>NC_046324.1:49410661-49724161 GCF_009819535.1 Lacerta agilis
CAGCATGATCAACAGGCAAGCCTGGTAGACCTTCTTCTTGGTACTGGATCTTAGCATCACCTTTTCCCAAAGCCTTTTGGAGAGACAAGCTGTGTCCGTAGCTGCCTTGCTGGTACTCTTCTCCTGTGATGCTGGGAGGAGAGACAGTTTGGGTTGCTTCCCCAGGACTCCTACTGCCCCTTATCACAGCACAATTCCTAGGAGCCACACACATCCAACTGTGAGTTACAAAGGGCTGAGCAATCACGTCACAAACCAGCAGCTCGCGGGTAGATCCATGTTCAACTATGTCACAATGCTCCCATCTTCCTACGCCTCTTGTTAGTCGCCTGTCGTGTGAACACAGGCCTCTGGTGGCTCCTGTTTTGCTTTTTTAAAACTTGTCTTCCGTTAAAAACAAGGCCCATTTATGCAAAGTATCCTGTCTCTCCGGAGAAGTGTGAACAAGGTGCCCCTGAGCAGTGTGGAAAAGCTGCAGTTCGCCCATGGGCGCCTTCGTGGCATGGTTTTTTATTCTCAGAAGCTCTGCATGGTGACGGTCTGCTTGCATTTCCTTGTCCTCTGTTCTGGGCACATGGGAAATGGCAGGAGAAGGAGGCTCCTGAATGTCTGCCAGGGCCGGGGGACGGGACACAAACAGAACGGAGAGATCACTAAAATGAACGGCCAAGTGGAATCTGCAGCTTTGAAACGGAGCGACATTTGGGGGGGGAGCCCTTGGCAGAGTTGCAAAAGCCACGCGAACCTGTGAGCCAAATACGGCTTGCTTTAGCAGAGCATCGTTATGAACTTCAGTGTGCAGTGGCGCCTGCTGTCCCACTCGTTGCACTCTCTGATTTACAAATGGAAAATGAGGACTGAGCGGGTGGCTCTGCCCATCGCCTTTAGCGACAAGCGATGCTAAACTGGATTTGGTGCTCCTTGTTTCCAAAGGGTTCAGCCACAACACAGCTTAGATCCAGATAGAATCACCGGGTTGGAAGACTTGGGACAGATAAGAGAAAGTCCTTCTTCACGCAGCATGTAGTCAAATGATGGAACTGGCTCCCCCAGGAGGCAGTGAGGACGAGACACATTCATGGGGGAGGAGAGGGCTCTCAGCGGCTCCTAGCCACAAGGGCAATGCTCCGCCCTCCACAGTTGGAGGCAGCCATGCTTCTGAATCCCAGTTGATGGAAACAGTGGGAGGGGAAAGAGTGCTGCTCATATGCCCAAATCCTGCTTGCGGGTTTCCTATCTGGGCAACGGCCTCGACCCAGTATACCTGAAGGAGCGTCTCCACCCCCACCGTTCAGCCCAGACACTGAGGTCCAGCACCGAGGGCCTTCTGCCGGTTGCCTCCCTGCGAGAAGTGAGGTTACAGGGAACCAGGCATAGGGCCTTTTTGGTAGTGGCACCCCCCCTGTGGAACGCCTCCCATCAGATGTCAACTATCTGACTTTTAGAAGACATCTGAAGTCAGCTCTCTTTAGGGAAGTTTTTAATGTTTGATGTTTTGTTATGTTTTTACTATTCTGTTGGGAGCCGCCCAGAGTGCCTGGGGAAACCCAGCCAGATGGGTAGGGTATAAAACAAACAACAAACAACAACAACAACAACAACATTTCGCCACTGTGAGAACAGCATGCTGGACTAGATGGGCCACTGGCCTGATCCAGTTGCAGGCTTAGGTTCTTATGAAGGGACCCAGAGGCTCATTTGGTCCAATTTCTTGCAATGCAAGATGTTGCTAAGCCAGAGTCCCATGTCAGGGTCGAGTCAGATGAGGAGGAGTGGTGGCAAGCCCACAGAGGAATCTGGGGAATTCGTACCTGGGGAGGACTGGTGGCGGCACTCCTCAGAAGAGGAGGAATCTGGCAGGGAGGAGGAGGGAAGACCACAGCTGGAGGAAGAAGTTGAGCCAGAAGCAGGTCCCAGTCAGGAGGGGAATCAGCCGATCCCCTCTCCTCCTCAGCTGTAGAACGCCGAGCTGAGAAGCGAAGGTGGCAATTAGACACAGCTGTGGCTCATAAGAAGCGTGGGAGTGAGCCGGCTTCTTAGGGAGGCCGGCTGACCCACTCTGGAGCGTCTGCAACTACTGTGCTGAGCGCGTGGTTGCTTTTGCTCGTCCTCTTCCTGTGTTCCTGGCTTGTTCCTGATTGACTTGGTTTGTTCCTGACTCCTGGCTTGTTTCTGACTGACTTGGCTTGTTCCTGACTTGGACTGTTTCTGACTTCGGCTTCTCCTGACCCCAGTACTGATACCTGACTTCGGCTGGCTTCTGACCTGGACTGCTTGACCGTGGCTTATCTCACTCTGACTGCTGCACTTCAGCACGCCAACTTGTTGGTGCCCTAACATCCCAGAAGCCACAGCCACTTTCTCACTCCCTTGAGCCATTCACTTGGCGCTGCCTTTTTCCTATGGAATAGGTTGCCAACTTCTTTTCTCTTGGCCCTGCTCCTAGTGTAGCAGCCCAGAGTGTTGGACTGGGGCTTAGGGTTCAAACCCCACCCCCCTCAGCCATGGGTGAGAGTCTCTCAGCATAGCCTACCTCACAGGTTAGTTGTGAGGATAAAAGGGGAAGGGGAGAATGATGTATGGTGCTCTTGAGCTCTTTGGGTGAAAGGTAGGATATAAATGCAACACTACATCGATAAAAGAAATGTGATATTTTATTATCACTTATTTATTGATTGATTTCTAAGCAGCAGTCTCAAGCTGATGTAAGCTAGCGATAATTAAAAACACAAAAAAGCAAAACCTTTTAAAATGAACCATAAGCCATACAAAGCAGACATTTGTGGTAAAGAGCCATTTATCTCGTTGGGAAGCAGTCAGAACAAAAATGCCTTCAGTTGCTTCCAGAATGTGGGCTCCTTCAGGGATGCTATTCCACAGAACAGGGACGGCCACACTAAAAGCCCTGTTCCGAGTTACTCCAGAGGAGGCTTCTGAGATCTTTGGAACTTGTAGGATAAACTTTCCCACAGACCACACAGGGCTACCTAGTATATAAGAGATAAGGGGAATCTCGCAGGAAACCTGATCCTGAGTTGACCAGGGACTTGTGCTACTGTTAATTCATTGGAAGCCAGAAAGCTTTGCAAACCACCCGGAGATTCACCAGTAGACCCCAGTCTTCCTTGTAAGCACTCCTGGTTTAAAGCAGTAGGGTGCAAAACCTTTCGACGTCCCACGGCTAAACTCTCGTTCTGCCACACAGTTGTGCCTTATTTTATTCTGCTGCTCGTGTTTGCTGCCGTTGCTCCAGAATACGTCTTATCCGAGGAGGGTGGCGGCGGCACAGCAAAGCAGAGAACGAGAAGGATGGAGCTGAACTTTCAAAGAGAATAATTCATGGGGGCTTGTCGGGGAGCCGCTTGGTAGTAGCTGACTTACAAAGGGAATCATTTATGAAGGGATCATTGAAAATTGCACATGGTGTAATTTAGGGGTGCCTGGCATGATGGCAGCCGCAAACAATGCATTGTATTACAGGAAGGAAGTTCAACAGAGCATCATTTTGGATGGAAACGCTAAGCCCAAGCCATTCTGCGATGCAGATTGGGAATGAGTTTTCCCAGGGGATGGAGAAATAAACACTATTTTTTAAAGATAGGCAGGTAGATAGTGTCTTACACCAATTTCAATTATGCGATTGCAGACTTGCGTGGATTGCTGACAGATAAACAAACAAACAAACAAGACAGAGAGAAAGTAGGCAGGAGAGCAGGGGGAAATGGCTAGCAAGTCCAACCCCTTGCAATGCAGGAATCCTGCTGACACTCGTCCCTGGGTGGGCTCAAACCACCAGCCTTCTGGTTAACAGCCAGATACACTGACCCATTGTGCCAAGGATTGTGGGAGCAATGATTAAATACATCTTTCTAGGATCTGATTATTTAATAGACAACAAAACAAATGCGAAATGGTGCCCCCTGGCTTCTGGGCTCACAGCTTTGATCTCTTCTGAACCGCCATTCTACAACACCCTGAGAAGTTTCAGGCGACCCCCAGGGTGTGCTGGCTCCCCTGGCAAGCTCCCTTGAGAGCAGAGCGTAGTTAGATGCTGACCATTGTCTCTTCTCCTGGCAGAGGGCGGCACCACTGAACCGGGGTCTGCCGTCAGCGATGTTGCAGTGCAGACATGCTCAAGAGTTCAGCTTTGGGCCCCGAGCGCTGAAGGACGCTCTCATCTCCACGAACCCTGCGCTGCAGGAGCTCTACGCCAAGGCCTTCTCCAGCGCCGAAAAGCTCTTCCTCTCCGAAGCGTACAACCCGCACAGGACACTTTTCTGCAGCTTGTTCATCCGGACGGCTTTTGACTGGCTCCTCAGCCACCCTGATGCCCCTGAGGACTTTGAAACCTTCTACTACTCCCTGCTGAGGAGGAAGCAGAGAGTCTACCGCAAGCACATATACCTGCAGCCTATAGGTAATGCACCTGCTGGGTCTTTGGCACCAACTAACAAAGGGGGCAAAAATGCCGCTTGTGGAACTGAGGTTGTGACGGGAGAGCTATGCAAAGGAGACAGGAAAAGAAGGATCTGTGGCGTAGTTCGTGGCTTTAGTGCCTTTCCTCAGGTTCAGGGCACCTGCTTTGCATGCAGGTCTCAAGGTAGGGCTCTCCAGATAGAACTGGGGGAGACCCCTGCCTGAAACCCAGTCAGTGTAAGCAATGCTGAGTTAGATAGACCAATGGTCTGACTCTGTATAAGGCAGCTTCCTATGTTCTTTAGAAGGGTGTCCCCAGTTACAGCACCCACACTGGTGGCTCTGACCACAACAGCACATGATAGTCTGACTGATTTCCCTGTAGTTCCTTTCTTTGACCAAGGCTTGGTGGTGACCGAATCTTCACCTGAAACCTCTTAGGAAACAGATTCAGAGGCCGCTCTTGTCTTTGAAGTCCTGCCTCAAGTCCCCATAGGGACTTCACCAGAGCCAGTTTTACAATGGACCCTGTCCAATATCCCCTAGAGCCAGTCTCGCATGTTGCTTTGGATGTTGTTGGAGACCCTGGATGTGTTTTGCTTCATTTGTTCCCACATTCTGAAGATGCTGGATCTTCCTTTGTATACAAGCAAATTGTTTTCATTTGCAGTAATTCTTCAGACACAGAGCTCCCTCTCCCTTATTAGTGATGTTCTTCTCCGGGGAAGGCAATGACTGCTCTCAGAAAGTGCAAGGGCCAGGCTCTTATACAAATAATAACATTGGAGGTTTGTGCTCTTGGGATTCTTCTCCTTCCTTGGGATTTTTCTCCTTTCTTGCATTGCTGTAGGGCATAGTCCCGCCCTCCCCATTCCTCCTCAGAAAGAGCCCCAGAAGAACTGACCTGACGATTCTGCTCTTAGATCTAAGCGAAGGCGCTGCTGGGATCTCGCTGCTGGACTCCCTCTGTGGCTGTGTCGAGTCTTTCTTTTGGGGTCTCCGAGTCAAGTGCCTTCCTTCCGTCCCAGTCTCTTCCATCCACTGCTGTTACCGACACAGCCAGGATTCGGACAGAGTGCAGCTTCATACAGGTAAGCCGACAGGAGAGCAAGTTGGGGATGGCGAGGCGAGGCGAGTTACTAGGGAAGGGGGGCACGAGTCTGGCTTGGGAGAAGGGGGTAAGTGGGGAACTTTTGCCAACCCAAAGGCAAGAGTTGGAGGCAGGGGATGCTTCCCGGCTGGAGGGTGGAGCACAGGATGGGTTGGAAGAAGAGGAGGAGGAGGAGGCGGCGGCAGGGCAGGCAAATGAAGGGCCAGGTGCTTCCCCACCCTCCCCTGCACCACTGTCTCCCAGAACTGGAAGGGGATTGAAAAGGGAGGAGCAGAGGAAGTTTCCACGCAGGCGCAGTCTCTGGCTGCGTGCCCAAATCCCGACGGGAGAAGGAGGGGGAGTAGTCCCCCGTTTCTGCAACTACTCCATAGAGGGTGGACCTGGGAAGAGCATAGTAGATGCTAGACTGCTGTGTGTGGGTATTCAGAACTGTAGAGGTGACTTTAAGTGTTATCTTTGACAATAAGGAGCTAGCTACCTACCATGTGCATTCCTTTGGCTGGGAAGTGCCTTCAACAGTTACTTGGCACTTGAGGCCACCCTTGCCCTCTTCCCTTCTCCCTTGAGTACGTCCTTGGGCCCCCTCAACCCTCTTAGGCCAGGGATGGAGAAGCAGGTTGTTGGACTCCAGTTCCCATCATTCTTGGCCACTGGCCGTGCTGGTGGAACTGATGGGAATTGGAGCCCAGCAGCCTCTGGAAGGCTGCACGGCTTTCCCACCCTGATTTAGGTGATGTTTCCCTTTTGCCCGCACAGTAGAGGAGGAAAGGTGTGAGGCAGGGGATGGGAGAATAATCTTTCCATGAAAAATCATTCCATGACTAGCAGCTGCAACAATAATCAACCAGATGGAGGACTGGAACCACATTTTCCTTTTGGGACCTCCCCACCCCCTCACCACACAAACATATTTCCATCCCTTTGTTTTCATGGAAAAAGGTGCTAACCCAAATTGGGTGTGCTCGTAATGGATTCCTGATTAGACTGATACCCTGTGGATGTGTTCTGTTCATCCTGTTCCACCCCAGCTACCCAGGAAAGGTTGCAATATATTTAAACTAAGGCTTGAAAATAAACGCCAAAAATCTCATTGGAATAACAAGTCATTGCAGAATATGGCTTTGGTCCAAGCTACCTGAAAACTCCTATCTCCCTATACAAACCCACCCAGGTATTAAGACCCTCGAATGAGCATCTTCTTCTGGCCGCATCAATATAAGAGGCACAGTTGGTGGTGACACAGGAGAGACAGGGCCTTTTCTGTGGCTGCCCCCATACTGTGGGATTCCTTCCCAAGAGAGGTCAGACTGGTTCCCTTTACTTTATCTTGTGAACCTCCCTGAGATCTTCAGATGAATGGCAACATATAAATTTAATATTTTTTTTAAAAAAAATACTTTAATGCTGGTTCTAAGTGTGTTTCTCATGTATTTCAACTGTGTTTTTCCATGGGCTAGTTTTATTGCTTTGTATTTTCCAATAGTGTTTTGAAATGCTGTCAGCTGCCTTAAATCCCATATTGGGAGAAAGGCAGAATATACCGGTAAATACAGTACAGAAACGAACAGGGTAGGCTGTACTTGCTGCTGAAGGGCAGGGAACAGGTTTCTAAGTTCTCTACCCAGGGAACTGAAAGATTGACAAGCAGGTTTCGCTGGACTGTGTCTTTTGTTTTGGCATCTTCCTTCCCCCCCTAGATGGGATCCTGACCTTTCTGAAGAACAACAAGCCCATGGATGCCCTCTGCGTCTTGGGTCTCACCCTTGCCGACCTCTACCCCTGTGAAACATGGAGCTTCACCTTCAGCAAGTTCTTGCCTGGCCAAGGTTTGTCCAGGGATGGGGAGGAAAACACCTTCATAGTTCTCTTAAAAACTAGTAGTGACGAGGCTGTATGCACTCGGGGGAGGGAGCTCCAAAGATGCGGAGCCACCACTAAAAAGGCCCCGTCCCTGGAACCCACCAGTCTAACAGCATAGATGTAGTATCATCTCCCTCTCTACAGGAAAGGACCATAGTCCAGTGGGCACAGCATCTGACTTGCAAGCTAAAGACCCCAGGTTCAATCCCCAACATCTCCTGACAGGGCTGAGAGAGACACCTGTCTAAAACCCCGCGGAGCTGCCAATCAACGTTGACAGTACTGATTTAGCCAGACCAACCAACGGTCTGACTTGGTTGCCTATGTTCCTGTGCTCTTCTTTCAACTGCCACACCCAAGCCCACCTTTTCCACGAAGCACTTCCTTAACATCCACATTCCGGTTTTCATTCCAAGAATAAGCACCTCTGGCTGCTTCTGGTCATGTCCATCACCTGTTGCCCTTGGCTCTCACCTCCGTACCTCCGTTTGCTATCCCAGGGATGGCAGGAGTTGCAGCCACAGGTTAACCGCTCCCATTTGGGATTGTGAGTTCCTTGGAGTGCGGGGAGTGATGCTGAAGCCAGATGCACACAGGTGGGGGGAATTCATGGATGAGAGGGCGGTCAGTGGCTACTAGGCACAATGGCTCTGCTTTGCCTCTACAGCTGGGAGGCAGCAATGCTTCTGAACACCGGTTGCTAGAAACCACAGGAAGGGAGAGGGCTCTTGTGCTCGGATGCTGGGCCAGAAGAGCCACTGGCCTGGTGCAGCGGGTTCTGCTTAAGTTCTTAATGCGTCCGCCCCTCCCTGCATATTTTTGAATGGATTAATTTAAGAGCGAAACAATGATCGATTGTGGTCCTCTCCTCCTGAAATCCCGCCAGTTCTTTCGCTATTCTGCAGTTTTCTATAACTTGTGATTCCGGTTTCATTAATAGTTGCCAAGCGTTTAATGTGGCAGGGATATCAATGAGGTTCGTTGGGTGGTTAATTAGTTGGACAGCCTCCACCCTGCTTTCTGATATAGAGGAACCCTTATGCTGGTAAACCTACCAGATGGACATTAGGCAGTTTGCTTCAAAAATAAAACAAACAAACAAACAAAGGATCCTACCATATTAATTGTAATTTAATTCGTTGAGAGCCAGTGTGGTGTAGTGGTTAAGAGCGGTAGACTCGTAATCTGGGGAACCGGGTTCGCGTCTCCACTCCTCCACATGCAGCTGCTGGGTGACCTTGGGCTAGTCACACTTCTCTGAAGTCTCTCAGCCCCACTCACCTCACAGAGTGTTTGTTGTGGGGTGAGGGAGGGAAAGGAGAATGTTAGCCGCTTTGAGACTCCTTCGGGTAGTGATAAAGCGGGATATCAAATCCAAACTCTTCTTCTTAGCTCTACCAGCGCTTTTTTGCAGCACAGTTATCAATCCTGCTGCTTTTACAACTGCTTGTTTTTTATGCTTTTAAAACTGGGTTTTACTGCAGTGTAGTAATCTGGAATTCCATATTTTAAGCTGCCTGGGAATTGATCTGAAATAATAAAATAATTACTAACGAAATGCCTGTGAGGGTACACTAGGTAAAACCCCCTGTAGCAGAGCATCTTCTTGGCTTGTGCAATCAAGTGCCAGGTGCCAGGGTGGTGCTGTATAAACTCTGCGGCTCAATAGGCCAGATCTTTCGGCACCTCCGTGGGCAGGTAGGTGAGTCCACCCGCTTGTCAATGTTATAATGACGTCAAAGATGACCCACGGGGGTCAGGGAGGGGTTGTTCCACCAGCATATTCCCCATAGCAGGGGTGCCAGCTCGCCCTCTGGATTGTGGATGCCTGCCGCTGCAACATGGAAGTTGCGGTGCACCCTTTTCCATGATGGAGGGGCTCTGTGTCCAAGCCCTCCCCCCCCGAAAAGGGTGCGTCGCTGGTTGGCTGTGGAGGGCAGAGCTGAACTGCTTCTCTCTCAGAGGCAGCACCACAGCTTGCCGGCTTTTCTCATTGACTTTGTGGGTGCCCAGCCCCCACAATATTATTGTGGGTGGCCACAGCCCCCTGGAGTTGGCTCTTATGCCCCATAGGGAACACAGTGGCAAAGCAGGATCTAGCAGGGCTGAATTCCCTGTTCATCCGTTAAATCCTGCTACTTTGGCTGAATGTGCAAGTTCCCTATGGGGAACTTGTGGGCACAGACAGTGCAGAATTGAACCCTGTTCCTGCACCCTTCAGCTTATGTCAGCTGTTAATGCCAGGTGATTGATAGCCGGGTCTGGCTTTGGAGAAATGGCCTTGTGGGCAAAACTGAACCCCTTGCCAGGCCAGAGATGCCCAACCCCTGCTATAATTGATTTATTTGAATATTAAAGTTGTGAACAGTAGCGTATTAAAAATTGAATAATTATGAACTTTTATTTTTCTGCTTGTCAGTCTTTTATAAATTTAACGAACTTTTTTTTTTTTAAAAAAAAGAAGAAGCCAAGATATACTACTGAGCATTACTCTGCATGCAAAGTTCTGCACAATTTGATTAATGCATTCTGAGGCAGCAAGGCTCCTCAAGTACACATTTACCACACGCTCTCCAGCAACAAAACCTCCTATAAATTGGTACTTAATCTGTCACTATTCTATATAGGCATAACACTGGTTTGCTGTGTGCATAATGAAACCAAGCCACAGTCATCCTCAGCTCCATCTCTCTCTTGCTTAATTTTTAGAAGATAAAACAATGCTGGGATCAGACTGTCCATCTTCAGTATATATTTCAACAGACTTCATTATATAACAGATATCTCTATACCCTAGGGACGCGGGTGGCACTGTGGGTTAAACCAGAGTCTAGGGCTTGCCAATCAGAAGGTCGGCGGTTCGAATCCCTGCAATGGGGTGAGCTCCTGTTGCTCAGTCCCTGCTCCTGCCAACCTAGCAGTTCGAAAGCACGAAGTGCAAGTAGATAAATAGGTACCGCTCCGGGGGGAAGGTAGACGGCGTTTCCGTGCGCTGCTCTGGTTCGTCAGAAGCGGCTTGGTCATGCTGGCCACATGACCCAGAAGCTGTACGCCAGCTCCCTCGGCCAGTAAAGCGAGATGAGTGCCGCAACCCCAGAGTCGTCCGCGACTGGACCGAACGGTCAGGGGTCCCTTTACCTTTACCTTTTATCTTTATACCCAGATGTGTAAGGGTGGTTTTCCTATCTGGGTGTTTGAGGAAACGAGGCTGACCTCTCTCCCCCCTCTTGTTTCCTGCCTCCGCAGAGGTGGGGGTCTGCAGCTTTGCCAGGTTCACAGGCGACTTCCCCCAGATGGGTTGTATCACTTTAAACCCAGCGCCATGGAGACAAGAGGTTCATGACGAAGTTACGGAGCAAGCCGGACACCAGGCATTCCTGTTCAACATGCTGGAGATGCTCCAGTGTTGCAAGGTGAGGCGTGCAATATTTTCCCAACAGTAGAGCACCTGCGTTGCATGCAGAAGGGCCCAGGTTAAGTGCCCAGCAATTAAAACACACACAAAAGGATCTGGTACAGTGCCAGATTTACATATAAGCTAAAGAAGCTATAGCTTAGGGCCCCACTCTCTTGGCCCCCCCCCCCAAAAAAAAAATTAAAGGGAAAAAACCTGGATGTACATTTCCAAAATATAAGATAAAAAACAAATAAAATAAAACCTACATACAGCAATGGGGTTTTCTGTTACGTAGGCTCCTATCTCCCGCCTGCTCACCTGCTCCCTAAAATATCACTGGTTTGCTCATTTCTATATACAGTGGTACCTCAGGTTACACACGCTTCAGGATGCAGACTCCGCTAACCCAGAAATAACGCTTCAGGATAAGAACAGAAATTGTGCTCTGGCAGAGCAGCGGCAGTGGGAGGTCCCATTAGCTACAGTGGTACCTCAGGTTAAGAACAGTTTCAGGTTAAGAACGGACCTCCAGAACGAATTAAGTTCTTAACCCGAGGTACCACTGCATAGGGTGCCTACATTCTGCATGGACTGGTTGCATGCCAACATGTAGCATGCAGCTGCAGACTAAAGACTGCAGACTAAAGACTGTTCAACGTAGGTCAAGCTGTTATACCTGTTATCTAATATTAAAGAGTTCTTGTAGACTGATGATCAGGCAGCATAGACTAAGGGTATGAGCTTATATTCAACACAAAAAACAGTGACAATTTGTTGTTGACAAAGGACAGCTGGACATATAAAGGGCCCCATTACCTTCAGTAGCTTAGGGCCTCATCAAACCTAAATCCGGCCCTGATCTGGTAGCAGGTGCCAGGAAAGGCTTCTGCCTGAGAACCTGTTCCCAGACTGGCTCCCTCCTTGTTGTCCTTTCACCGGCAGGTGAAGACCTTCTTTTTCCAACAGGCTTTTAGGAAGAAACTGCTTTTAATGAGGGGGCTGTGGCATCACCTTTTAGAGCCCATCTGCTAGATGCATGAAGTAGACAAGGCGGATATATTCATGCATTACCTTGTTCACATACCGTTCTTCACAACAAAGCCCAGGGCAGTTCACAAAAGATATGAAATGAAATGCAAAAATACTCAAAACTAAGATCAACACATCAGAGTCACTGAAACCAACAGCAGCTAGAAAACAACCCAAATAGACTTAGTTGTTGTTTAGTCGTTCAGTCATGTCTGACTCTTCGTGACCCCATGGACCAGAACACGCCAGGCACCCCTATCCTCCACTGCCTCCCACAGTTTGGTCAGACTCGTTGGTAGCTTTGAGAACACTGTCCAACCATCTCGTCCTCTGTCGTCCCCTTCTCCTTGTGCCCGCCATCTTTCCCAACATCAGGGTCTTTTCCAGGGAGTCTTCTCTTCCCAATAGACTAATAGACCCTTCTTGGTCTGCTGCTGTATGATTTATAACACTTAGCCATAAGATGTGTTAATAACCTTTTTGCCTAGAAGAAGCAAAATGACTGTTTGTAGTGACAATCCCCAGTCTAGGTCTCTGTTCAGTCAGAACATATGGCGGTGGATCTGTTTGAAATGAGCTCCCAGTTCAGTGGCCTCAACACCGTGGTTTGCCTGCAAGATTGCTGGCTGGCAATCACATGTGAACCATTTCTTGATCCCAGCTGAAATGTACACAAAAAAGGCAGTTGCAAATCATTTCCTCACATTGCAGCGCTGTGAAGGGTTTATTGCCAGGACTGCGTTTTCCACATATGTTTAAGCCACTTACCTTCTGAATACAGTGGTACCTCTGGTTATGAACTTAATTCGTTCTGGATGAGATTTCTGTTCTCATCCTGAGGTAAAGTCCTTAACCCGAGGTACTACTTCTGGGTTAGCGGAGTCTGTAACCCGAGGTGTTTGTAACCTGAGGTACCACTGTAATGTTTTATATGTGCAACCAGGCCCCTTTGTAGCTTTGACTGTTGCAGCTCTCAAATACAAACCTCTTCCAACCCCAAACAGTGTCTTCTGTAGTCAGTTTGCAGAGTTGCAGGTGGGACAAAGCTACAGCTCTTGTCTTGACTGCAGGGAAGGGCACTATATCATCTATCTATCTAAATTTATTTATTTAGCACTGCATGCCTCCAACAGCTAATAAACAACTACTCATAAAACAAAAGAGTTGCAGGTCAAAATGCATACATAATTATGGGTGGTATAAGTATACATATAATTATCAGTTATGAGTCCCAGATTTCCTTTTGTGATGCAGTGACAGAGTACTGTTTTCCCCCCAGAGTTGAAGTGTATGATATAAAAGTCCTATCATAAAGCATAGAAATGCTCAGGTGTTTCTCTTCCTCTGATTTTAAGAGCTATTTGTTTTCTGCAGTTGCTAATGTCCATGCAGTTTTGTACTGGGTGGAGATTTAAAGATTTTAAGGCACCGCTTGTTTCAACATTCTCCTCCATTAACCCCACCCCAGCTCCAATCCTCTCTGCAGAATGTGAAAAGGTAGAAATATCAGGGGGATGGCTAGACCTCAAATTGTCTCTTTGACACTAAAAATGAAAGGCTGGAAAAAAGCAAAGGTTTAAGGTGGGGTCCCAAATTCAGAAGGGTGATGGTCAGTGCTGAATTTATGTATAAGCTAAACAAACTATAGCTTAGGGCCCGACTTTCTTGGGCCCCCCAAAAAAATTTAAAGGAAAAAAACAACTGGATGTACATTTCCAAAATATAAGATAAAAAATAAAACCTTGATACAGCAACAATGTTTTGTGTTGTGTAGGCTCCTGTGATGTAAATAATTGGCCCCGCCTGCTCCGTCAAATATCACTGGTTTGCTCATTTCTATATATAGGGTGCCTACATTCTTCATGTGCAAATGGCTTTCGATACCTATTAGGTCCATAAATTACCATATAGCATATATTCAACACAAAGAACAGTGACAATTTGTTGTTGACAAAGGACAGCTGGACATATAAAGGGCCCCATTACCTTCAGTAGCTTAGGGCCTCATCCAACCTAAATCCGGCTCTGGTGATGGTGGAGGAAAGGAGAACCAGTTCAAGGCAGGAAAGGCAAACTCAACAGTGAAATTTCAGCTTAATCTGCTCTTGGTCCCCCCCCCCCCCCCATGAAAGGTCACATGCCATGAGATCTGCCACCTGATTGGCTTGGGGAACTGCCGTTGGCTCCAGTGCATCATGCAAGGGGCTCTGAGTTTGGATGAAGTTCTGCTGCGGCCGCTGGAGCCCTGCCCAATATGCCTCCGGAAGCTGCAGTACGTGGTGGGTTTCAAACTCATCGAGCGCTACAAGGTAAGAGAATCAGAGAGCAAGATGGCTCTTTCCCCTCCTTTCTGCAAGACGGGGGTTCGTCTGGTCACCAGCTCCAGGCTGCTCATCTTATAATCCCCATCAGAGGGAGACGGAAGCAGAGAAGTTGTCTGGAGAGCAGAAACCTACAGGCGACTCAAGAGAGTCTCAGGCCACTTGCTGTGTAGGAAAGGCAAGGGATCAGCCTGTCTGTGTCCCTCTGTGGCTCTCCTCATACAGGTCCTCATTCTGGCCAGGTTATGCACCCCTAAGGCACAGGATAAGGCGGAAAGAGGACTGGCCATTTAGCAGGTGCTGGTTCCAGATACTGTGCAGGATCTGTGACCACACTCAAGGGAAATGGTTGATGCTTTAGTTCAGCTCTTGGACTGCTGTTCCCATCAGCCTCAGCTTGTGCTTGTTGGGGCCAATAGAAGTTGTAATCCAAAAGATCTAGTTGACAAAGGCTGCTTTAATCTGAGCTGAAGCAAATGCTTCAATAGCAAATTAGACCTATAATAATAATAATTTATTATTTATACCCCGCCCATCTGGCTGGGTTTCCCCAGCCACTCTGGGCAGCTCCCAACCGAATATTAAAAACACAATACAGCATTAAACATTAAAAACTTCCCTAAACAGGGTTGCCTTCAGATGTCTTTTGAAAGTAGGAGAGTTGCTTATTGCCTTGACATCTGCTAGGAGGGCGTTCCACAGGGCAGGCACCACTACTGAGAAGGCCCTCTGTCTGGTTCCCTTGTAACTTCGCAGGGAGAAAACCGCCAGAAGGCCCTCGGTGCTGGACCTCAATGTCCGGGCTAAACGATGGGGGTAGAGACGTTCTTTCAGGTATACTGGACCGAGGCCGTTTAGGGCTTTAAAGGCCAGCACCAACACTTTGAATTGTGCTCGGAAACGTACTGGGAGCCAATGCAGTTCTCTCAGGACCAGTGTTATATGGTCCCGGTGGCCACTCTCAGTCACCAGTCTAGCTGCTGCATTCTGGATTAATTGCAGAATGCATTGCAGTAGTCCAAGCGGAAGATAACCAGAGCATGCACCATTCTGGTGAGACAGTCTGCGGGCAGGGAGGGTCTCAGCCTGCGTATCAGATGGAGCTGGTAGACAGCTGCCCTGGACACAGAATTGACCTGCACCTCCATGGACAGCTGTGAGTCCAAAATGATTCCCAGGCTGCGCACCTGGTCCTTCAGGGGCACAGTTACCCCATTCAGGACTAGGGAGTCCCCCACACCCACCCGCCCCGTCCCCCAAAGACAGTATTTCTGTCTTGTCAAAATTCAACCTCAATCTGTTAGCCACCACTCATCCTCCAACCTGCCCAAATCAGGAGTGCCCAAGCCTAAGAGAAGGTCCTAGGTAGGCATCTCCAGGTAGGGACTTCTGCCTGGAGAGCTGCTGGCAGTCCATGTAGACAACCCCCAGCTAGGTAGACCAATGGGTCTAACTTGGAACAAGGCAGCGTCCTCTGTTTCTATGCTCCCTGATTATCAGTGCCCTGATCTGAAATGGCAACAGAAGCAGTCACCCCGTTTTATGTCCTCTGGTGCAGAAACTCTATGCCTGGATGCAAACTGTTTTGTCTACCTGGCCCAGCCAAGAACCGGCAGACTTGTCTGTATTGGAAGACGTTTTGCCATACAGCGCTGACTCTGGGATGGGTGGCGAGAACGATTCCGAAGCGGTAACATCCCTCTCGGAGCCCCTGACCCCAGATACTTGCAGCCAGGCGGTTTCCATGTTGCAGGACCTTGACCTCGATGAGCCATCCTGTTCTCTGGCCGATGCTCCCAGCCAGGAGCGACTGAGCGGTGCTCCCAAGCCCTCGGACATAATTAAGGAGTACACGCTGTGGCTGCAGATGTGCATCTCCGCTCTCGAAAAGGACGTCTCCGAGGAGGATCTCTTGCAAGTAGACAAGGCGGTGGATGCCCTGGCCCGCTGGGAAATGTTCACAGGGGAGCTGCCCAGCATCCGGAGGGACCTGCCTTTTGCCAGTGACACTGTGGGGCTGCGGAAGGTCCTTGGAGACAAATTCTCCTCCCTGAGAAGGAAACTGAGCTCCAGAAAAGCAGCCAGGGGTGAATCTTCCCCTTGTCGCTGGAGATGGGAGGACAGCTAGCCCCACTGAGACGTACTGCCTGCTATATGATTAAATTGTCAGTTTTGTTCGATCCATTTCTTCTTGTCATGCCTCTCGCCCTTTCCACTGCAAGTTCTCGTTGATTTATCAGAGAAAGAATCAAGAACTCTGCTAGTGCAATTAAAAAAAAATCTTCTACCGAGGTATTTCCTTGTCCTTCCTGAAGCAACTCTTTGGTTTGTTGTATCCAAATACACAAATATGATCAGAAGAGTCTTTCAGGTAACCGTTGTTAAGTCATATAGGGCTTTAAACGTTTTAACCAGTACTTTAAGTTGGGCCTGAAAATCGACCCAGGTAGACTATTTGGTCCAAACTTAGCATTTTTCTTTTAGGGCTTTGAGAGTTAAATGTATTTTAAGACAAGCACACTCTCCTCTCTCCCACCTCCCATCAAGTCATGAACTTTGTTCTATATAGCTGCACTAGAATTCCAAGACTAAACCATTGACACCCGCCCCCCAAATAATGTCACCTTTTAAAGGATCCAGCTATAAATAACTTGAGCTCCTTTGCTGCATAATAAAGCAACTGAGAGGAATGCATGCTTTCCTGGCAATCTCTAGAGACACTTGGGCCTTTTCAACCAAGGAGAAGAGGAGCTGGTGTGGATATTGTCTCTCCACATAGGAAGTTTGAAAAGCGTCTGCAAGTGTTCCTTTAGAACAGGGGTCAGCAACCTTTTCCAGCCATGGGCCGGTCCACCATCCCTCAGACCATGTGGTGGGCCGGACTATATTTGGGAAAAAAATAATGTACAAATTCCTATGCCCCACAAATAACACAGAGATGCATTTTAAATAAAAGGACACATTCTACTCATGTAAAAACAAGCTGATTCCCGGACCATCTGTGGGCTGGATTGAGAAGGCGATTGGGCTGCATCCGGCCCCCGGGCTTTAGGTTGCCTACCCCTGCTTTAGAAACAGGAAGCCAGGATGTAGTTCTTCCAAACAAATGCAATTTAAATTTTTTTAAAAACCATAATCTTGCAAACGCTGCTTTTTAATTTTTTTAAGAAGAAGGGTGCTGGTACTCACCGTGAAGTTGTTATAGCAGAAAAAAGAACTTCTTGCAACCATGCTAAATCTCAGCTGTTGTGCTAACTTCTTGCACCATGGTCCCAGCACACGCAGAGGATTCTGGGAGATGTTGTTATGATCTTCAGGATATGCAAGACACAGGCTGGCTGAACTGAGAGAACATGACTTTGAGCCCACCCAGCGCTCTCTGGCAACCTCTCCACATGCTGCAGTGTAAGATCAGTGGCGGTAGGCAAGCTCTCTTTCAAGGTAGCTATTCTGCCATTTTCACTGGCCTTTTCTGCAGCTTCAGGGAATTACAAATAGGGAGAGTTTTGTTGCACTCAGGTCCTACTTAGGGTCTTCCCACAGCTATCCGGTCGGCCACTGCGAGAACAGGATGCTAGACTTGATGGGCTTTGGGTCTCATCCAGCAGAGCCCTTTATGATGTTCTTAGGACTGCTGCGAATCTTCCAAATAAGTGGAGCGTTTGCTGGAACACGGTTGAAAAGCCACTGCTGTAATAATGTGCATCTTAGCACATTAGACCAAGACAAAATGAAGGTCTGAGTAATAGTGTGTTTTCTACATTCAAATTGTGTAATCATAGTAGACGTTAAAAGAAAAATGCATCGCTCAAAAGGAAAATATGAAATGCAATGGTGTGTGAACACAGGAAGGCGAGTGCTGTTGATTACTGGGTGAAAACAACCCCTCCCCACCCAAAAAACATTTACATCTGAAAATGGTGCATTGAGAGTAAACCAAGTTGCTGCCACCTGCTGGTTGCTTGAATATTGCTGTTTCAATGCTTGGGAAACATCCATTCTGGTTTGTGGAAAACAGCCACTCAAAACATAAACATTATATATTCCTTTTTGGCGCTTAAAATAAAACAGCAACTATATGTAAAAAATGGGAACGCCACTAAGGGAGGTGGGGGGAGAAGGACAGGGAGAGAGAGGGAGGCAGGGAATGTTTCAAAGTAAACATTTAGATTAGATTCTTTCATTTTTATCAGCAAGTGATAAACGAGAAGCAAAAGCAAAGATGTGTCTGCATCTCCTCCGTCAGCCAGCAAAAGTGTTTGCAGCGCTCTTGCTGTTGCTATGGCAACTGCTTCACCAGGCTTCATCTAGCACCTCTTTAAGCAAGAAGTGGTATGCAATATTGTGTGTGTGTGTGTGTGTGTGATCTCTCTGTGTGTATGGGTGGTACAGTGGTACCTCGGGTTAAGAACTTAATTCGTTCTGGAGGTTCGTTCTTAACCTGAAACTGTTCTTAACCTGAAGCACCACTTTAGCTAACAGGACCTCCCGCTGCTGCTGCACTGCCAAAGCACAATTTCTGTTCTTATCCTGAAGCAAAGTTCTTAACCCAAGGTACTATTTCTGGATTAGCGGAGTCTGTAACCTGAAGTGTCTGTAACCTGAGATACCACTGTATTCAACTCAGTTTCACGCAAGTCGATGTAACTTAGCCACATTCTTACATTTCACTGGGTCTAATCTTGAGTATAACTTAGGCTGAATAGGTACACACACAATTTCACACCATGTTATCCCCGGGCTTAACTTGGCACATTGGAAATTTGCCCCATTGCTCAAGCCATCTGTGGATTCAATACAAATGCAAGAAGAACAGGAGAGTTTGTATCCCAGGCAAGCACAGGACATTTTGCTGTGTCAAGGGCAAGATGGTTCCCCCACTCCTTCCATATACAGAAGATACCCAGGTTGGCAGTTGAATCTTACTTCAACAGGACAGTTCTTCCACTGCACGTAAGGGTAGAAGGCTAGTTTGGCACAGGGCAGGCCATGTGCTCCCTGCCCCTCAGCATCTCCTGCCTGAAGCAGATGCCTCACTCCATGTAATGGTAGGGCCGGTGCTGTTTGTATCAAGAGCCTACTGCGTATTAAGAGCCAGTGTGTTTTTCCTATACCCACTGCAGGTCAGCTCTGAAGAGTGAAGCAAAACACACAGGGTCAACAACCCCACATGATGTGACTTTGTTGGGATCTGAATCACTTGAGTGCAGATGGGACAAGGCCTTTTCTCCCGTAGGTGTTAGTTTTCTAATAGACAGCAGTTAGTTTTCTAATGGACAGCAGGAGTGCCACTGAACACAGCAGAGCTTACTTCCAAGTATGCATGCGTAGGATTGGGCTAAAGGTAAAGGTAAAAGTACCCCTGACCGTTAGGTGCAGTTGCGGACGACTCTGGGGTTGCGGCGCTCATCTCGCTCTATAGGCCAAGGGAGCCGGCGTTTGTCCGCAGACAGCTTCCGGGTCATGTGGCCAGCATGACAAAGCTGCTTCTGGCAAACCAGAGCAGCACACGGAAACGCCGTTTACCTTCCTGCCGGAGCGGTACCTATTTTTCTACTTGCACTTTGACATGCTTTCAAACTATAGCCATAAGTACGTAAGAAGAGACTAGCTGATGGTTCAAAGCAGAGGCCCATCTAGTCCAGCATCTCACAGAGGTCAACCAGATGCCTATGGAAAGCCCACAGGTAGGACCGGAGTGGAACAGCACTCCCCACTTCTGATTCCCAGCAATGAGCATTTAGAGGCCTACTGCCTCCAACACTTGGTGTGTGTGTGTGTACATAGCCATCAGTATGTAGCCACTGAGAGCCTTATTCCCCATGAATTTGCTCAAAGCCCGCCATCAGGCCAAAGGGGCAACACAGAAGGAAGACTAGGATGGCAATTAGGAAGAAGAGACAATAAGGGTCTTTACATGCCAACAGAGGCACAGGCAGGTGGGCAGGGACAGTCCCCTTGGTTGGAGCGGAGGTCTCAGGTTCCCAGTGACTTTTGTTTATGAACATAGGAAGAGGCCTGACACTTAGACATTGGCCTAATCCAACTCAGTATTCTCAACCCTGACTGGCAGTCTCTTGCTAGGCTTTCAGTTATGGAATATTCCCAGCCCTACCTGGGAATCGAACTTGGGACCTTGCACTACAAAGTAAGTTGGGGAGGACCCCAGAGTCATCTGTGAAGCACAAACATCACAGCCCCTTTGATAACTATATGGCTGCAGTCTCGGCACGTCACAACTTTTAAACTCATGAACCTGAAGGGGTGTGTGGGGGGGAGAGGGAACAAACCCTTTGCATTACATGGTAAGGTTTTCTGGCTTTAGTTTTCTTTGATTTATTTAGAGTTCAGGTTCATGAGTCAAACAGCTGAGTCCATCTGCAAAGAAGCATGAGGTGAATACCAAATGTTAGGCCACATTGCATGCTGGGGGCAGGAAAGAGTTCCAGTTGTTTCACTGGTTGGGCCACTTAGAATTACAAGCTGTGCACACACAGGGGTCTATTGTTATTGAGCTTAATAGGGAAGAGGCCCCTCCATCCTGAATTGGGAGCCTGCCTGCTGAATTATGGCAATGCTGCCGAGTCACAGCTCACTCACGGGGGGGGGGGGGGGGCTTTGTAAATGGCTTCAAAGTGAAAAAGGTCCACTTGTACCTCAGCAGCCTTGAATCCAAGAGCCACACAACTAAGAGTTATACATCAGTGGCAGCAATCCAGTCCTTGCCAGGCAAGCTCATTCTGCTGGCATCCCTGCTGCAGACGGCTTTTGACAATTTCAAGCATTGGGAAATGAGGTGCTTCACAATAATCCACTCTGTGCGTTCATGCAACAATTTGTAGGCTCTCAAACAGCTACATGGAGAGTGTGAATGCTGACAGGAAGCATTCAGCAAGTGGGATGCAGAAATTGCTCTGTTCCTGCTTTTCAGGTCATTGTCTAAAATGGAACAACAACTAGAAGCCACATCTGACCCAAGTACCACCAGCTCTCGCACAAGGGCCAAGTGAAAGCCAAGAAGATCCCTGATCCCCACACTGTCTGTTCTTAGGCATCATGGTAGACCTATCCATTTCCCCTGGTTTATGAATGTAAGAGATACATTGCTGCTGGATTATCTGATTTTCCTATTTCTTGATATTTTGGAATCAGAAAGGCTGAATATCCCCCCAAAAGAATAGACTCTCCTCAGCATGCCTAATAGCCAGGGATAATGAAAATTGTAACCTAGTAACATTTGGAGAGCCACCCTTGTTTTAATACTTGTTGCTGAGTAGAGGCCTAAAACACCCTGGAAATCCTGTTCCAACGCTGCTGGTCTGGATTGACTGGCTTGCTCACTCTCTCTGTCTCATCACTTTGGTTAAGTAGGTTGTGCAACATCCTCCATGTGGCGGCATCCGTCCTAGCCTTGGCCAAACTTTGTTCTGCTTACTCACAGAGCTAACACTGAAAAATAAAGTGAGATGGCAAGGTAGAAAGTACTCAAGTCTCCCAGTCGTTTAGGATCACAGTGAATACATTAAACTGTAGACAAGGAACCTACTCACCCTGCAATCGGATGGCACAGCTTGTTCACGGTGGGGAAAATTCAGGTGGTAGAATAAGGTGGAATCTGCACTACTGTGTTCATGTCACCATCAAGTGATTCCCCCCCCCCCCCAAGATGTGCAACAGGTAATGTTGTGAAAATTTCAGCTACTCATTTGGAAGATGTTTTTAGCTGCTTTAGCTGAGTTATCTGCCTTGGAGGGGTGTGTGTGTGTATGTGTGTGTGTGTGTGTGGACTAGATGACCCTTGGATCCCTTCCAACTCTAAGATTCTACAATTTCCGTACCTTTTCCTCCACAAAAGTGTCATGAACATAGCAAGGAGTAATGTATGAAGAACCGTACAGTGTACAGTGAAAAGCCATGGCTGACATCAGGGAAAGAGAGGCAGATGTAAATCATGTTGCTATTATTGGATTCTGTGCAGCGGAAGAGAAATGACTTAACAGGTGCCATCAACTAAGTACAACTGCAGCCTTAAATCCATGGCGCAGCATGAAATGCCTCTAAAGAGGAAGGGATTCTGGCTACCCTCCTCGCATCTGCTGAGGTCCCCTGTCCACTCACTATTTTTTTTTAAAGTGCTTAAACTTTGCTGTTGCTGTTGTTTTAGGGAGTGTTTTGTCTGTTTCTGTGTATTTGGGTGGTGCTTTGTCTTTTGCAGAGGACCTGAGCACCAACAACTTCTTCATATGTGGAATGGATATTTTGTGGTACCCACAACCATTTTAGATTTCTAAATGTGCCTCCCCAAACCAAGCCCAAAAGGGGGTCCCAATTTACTGTATGTGTTAAAGTCTTTTACCTTCTCTATTTTTAAGAGAAAGTGCTATGGCTGTAGCACATCTTCAATGAGCTCCTGGAACCCCTGTTGAATACCAGTGACATACAACAGTATCTCTGCATTGCATTTTAAAAATATGCCCTTTGAAAACAACATTTTGCCTCCAAAAGATGAATACAGGTAACTCACAACTTGCGCTCATTTAACTTGTCTGCATTCAGCTTTATGCACTTGACAACAAACATTAATTTTTTTAAAAAAGGGGGTGGACATCTGGGAAAGAAGACTTTGGTAATCCCACCCACTGGGAAGAGTGCAGTAAGAAGAAACACCCGCAGGGTACACCCGCAGTAGCACAATTGGACGCCTTCATCTGCCCCAGATGCAAGAAAACATGTCTCTTCTGTATCTTTATCTACAGCCACAGCAGGCACTGTAACTCTCCAGTTTTTTGACTTCCTCCTGAAGGCGCACTGTTCCATTGTCTCCCAAGACAGATGGATGCCAACCAATCCCACCCACCATTGAACGTAGTATGTTTGGCTATACACAAGTTTGGCCTGATGCGCTATCCCTGGAAAGTAACCCCAGCGTTGAGAGTTGTCTGTATACCAATAGGATATTGGGCTTGATGGGAGATGAAATAGCTAAGAGGGACAAAAGACTGTTCATGTATGCAACAACTGCAGCGAGAATACTGCTTGCCCAAAAATGGAAATTACAGGAATTACCAACGATTGATGAGTGGCAGACGAAGATGGCGGAATATGCTGAACTTGCAAAACTGACCGGCAGGGTCAGAAACCAGGACGACTCGAGGTTTCGAAAAGAATGGAGTAAATTTGTGGAGTACTTAAGATTGAATAGAGGAAGTTTGAAGACACTGGTAGGATTGGAATAAACCTTTGACATAGGTTAATATGGAGGAATAAAAACTGTGCGATAAGATTGGACTAGAAAACCAACTGACGTGGGGGAGGGAAGTCAAAGCTCGGCGGAGCAATGGTTGAATATAATTTGTGTTAGATGTTGAATTGATTGGTTGTATATTTGGAAAAATAATAAAAATTTATTTTTTTTAAAAAAAGAGAGTTGTCTGTATATAGTTCCAGGAACCCACTGCCTATTTATTGCATCTGATGAAGTAGACTATTGCTACAAAATCTCATAGCACAACATATTAAACTTTGAGATGCCATATACAGAAAGTTACTGCTGTAATGAACAGTTGCTCTACTAAAATTGTTTAAAGCAGCAACTAGATTTATGAAGGAGTCAACGGTAACACAGCAGTAGCAACAGGCCAGCTCTTCTACTTCCTCAAAAATTAACCAGCTAAGCCAAACCTCCTTTAACCATTGTCTAAATGGCATCATCCTTCCTCTTCCCCCCTGAACCCACTTCATTTTTTGGCTGCCTCACATATCTGCTTCTGGCAAAAGGAGGTGTCTTAGATGCAGTATTGCCTGCCAGTTTCTGTGGAAGTAAGATGCAGCTCAGAGACTGCTGGTTGCTGACCCCGTATTATAGCGTACATGACCACCACTATTCTCTAACAGAACTTAAATTATTTTACAGACACTTCACTAGAAAGTACAGTAACAAGTCACATTTTAATAGATTTACAAAATTCATATATACAAAACAGTAAGCTAATTCAAAGCTATAATACACATTTTTACACCACATTTTAAAAATCTAATACACAGCTTTCATAAGCTGATGCGATCACAGCAAAATAGGTCACAAAGAATTATACTCTTTTAGTGCTTACAAAATACCAGGGTTGTTTTTAAGCACACAATAAAAAATACTACCAGTATGAATTATGGCACTTTCATCACAACTTATTTTTAAATTTGTCACCTTTCAACAATAATTAAGCTTTTCTTTTTTTTTTTGCTAAAGTTAAAGATTAAGGCAAACAGGCCTTTTCTGTCCACAATAACCAATTTTCTGATGATTCACTACACTATACGAGCTCTAGGGCAGTATTCTATATGCACCACTGAGCATGGAATACTGCCCTAGAGCTGGTACGGTGCAGTTGTGCAATTGTGAGCAAGAAACCAAGCATCCATGTCAATTGTGCTTCACTAGTAGCTGTAGGCAAACCACTACTATGTCTGCAATATGGGTATAAAACTAGCCTACTTGTGCAAATATGTGGAATATAGATGAAGCACCACTTGAAAAGGAAGACATTTCTGAAATCACTTCTCAGGTATAATGTCAACACTAGGCAGCATTTTTGTCAGTTCCCTATTTAATTTTTTCAATTATTCTGCTCCCAACTTTTGACCTAAAGCCCCCAAGATAGTGTACAGAAAACAAACACAAACTTGGATTTATGCTGCTTTCTTCAGCCACCAACCAACCAGGGAAGGGAACCAGATGAAATTGTCCCCAGGCAGATCAATTGCAGCACGGCCACTCTGTATTGCTCTTATGTATAATCTCTACCAATAAGAACCCACTAACATGCTATAGGCCAGGTGTGCTAAGGGAAATCTTTGGAGAACTCTTGAGGTAGTCTGGGGAACAACTCCCATGTGATGTAGTTGTTGCTGGGCTAAATCATCTGGGTTGGTAGAGATGTTTGGGCCCACATGAGAGATCCTGGAAGTACTAAACAAGCAAGCCAGGACCAGCCTTCCTCCCCTCTCCAGTGTGTAGGTTTGTGTGTGCAGGTAGACTTTTATGTGGAAATCATTCAAACATTTGATTAACCTGCCCACATGCCCAGTGGTACAAACTATGCATCTGTTTCAGCTCTTACAGTGCTTCTAGAAAGTGGATTTTGTAATGTTTAGGTTGGTCCTAATAAGGGTTTTGCCATACTGTTGCTTCTCTGTGGGTTTTTTTTTACCTAGTGTATGAACTATATTTTTGAATGCTTCCAAGAAAGTATTCAGGTCGTATTTTGACAAGGGAATGGAATTTTACCATTGTGGAACAACCACTGAAAATACCATTCTGTGTGCCTTTGCAGTTTGAATTTGGCACATAAATCATGAGAACAGTCTTGGTTGATATGAAAGTACACAATGGAGTAAAATAAGGAACAGTTTTTTTAAGGTATGAGGGGCCCAAATGCTAAAGGCTTGATTTTGTTGGTTTTGAAGAGGATACTTGCCTGCCTTTTAGAACATTTATCAGACCTTCTGCATAGCCAAAGCCTCTCAACAGCACATTGGAAGAAACCTAAATTTGCATGTCCCAGTTATAAACAAACAGGCAGGCTGAAAAGAAAAGATTTATAATGTGTGTGCCAATAGCTACAGTAGTGCCAATAAGTTGTTTTAATATGCTGCCAAGTCCTTATTCTGGGGGAAAGCATACAGGCTCTTCATTGGTGGCTTTTGTTTCAATGCATTTTATTTCAATACACATACCGTTAATGCTTAAGCAGCACTGTTTGAAAGTCTAGAAACTAGATCCTCCTCCAAATCTCTCCCTCCCAACAAAATACTTTTAGCTCATCACCAAAAAACCCAACCCTCGAGGGTTGGTGCAATTTTTGTTGTTTGGACTATAGTAATTGCTGCCTACAGAGAGCTAAAACTATGGGAGGTTTGCTAAATCCTAGGTAACTTGCTGGCCCATTGAGAATGGTTCTTTAAATCAGTGAAATGAATTGGTGGCAGAAGTAGAAACATCTACCATATCCACAGCAGGGGTGGTATTTTAGTCACTATCTCAGAGCCACAGAAAGTCTTTTTTAATGGGCCTCAAACTGGCCAAGTACGGTAATCTCTGTTCATCCCTTAGAAATTTATGGGGATGGCAGAATGCTACTCTTTATTTTGGATAACACAGTTGCTAAATTGATAAACTCAAGAGTCAGTTTCAACAATATTCTGTTATGCTAACATGGTAAATTCTGTTCATGTGCACAGTCCACTTGAATATGCAGTGTAACATAGGAGCTGTGAACTCAAGCCAACTTGCAGCTGCCATTTCATGAAAAATGATTCCCCCCCCCCCCGGGCAAGTCCTTGCTCCTGGAGTTTATATAAAAATAAGCAGATTTTCAGCGGAAAGTCTATTTCCATCTGTGTGTGCACATGCATGTAAATACACATATATGCACACACACCCTGTTAAAGACATAGAAGGAGGGGGAATCCTCTTTGTCCATGGCTAGAAACACCAAATGCACAATATACATTATTTACAGCAAATCTTCCTCTGACAAATGAGAAGATGAAGATGAAGCCTGTTTCGTATGTAATATGGCAAAGCGTAAGTTCAAGGCCTGTAATAGACTGTCTGATGTGTAACCCATTTCCCAGCTTAAAAGTAGCATTACATCAAGTATTCCAACAACAAATCTTTCTTTTCCCTGCTAATTGCACTCAGGACAAAATGTTCTCAAGGGTTACAATTAAAGGCAAATGTCTTGTGGCTTTGGCAAGAGGAAGAAAGAGCGGGTAATTCAACGGTTGTAGAGCACCCAATACTACTGTACTGGATTGCAAAAAAAGATTTTGAATTCAAAGCAAACTATTGAAACACAGTATATGAGCAGTGCTATGATTAGAAAAGAGGTTTCCCTTATCTGTGTGAAGCTATACTGTTAAAAGATACTTTTAGGATTCCAACTAGTTATTTAAACCAGACTGCACTGTAAATCCTGAAATTGTTAAAACATCCTGCCTGTTAGATGCTAAGCTTCTACTACAATGTTAATCACAAGAATTGTATCAGTGTGTGATCATGACCAAGGCATGCAGATGAAGGGATGAGAAGCTGGAGAACTAGAGCTAACAGCATCTTAAATGGCAAAATAAATTGGCTGAAAAATAGATTAGGTTGAACTTGATTTTGACTGCAATCCTAATCTCCATTTACTGGGAATCAAGTCCCACTGAATTCAATTGAGTTTACTGCTAGGTAGACATAGTTTAGGATTGCAGCCTTAATCTGGCTACCAAAATCTTTAAGGTAAATTTGCCCCAGCAAAGGGCTTCCATCATACCAAAAGATAACTATCTGATACCAAAGGAACACAGTAATATAATACATTTTACATGCAAATACTACGGTAGCCATACAGAAAAAGAAATACACTGCCAGAAAGAGTTGTAAGAAAAAGAACAATTTGAGAACTGCAGCATATTATTTCTAAGTTTTTATTTTAAAACGCAAGTGGTGGCATAGTTCAGATTGTTATAAACGGGTTTGTGCTAGTCTCTGCCACTTAAGGGCAAAGAAAAGTTAATAGGTAAAACCGAGGCACTTTTGGGTAGAAAATACATCAAGTTCAATTTTTTAATTGAATAGTCAAGGCTCCTTCTAGATTGTATATTACTGCTGAGGAATCAAATTAAAATATTGTGACCAGAATACATAAGAGCTACTTACAAATGCCATGGGTTGTGAACATGTCTAATGGGAATTTTCTCATTTAAAAGCAGCTGCATATTCCACATCACAAACTGCTCTTGAAACTTCTCATGTCAAGATAGCTATTTGAGAAACACAAATCAAACATCTTTTTAGGCATGTGGAATTTCAATTTTCAAAAGAGACATCAATGAAGAAACCCAATGAATAGAAATCGGCAATCGGCATTCCCCTTAACCCTTGAATAGCCATAGCCTGCAAAATTATTCAACACCTTAGCGTACTCATGGCAAAATTGTAATAGTTTTCTTTTCTAGAAGCAGATATGAAAATAGTAAAATCATTGGTCCTAGAAAGTAAGACTAGTGTCACTAGAAAGTCTCCAAATGTAATTTCATCTCAAAAGGGTGAAAAGTCTGCTGCCACTATGTGGTTATCATCTTATTAAAATTTTAGTTTTAGATAAAAAGTAGGAGACAAACTCTTTATTAATTTCCAAAACTTAGCTTGATTTTGCACAAATATCACTATAAGAGTGGAAAATTTCTGGTTCAAAGTAGGGTACACCACACAAAAACATGCTTATATAAATGTGAGTAATCCCCACAGGGAAAAAAAATCCTGGAATTTGTCCAAGCAGAATTCATGAGAGATTTGTTTTAGTTTGGTGTTATTGGTGGCATTTATACCTGGAGTTTTGCCTACTGTGTAAGACATGATTGTCCCATAGGGGCGTAAGCTACAGCATTCTGATAGCACGATATAGGAAAGAATAAGCCCTTTATAATTTGATATGGCAAGTATGGTACCAAAAGTATGTTAAACATTTCTTATGTTTAAGAAGATCCCTGAATAAAGCCTATTGCACTGAAAATGTAGGGTTTAGTGTAGTTAATACATACCTCATATCAGACAGAGTGTGAAACATCAGTACACACAAAATAGGCACCCATAGTTAAATTCAACACTTTAGAATTAAAAAGTAAGTTCACATCAACATTATTCACAGCCTCCTGCAAATTCACATGTACTCTGTAGTAGCCTTAAAGGGGCAACTATAAACTTGACAGTTTACAATATTTTAAGTGTATATTATATAGCCTAGTAAATTCATACAGCAACAATTAAGGATGAGTTCAAAGCAGAGCTCTTCTTTCCAAACTCAGTGCAGCTGTGAAGTGGAAACCTCAAGAGCATTTGGCTTTAGTGCTATGAACAGCCTCTGCTTACCAAACATTTGGCTAAGGAATAGCATTAGCTTCCCTTTTATGAGAACACCCATAATATGTCTCATACATAATATTCTGTCAAGAGCAAGTTTTCATATAGTTCCAACTATAGGTTTGAGAACAGAGTTAATGTCTCAGCAGAGCATCTGAGGTGTGAGCTCCAGCCTCATGCTATATGAAAAGTAAAATAAAAAGAAAGTAGAAGTCTTATTTTCCATGATGCAATAAACACTGTAACATGTAGTGCAAAGTTCAGCCCTGTGTTGCACCAACCCAGGTCTTGGATTTCTGCCCCCTTTCAGGCCAATTGCTAAAATGAAATTCACTAGTGTGGCCAGCCAAGTTCAATTTACAGTTGTAAACTTCGACAAGAGGGAAACTGTAGAAAGTCTCAAAGAAGATCTGGATAATCATTTTGGCAAGCATAGTCTGGTTACTGGCAAACAATTTTGTGTACACCAAACCTAGATATTGACATATTGCAATGTATTCTCTGAATAGAAGTATCAATGAACTTATTGGATTTGTTAATTCAGCACCCAAAACAAGTGAGGCAGACAGGCTTTACAACCAACAAACTCTCTTGCACAATGACAGTGGATTAAAGAACACAAAATGTCTTTACGTCATTTTTCAAACTTAGAATTATCTTTTCAAAAGGCAGAAGGCTATAATGTTATTCAGAGTTCAAAAGAAGGCACTGCACTTGCAATTTACTACTTTCAGTAGTTTTTGTTTGTTTGTTTTTAGTTAAGTGATACAGTAGCTAGCTTGAGCTCTCACAATCCTTCTGCTTGTTGCTCCTCCGTTGGGACTGGCTATTTTGCAGCTTCCTTGAGCCAAGTAACAGCATGGATCTTTTTTAAAAAATCCATCATATAGGCTATAAAGGTTGGGCCTTCAACTAGGCTAGGTTTGAACAGACAGTTTTCCTTCAGTTTTCCTTCACTGCAACATAATATCCTTAAGGTTTTCCTGAAGGATTGTATCCTTCACAGCATGGAACACAAAGCGGATGTTTTCAGTGTCTATGGCTGTGGTGAAATGATGGAAGAGGGGTTTACTGCGATTCCGCCGCTTTCTGTCAAAACACTGTACCAGGTAACGCTGAACATCTTCCAGCCGGTGAGGATCACCCCTGAAGTCTGAGAAGTACTTCTTTATGCTGACATTCTTCACTTTCTCCACAAGTAGGTCCATTTTGTTAAGGAAGAGAATGATGGAGACATTAAAAAAGAGCTTGTTGTTGACAATGGTTTCAAAAATGTTCATAGATTCAACTAGTCTATTTGTGCGTCTATCTTCCATAAGGACCTGATCATATTCACTTGAGGAGACCATGAATAGTATAGATGTTATCCCATCAAAACACTGAAACCATTTTTGGCGTTGAGACCGTTGTCCACCCACATCGACCATTTTGAAAGGAATCTTCTTGATGATAAAGTCATGCTCCACAATCCCCTTGGTAGCTTTTCTAGCCAGCAAGATGTCTTGCTTACTGGGAAAATAGTTCTGCAGAAAGAGACATGGAGGCAGGGAAAATATCAAAATGGATCAACAGCTGCTTCCATTGAAAGAGGGTACAGATACACTGAGTCAGGGTAGTGACCAGAGGGATAAAGGAAGGAGAAAAGAAACTAATGATCAATCTTAAACAACCTGCTCTGCTGAAAATGTGAGTTGAGTCAAGTTCTGTAAGTGAATCACAAGGCCACTCTGCTACATGAACAGCTCACCTTCACTTAAGTTATTTTCATTATATCTACTTGGTTGCATGAACTGGCTGTAAACCAATTCAATTTTTGAAGTAACAATCTGAATAGTTTACAAGCCTCCTCACTATCACGAACATATCCTTTGAAATTCTGTGTACCATCCTTACAACATATGCAATAAAAACTGGAGTTTCTGACAGCCTACAACATGCAAGTTTCACTGCTGCTTCCCCTGGCCAAGTCTCACTGCCATTACATCCAAAGTAAAATGATGTGGTCTATTTAACAACTTTGCAATGAATTGAGCAACAATGCAGACCTATTTTTGTTCCACCTCTCTCTCTCTCTCTCTCTCTCTCTCTCTCTCTCTCTCTCTCTCTCTCTCTGACTTGCTGACAGTTCCATACAATTCATATCCCATTTGGGAATTATTCAATTGCCTATAATCACATACTGTCACACAAACAACCTTTTTGTCCTAATACTTCATATTGCAAGTATTAAGACAAAAAGGTTGTTTGTGTGACAGTATATGAATATAAGCAATTGCATAATTCCCAAATGGGATATGAATTGTACTAACTACTTTATGTACAATATTCTTTTTTAGGTGGGTGGGTGGTGGGTTGTAAACATTATTCACTTAGGAACTGTTGTCTTTCGCCACAGAGTAGATAGAACTGGAAACAGTGACTGCAGGTGTTCCCAAACTGTGGTCAGTGAATTTACCAGTGTTAGTCGAGCTTCATTCAGTTATCTAGATTTGTGGTTGAAATGGGAGATGGCACATCAATATTCATATTATTTTTAATTGTATTTTTATTGTATTTTTATTTATTTTACTGTATTACTATTTGAATTCTATGGAATTAATTTGCTACCACAGGCAGAAAAATCATTAAGTAGCTCACAAACACCTTCAATTTTTAAATAGTCCTGGGGTGGGGGGAATTTGGGAACCACTGAGTTAATGGATGGTTGAGGAGGACAGTAAGCAGAGTTTAGTTCTGCTTGGTGATTCTCCATTTAGTTCTGCATTTTCTACACTGTGCATTTGTACACACATTCAGTTTTCTGTCATCTTTGCATCTTAATACTGCTGTTTCTCTCAAAAACAGGTTTTTGTTTTCTTCACTGCCATATGGTTTGAGCATATCAGACAAAGAACATAAAAAGGTACAATACATTAGGTACTGGAGGACAGAATGGGGCAAAGAAAAAGTAAATCTCACCAATTGGCCAATCCGGTCCAGATTATCCAGAAAATATTTCACCGATTCACCCTGTTGAGAGAAGAGGACATTTGCAGCTAATTTCTGGAACTGGGGTTTACAAAGCCAAACCATGTTTAAAGAGGGGGGGAAACCTTCACTGTACTGAAGCGATATATTATCACTGATAACCTCTGAAAACAAGTTTGAAAAGACCAGCATGTGGAAACACATAATGCCAAGTAACGTAGCCTTCCAACAAAATATAGCTCAGTCCAGTCATTTCCAATCTGAAAAGGGTATACAGCCTTTACATGGTTTCCAATTAAGGCCATCACATGCAACTGAAAATCCTGATCTACTTCCTTCATGTCCAGAAGCAGGTCCTCCAGGAAATACCTTCCAGATTACTCTGAAGCAACCATACAGGAAGAGTAAGAACAGGAATGGCATGTCAAAACCTGCTGCTTCAGAGCAACTGGGACTTGGACAATCTAGCAGGTTTCCTTTCACCCTTGAGATGCAAAATGTTTCTGACTCTAAGCTAATAGCAGCAATGAATGCTGGCTAGAGAGAAAGGAAGCCCTAGTTCAACAGTCTTTTTAAAAAAGTCCCCAAAACTAAATATTTATTATTCTGTTTCAAAGAATTAAGCTGCTCAATTATCATTAGTGTTTGCTTTGTGGTACACAATATTATATTCTCATTATTATTCCTGTTCCTCCTACCCAAAGAGTTAAACACAAAAGGTTGGATGATTAATTTTGCACTGCTGTATATGCTATGCTGTATATCCTCTGACTCAATCTTGCCAACTGGGACCACATGGGAGGTGATGTTCCCATTGTTGAGCAGCAGCCATGAGTCACTGCACAACTGGGAATTGGAAAATCCGGAACTATGAGCAGCAGGGCCTGAAATAGGCCAGGTCCCACATTTCAGCATTACTTTGAGCTTCATATCTTGTTCTTTGGATATTTCTGGCTTATATTGTAGAGCTTCTTCCTGCTTTGGTCTTAAAAGGGAGGACTGTGGGGACTCTTGTGTCATTTTCATTTGTGACACTTAACAAGTTAACAAGAAACAGAGGGTCTTGCTCAGTGCATTGACATTTGGAACAGCCACTTTGGAAAGAGTCTGCACGCAAAAGCACCTAGACAACAACTTGTTTGGTGTTAAGACATGATGCAATGCAGGGCTTTCCAAACAGTGTGTCACGACACGTTTGTGAGTTGGCTGCAGTGTGTATGTGTGTTGCACAAATGCTCAATTTGATAGTAAAACTGAATTACTGTGCAATGTGTCACCAACATGAAAAGTTTGGAAAGCTCTGATGTAATGTATACACAATTTTTAGTTGTGTATAAAGAAGCTAGCATCAGTAGGACTTTGTTTCTTCATGGATTTAGCACTCATGAGATATGGACTCCATATGAGGTCTCCCAGGGACAAAGCCAACTTAATTTGCTGTTGTCAGATGAAGCACAGGCGCAAACTGCAGAAATTTCACACTTGAAGCTTTAGCTAGGTGATCAGCAACCTTTTTTATATATATAAAGAGTGTTAACAGTTCTGATATTTTTCTACCAGTAGTTTAAAAGCTTCCCTCTAGTTAATTTATTCTAATATTAGATAAGATATTAGATCATTCGGTCTACATTTGCTAGCCCATTAACCTTTTGCTTTTCCCAGGACAAAGGATTAATTTAGTTTTCCTGATTATGATTCTATGAAGCCCAGTTCCTAAATTTACTTCACAGTTTAAGTTTAAATCCAGACCAGGAGTTACAAAAAAGAGCATCTGTAAAAGTTCCAGATACATATATTTTATTTTAAAAAAGCATTTCTAAACCACTCCATCTTTTTTAAAGAATCTCTAAGTACCGGTAGTTTACAATATATATACAATATAAAAATAATATCCATTAATACAAAAATATAAGCTAAAACCAACATTTTTTTTTGCATCCTTCTGTCTGAACCACCTCCAGGGGTGAAGTCAAACCGCTGTGTTGGCATTGACAGTGGGGTGTTTTCTTTCTAATCTCGCAGGAACAAGAGCTTCATTTTCACTGGCTGCTTCATAGTTCCCAAAGTACAGAAATATAGTTTATGACAGTGGTCCTCAACTGTCCTTTTCTCTGTACCACACTTTCAGAATAAAAATTTGCATGCACCACACCCCATTTTTTAATTGATAAGAAATACACTGGAAAACTAAAAGAAACAACACCTAAAATTGCTTGATTTCCCCCTCCCCCCATATTCTGCAAATTAAAATATTATTTTGATAGTAATCTATGCTACATTATACTACACTGAAATGTTTAAATGTTTCTTGAGTATTTCTGCCATACTTGCTATTTTCAAGTGCCACACATCCTTTCAGAACCACTGGCTTATGACTATGTGGGACTCTTAACACTGATGCCACTAAATCAAAATTATTATGCAGGCAGACCTCTACCTAAAGCAGAGGTGGGGAACCTTTTTGACCCAATGGGCCAGATCAGAGCTGTACTCCCCACATAGCACTTGGAGAGTTCAATCCTGCTTTCTGCAGGGATCAGGTGTACAACCAGCTGCAACTCTACCTGCTGCACACCTACTTGCACTTTGAAGTGCTATGGATATTAAAGAGTTTTATAATTATAAAACCAGAGGCATGGAACCTGTGACTCTCTAGAACTGTTGGACTCCAATTTCCAGTAGCCCCAGTCAGCATGGCCAATGGCCAGTAAAGATGGGAGTTGTAGTCCAGCAACATCAAGGGTGGGGCATAGATTCCCAACCCCTGTTACAGATGCAGCCTGTGAATTACATTCCACTGGCGATATTTATAACTCAGATAAAAGCAAATATTCCCCATCCAGTTTCGCAAGTTGGGCAAGAGTATAAATCCTACGCTCAGTTCATTTCCCCCCAAAGGAGACACTGATCTGGGATGTTTTAAGTTTGGGTTGCATCAGATAATTGAGCCGATTCTTAAGAATTAGTAAGTGAAGAGTTAAGAAGAAATAACATCAGTTTCACACAGTTGTCTCATAAGATTCACAGTATTAACACTCGCATTAAAAACCAAGTAGTTAACACAGTATGCTTCATATGTGTTAAGTGATGTTTCAGTGGAAGTACTAATCTAGAAACCTCTGCACAATAATGGAAATACAAACTTTAAACTGTCTCAATGCCTCTGAAAAACAGTCGGGATTATACAGATGAACAGAAGGCCAGGAAACTTTATAACAGTTTATAACTGATAGCACATTTGTAAAAGGAGCTAGAATTTTATTAATGTAGCAATGACATCTTTAAAAAAGGAGAGTAAGGCAAACATCATTTTGCTAGAATGACAATCCTAGTAGCATCAATGTAGTTCAGTGAAGTAGTGTATTTTTCTCTTCAAATACTCTATCAAAAATGTAAGCTAAATTTGCAAGTGGTCATACATAATGGTTTAGGTGTATGAACTTGCTTAATTTACTTCAATGATATGTTGCAAAATTTTGATGACTACACCCATGGACAGGTACTGAAAGAGCCAATGGGACGTAATGGAAACAGGCTAGGACAAGTTGAAGTTAATAGAATAGTAAACAACTTGCTCCTGGGCCCCTAACATCATTAACTGAGATAAAGGACTGCCTTCAAATTAAAGCCCTAACATACAGCTAAGCCACATAATACAGCTATTACTCTATGACTTAGATACTGAACTGCACAATCACATAGGGATTAGTCTACAGTTACAGACTACAATAGCCCTGTTCTCAGAAGGCTAGAAGCTTTGACCTAGAGCTTTCCCTAAAAGTCTGGAGTATACTGAAGAATTTGTACCACTAAGGTAACAACCAAACCTTGGAATACCTTAACTGTAAATAGCTTCAGATTTTGCCTCTGTTAGCTATTGTTATACTCCTTTCCCCTGAAGGTCCTTGTGCAACCTGATGTCTGCATGATACCTAGTAGAGTTCCATGTGAATGCCCACCTCCTTCCATATTCTACCATAATACTATATGGAGTTTCTTTTTTCTTTTTCATGAAAATAAAAATTCCAACGAAGAAGTATATATCTTCATAAATTTGATTTCCCATCATTCTCAACATCTTTTCACTCTAATAAACCTATTGCCTAAATTTATCAGCAAAATCATAATAAAATATTGATATGCATCTATGTATATATATCTAAAAAGGTAAAGGGACCCCTGACCATTAGGTCCAGTCGTGTCCGACTCTGGGGTTGCGGTGCTCATCTCGCTTTATTGGCCGAGGTAGCCGGCGTACAGCTTCTGGGTCATGTGGCCAGCATGACTAAGCTGCTTCTGGTGAACCAGAGCAGCGCACGGAAACACCGTTTACCTGCCCGCTGGAGCGGTACCTATTTATCTACTTGTACTTTGATGTGCTTGAACTGCTAGGTAGGCAGGAGTATACATATCTGTTTTAACCCATTTAACATTTATTTACAGAGCTTATTCAAAAGCTGCTACAGAATTCAGATTGCAACACTTATTTTTTAAGTAACTCTTTAGAGGTTTCCAGTTATCAATGAACTCCTGTTTTTGCTTATCTTTAATCTTTTCTGAGAGACTATCTAGTTCAGCATATTCTACCAATTTTAGTAACCATTCTGATCTGATGGGGATTTGGTCACTCTTCCAAGGTTTTGCTATAAGTATTCTTGTGGCTGTGGTGGCATACAGAAATATTTTCCTTATCTTCCTGGCTATATCTGGTCCTGTAATGCCCCATAAAAATGATTCTGTTTTTTTTTTGGGGGGGGGGGTGCATTTAACATTATTTGAAGCTGAGTATGTATGACATTCCAGAAGGTTTTGATCTTTTTACAAACCCACCACATATGGAGTATGGCTCCACTTGATTCTCCGCATCTCCAGCATATATTAGGGACACTTTTGTACATTTTGGAGAGTTTAGAAGGGGTTAAATACCAGTGGTATAACATCTTTTGAAGGCTATCCCTTAATGTATAGCATGCCCTAAAGTTCCAATTTACTTTCCATAGGTGTTCCCATTGGCTCATCTTTATGTTGTAACCAAAGTCTTGGGTCCATGTGATCATTGTGGACTTAACCTCCTCCTCCTTGACTTCCCAGTCAAGGAGGAGTCAGTATGTTTTGGAGAGGGTTTTATTTTTAGAATTTATTAGATCTGATTCAAATCTGGAAATCTCCACCAAAAATCCTCTTTTTAAATCATATTTGAAGGTTTCAAATAATTGATAATATTTGAACAAGTTTAAGACTTGATCTCTTATTTCTTTAATTTTTTTAAACTTTAACTAGTACTCTTCTTCTATTAATAATGATTTATAGACAGGACAATTTCCGTTTGTGTTTTTCCTTTTAACGGCAAGAGCTTCAGTTGGCGAGATCTATCATGGCACCTTAGGCCCGAGAAGGTCCTTATATTTTCCTGAAACAATGTAAAGGGAATTCCTGATGATGTGATTCAAAAAATTCTTATGAACTTTTTAACCTTTTTGTAGCCCAGGTATGCATGCCAGCCGAATCTGTTGTTGTACCCCTCCAGGTCCAGCAATTCGGGATTTTTGAGTGTGCACCACTCCTTTAACCAGGTGAGACAGGCTGCCTCATAGTACATTCTTAGATCTGGCAGACTATGTGCAGTTTCATGGCATTACCACCAGCCAAGTCCCTCCATTTTTGTGTTCATCTAATGTCTTCATCAAATCTGATTAAGAGTTCTGGAGTACTCAAATAATTGCATGTTATTGTTATTGTCTGTCGGTATGCTTTTTGCTATATTTTTTATCATTGATGCTTTTTAATGTGTTTCTAATATTGTACACCGCCCTGAGAGCTTTTGATAAAGCATGGTATATAATTTGAATAAATAATATTAATAATGCCGTAAAATTTGTTTTAGACTTCTACTACTTATAGCTCTGAAGCAGTATTTTGAGCAGCCAAGTCATAAGTAAGATAAGCTGTCACAATGTTAACACATATTGTAGCCAACCTTGATGCATAAGGTATGCCTAGAAAAAAAAGGTAAAAATAAGCTTGATAATTGCTGTTCTTGTGGAAAAAGAGATAATCCTCTGGAATTAGTTATTTCTCAGCATTTTGACATTTTTATTCAGTTGAGATATTTCCAAAATAAAGAAGGGAACATTTTGGCTGATAAACCCATGAACCCATTTCTCTCAGTTGAACTATAAGCAAAGCATCCAATAATAGACTCTTCTTGCAGGTTCTCCAATGGAGGGCTATATCAGAGATTTAAAAGGTCGCTGAGAGGTTGCTGTTTCAGTAGAAGTGTTAAAACCAGTAAACTAATCCTTTTCCATCACCAGTGGCGGGAGCTGAACAGACCACACCTTAGCTACACAGAAAACACACACACACACACACACACACACCTATTAAGTTCATAGCTCATTTGCCTGTCTCACAGATATACAGGTAACTGGCAAGTCCCAGAAGAGACTGTTCAACAAGAGATACAACGAACATCAGAAATATGGTACTGCACTGGACTATAGTGATTCAATAATCACAATATATCAGAACTAGTCACGGGATAAGAAATATATCCTATTATTCCATTTGCCACTAACTAAAAACACCACAATCAAGTTAACAAAACAGTATATGAAGAAACAGTATTCTGAAGAAGTGTGTGTATACACACAAAAGCTCTTACCCAGAAAGCTTATACCAACTTGGCCCTCCAGCTGTTTGGGACTACGGTTCCCACCATCCCTGACCACTGGTCCTGTTAGTCAGGGATGATGGGAGTTATAGTCCCAAAACATCTGGAGGGCCGAGTTTGGTGATGCCTGGGGGTGCCTGGCTTATACAGTCATACCTTGGGTTATGGCCGCTTCAGGTTGCACGTTTTCAGGTTGTGCACCATGCCAAACCCAGAAGTACCAGAACGGGTTACTTCCGGGTTTCGGTGCTCACACATGCACAAAGCGCCAAATTGCAACCCACACATGCGCAGACATAGCGCTGCAGGTTGCGAATGCGCCTCCCGCATGGATCACGTTTGCAACCCGAGCATCCACTATACTTAGTTGGACTTTAAGGTGCTACTGGAATTATTTAAAAACATTTTAAAGATCCTGGTATTTAACCCCTTCTAAACTCTCCAAAAGATCCTTTTAAATACCGTCTTAAGGCAAAAAGACCTGATTCTCTTAAGGGAGTTCCTTTTGGATCTCTCTCTCTCTCTCTCTCTCTCTCTCTCTCTCTCTCTCACACACACACACACACACACATATATATATAATCTTGTCATTTATTAAAACAGTATATGGTTAAAGAACAGGAAAAAGAGATTGGGACAATTCTCACAACAGAGAGTTGTAGGAAATGGGATCTTCCAATGTATGATATTGGGCCTGATGCTTTTAAATTTATTCATAAATGACCTGAACTTGCAAGTGATCAGTGTGTTCAGCAAGTTAGCTGATGACATCAGATTGTTCAGAGCAGTGAAAACACAAAGCGATGGCAAGGAGCTCCAAAAATATCCCTCAAACCAGATGAAAGAGCATTAAAATGACAAAGACTATGTAATGTAAGAATGTGTGAAGTGATGCACATTGGGAGGAAAACCTTAACCACATGCACACTAATGGGGCACAAACTGAGGATGACCTACCAAGAAAAATATATTGAGGGTCATGATGTGAAGACAGTTGCAACGTTTGTTTGCTTATTGTTTATTCATTAACTAACATACTGCTTTCAGGTGAATCTCCCAGAATGTTTCACATACAAATAGTTTTTAAAATAATAAGCATCAGGTAAAACTGCACCATGAAAAAACTAGAATAAGCCACACAAAAGGGGACTCCCCCCATGAGATTGGCAGCTCTTCAAGCTGCTCTGCCTTCCCCTTTCCCCTATGAGCAAGACAGTCCTCCACTGTGGGAGTGAGAGGCCACCTCATCTGGAATACTGGGAGCTAAACAAGCTTGAAGGCTCACAGGCTTGAAGGCTACACTGTTTTGCAGCATAGAGACTTGCAGCAGAAAAACACTCGCCCATCAAAACAGTACAGCTGTCCAGACAATGCAACTCAAGATGTCCCTTTAAAAAATGGCACCGAAGACTGGCAAAACATCAGCACCCAAGCTGCAGCATTCCTTGGACTAGGATGCTACTGTTACTGTTAGCGTTACTGAAGAGGGGTGCAAATCATTAGCATTCCAGCACAAAACATGTTACGTAAAGAAATGGCAATCTATTAAAAACCGTTTCTTCCTGGTAGAAGTTTTCTAAGCTTTTTTTGCCTGACTTAAATGAATAAATAGAGCTCAGTTAAGCAGCTTCTTTTAGTGATGTGGTAGGGCAAGTTACCCTCTCAGGACACATGCCTGAAGTTTGTTCAGGAGTCAAGCCAAATGAAGCACAAGTCTGCCATAGTCTGAACTGCAGAAGTCAATGTTTGAAACAGAGAAAACATTTGAAAGGTGTCAGTAAATTACTACTCAAAGCAACACTTTCCATATTCTCAAAAAGAACACCTTGAAGATTGTTTCCGGAAACTTTTTTTATGGAAGGAGGAGAGAGAGACATTAAAACAAATAAGTCAAGTCAGCTACTTCACACAGCCTCTTTTCTTTAAACATAACTGCCAACTAGAAAAAAGAAATGATCTTCCTTATATATTACACAGTGTAAGTGAAAAAATGGATTCATAGCTGTAGATCTTTTAGTTGTGAAACTTGTGACTACAGTCATTTTCACATAAAGCCTTTTTTTCTTTAACTGAAAAAGCCTGAAGTTTCACATGCACTGATTCACATCAGTGGTCCATCTTCTGTCACCTTCAACAGAACAGTGGCTCTTCAGAGTTTAGATAAGAAGGTTTCCCTGGTATGGTTACCAGATATGCTTTTAACAGGAGCTAGAAGTTGGGGACTCAACAGAGTGAAAAATTTGTAGATTTTGACTGGCTGGGGAACTGAATAGTTGATGCTGATGTCAAAGCATTTTTTAAAGCTCGGATCTCCCCCCCCCTTCATCTCTCCCCCCACCGCTACACTTAAACAACTAACTATGACCCCCCCTTGAATAAACGTCACACTTGTCCCAGAAAATATTACTGAAGTGGTTTATAAACGGCTTTCTTGCCAGTCTGAACAATATCACTTTTTAGCGAGGCAGAGTTGTGTTCATGTACTAATGCTCTCATTTACCTGCACAATAGGGAAATGACCTAACATACCTGAAAACACCTACAAGATGAGGAACAGGAATTAATGGACAGTCCTATCATCCTGGAGGATATAGATGCGGTCCTCAAAAACCTGAAACCACACAAAGCCCCAGGCCCAGACAGCTTTACAGCAGAATTCTACAAGAAATTCAAAGAACCCCTAATGCCCTACATGACCCGCCTATTCAATGACATCATAAAAGGGGGCCCCATTCCTAAAACCTGGAACTCCTCCAAGATAGTCTCTATCCCAAAACCACTCAAAGACAGTCTCAAAGTAGAATCATACCACTCAATCTCATTACTAAACCAAGACTACAAGATATTCACAACAATCTTGACTAACCACCTAATTTTTTTCCTACACAAATTATTAGCCCCAGACCAGACTGGCTTTATCCCTGGCCGCAATATAACAGATCCCATCAGGAACTACTGAATCTGATTGAACACAGCAAGGCAACTAAACTCCCACTGACAATTATGTCCCTAGACATCCTCAAAGCTTTTGATTGCTTAGAATGGAAATAACTATTAGCAGTACTAACAAACATGAAATTTGGTCCCAACTTATTACAAACCCTCAAACAAATCTACTTCCAAGTCTCAGCAAAATGCAGGACTCCCAGTATGCACTCTAATACCATAGCAACCAAAGAGGCACAAAACAAGGATGCCCACTGTCTCCCTTCCTATTCATCCTGGCTCTGGAACCTCTAGCAATCCAAATCTGAGTAGCCACAAACGTAAAGGAAGTGGAAATAAATGGCAGAACCAATAAATTAGGGCTCTTTGCAGATGATAAGGTGAGTTATTTTTTTGGGGGGGGGGAGGCACTCCACGAACTGGGAGTCACCACCAAAGAAATCCTTTCTTAAGTTGCCATTGAAGGTGGAAACATGTGGGAAAAGACTTCTGAGGAAGATATTAACTCTTAAACAGGTCAATACAGGAGAAGGCAGTCCCTTGGGTCCCCTGGTCTCATAGAAATTATGTTCAAATATTTTTGTTCTGGGTCTATGGGAGCTATCAAGTACTGGTAGAGAGTAATGATTAAGTGTGAGATGGGAAATTTCTGGCTCAAATCCCATTTTGGACTAGAATGCATTGGAAAAGCTGCTACCGCTTAGCCTCCTATTGAGATGAACTGCTGTACAAGAAAGGATTATAAGATTCAGAAAATGACGAGAAACTTTCTTTTCTTTTCTTTTCTTTTCTATTAACATATGTTGTTGTTCAGTCGTTCAGTCGTGTCCGACTCTTCGTGACCCCATGGACCAGAGCACGCCAGGCACGCCTATCCTTCACTGCCTCCCGCAGTTTGGCCAAACTCATGTTAGTAGCTTCGAGAATACTGTCCAACCATCTCATCCTCTGTCGTCCCCTTCTCCTTGTGCCCTCAATCTTTCCCAACATCAGGGTCTTTTCCAGGGAGTCTTCTCTTCTCATGAGGTGGCCAAAGTACTGGAGCCTCAACTTCAGGATCTGTCCTTCTAGTGAGCACTCAGGGCCGATTTCCTTGAGAATGGATAGGTTTGATCTTCTTGCAGTCCATGGGACTCTCAAGAGTCTCCTCCAGCACCATAATTCAAAAGCATCAATTCTTCGTAAATATATGTGTTTTATATTAACATATAAAACACATATATTTACATTTACACATCCCACTACCTTATTTTCATAGCATAAAACGTACCTACATTATTCTATATAATACCTACCTATACTATTCTGGGAAAATATTTATAATGAATTGAAAAAGATGTTTAGATTTTCATTTGGAAAAAAAATCAGAATCCTTTCTTCTAGGTATCATGTCAGAGGAAATAAAAAGAACTATCAGACCAATATTTATGTATGTGACTACGGTGACAAGGTTATTAATTGCCAAAAATTGGAAAAGCAGCAGCGTCCCAACTAAAACAGACTGGCTATCTAAAATGATGGAATACTTCCATATTGCCAAATTAACAGGGAGGATAAGAGGAGATATGGTACAAAAAGTGAATAAGGAGTGGGCTATCTTTAAGGAATACATCAAAATCTATGTGGAAAAAGTAGAACTTTTGACAGATATTGAGTGAATCCAGAAAAAGATTAGAGTGAAAATAAAGTAAAGTTAAGATAGAAGAAGAGATTAAAGAAAGAATGAAATGTTAAGCTAATTGAAAAAATAAAGTAGCGTAACAAGAACGGCTGGAAGTCAAGTCACTTGGTGGGTGTCCGTGTGGGGTAGGTGTGTAGGTATGTTGATATGTATAGGATAATGGACATTACCATTAAAAAAACCACCCATAGTATGTCTACCAAGTGATTTTCCTACCATTTGGGTTGATACAAAAAATGCCAAAGAAAGTAGAAATTACAGGATCTCCAGAGAAAGCAATATATTCCTTTCATATTCAAGGGGGGGGGGGGAGCCACATACTAATTATCAAAGAATTCTTATTCTGTAGTTACTCTGCAGAAGATGACACAGACCTGACAATGTAGCTAATATACACAATGAAGCTTTTGTCACACAAAGACTTGCTTCCATAATAGAGACAGTGGGACTTACCATGAGACACAGATGGGAAGAAGCTATTTAGTGTGCTTTAAGGGAAAAAGAGGGAAGCAGAGAAAATACTGCTATTGTACAATCCACCCACACAGTGCTAAAGGCTCAAGGTCCCAGCCAGAAACTTGATGCACTGGGTACAAAAGTAGAGTGCCTCAAGTGCTTAGACAGAGCTCCTGTGGTCCTAGACCCTTTCCATTAGGCCGTTTGATTTGTTTGATTTAATATTTGAATCCCGCTTTTCCACCAACAAAAACGTTGAGCTCAAAGTGGCTCATAATAATCACAGTAGTATTAAAAAACAACAAATATTGCAATCACTATATCAAACACAATAGCATATAAGGAAAACTACAAATTCATCAAAACCATTACCGGTAATACAATTCAATAAAGCCAAACTAATTCATAGTATTGCCAGGATACTTCCCAATTTGGATTAGGAGGAGGTTCTGAGAGAGCAATGGACTGTCACCATAAACTTGATGCTGCTAATGAAAGTCAAACATTAACTTTGCACTTTGCCTCAATTCACCAGTCACAGTAAACCATAATTCATGGCTGCCATGATGTGCCTTCTGAGCTGTTTGTTTCCCTATCATTAGCACACACAAGTTCACAATCCCCAATTTAGCATTATATCTGAACAAGGGATTACAATTTGCTTCACTCCAAAAAGCCTCAACCAGTAAGCCAAGAACAAACCTTGGCTACAAACTGTAGTTTGTTGTGAGCCAAAAAACCCAGAATCCATGGATGAGACACAACACAAAGCCAGAGATTGCATTTGTCTCATCCTGCTGCTAGGGGAGAACAGCGAAACAGACCATAAAGCAGTGACCACAGTAAACTATTAACCTGTGCTTCAATTCTTATCTTTAGACCACTAGTTCTTAAAAGGGTGTGGCGCGCCACACTCTTGTGGCAGGAGAGGATGGCAAGTGTGGCAGGTAGATTCAATGACAGACAATATTATATTTTGAGAATGGTTCCTGTTCTTAAGTAGCTGCATAGTTTTATACTTTCTGGATGTCCCATGATCATATTATAAAGTAGTTGTGTTCTATGTTCTAAATCAAGCACTGTTAGGTGTTGTTTCTTTTTGTTTTCCAATGTATTTCTTATTAGAAAAATGGTGTGGTGTGAGCAAACTTTTATTCTGAAAGTGTGGCCCAGAAACTCTCTCACTATATATAAGGGTCTGGTGACTTCTATTTCAGTGTATCTGAAGAAGTGTGCATGCACACGAAAGCTCATACCAAGAACAAACTTAGCTGGTCTCTAAGGTGCTACTGGAAGGAATTTTTTTATTTTTGTTTTGACCAGAGAAAAAAGTTTGAGAACCACTGCTTTAGACAAACTTAAAACTTGCTCTGAGTCAGATCTACCATTCTACTGAGTATTTGCTACATAAAATTCTAGAAAGCCCTCTTAAACTAAAGATACTCTGTAGGCTACTACCACTGCTTTATGGCCAAATTATGCTCATGCTATATGATACAAATGAATCCATATCAATTGTCATGTTGGGTGGAGCTGAGAGTTGAAAATGGATGGTAGCAATAATACTCTAGCCCACTTTCACCATGAACTAGTAACAAAGTTCTGTTATACTGTGCAGGTATACAGTCCAGGGCAACTCTTAAAGCAATATTAGCTAAGGGTTAAAACTGCACTCACCTATCTCTCCTGAGTGACAGGCTCAATTTCTATTGTAATCTTCAATTGGATGTTGTATTTTAAGGGTAAATAGGAAATATTAGCTAGCTATAACAAAGCCAGGGCCAGAAGGTATCCTAAAAATTTGCATAAAAAAGTCACGCTGCAGTTCAGCTCACCTTAGTAACATTTTTTTTAAAGATTTCCTTAATTTCAAAGAAATCTTAAACAACATTAAATTAGATAAAGCTTCAGAAGAGAAAAACACCAATTTCTTTGCCAATTCATTTCTGGGTCCAATTCATGGTCTCATGTTAGTGTTTGAAGCCCTACTGGTTTTTTTTTTGTTATTGTTGTTGTTTAGTCATTTAGTCGTGTCCGACTCTTCGTGACCCCATGGACCAGAGCACACCAGGCAGTCCTGTCTTCCACTGCCTCCCGCAGTTTGGTCAGACATGTTGGTAGCTTTTTGCTATTACATTATGCATTTTGATGGTTTTACTTTTTTATAGTGTAAACTGCCCTGTGATCTTTGGATGAATGGTGGTATATATTGAACAAACAAACAACTCAAAGACTGCCTCCTTCCCTACATACCCCCTTAGGAGTTAAGATCAGCAGGGGGTGGAGGCTATTAATAATTTCCCTGCCCTCAGAAGCTTGGGGTGGTGGTGGCAATTCTCACAGAGGTGCATCTGGTAACTTCATTATACAGTTTTAGGCAAATGCTGAAGACACACCTCTTTACTCTGGTATTTGACACCCAAGATGTGTCTTTTCAAGATCCACTTTGTATTTTCAGGATCTACCCTATTTTTGTGATTGGTTCTTTGGAACTTTAAGTTTCTTAAACTCTTCTCAATGTTTCCCCCGCCCCCCCCCCAAATTGTTTTACATACCCTCACCTGGTGCTGCTATTCAAACCTTCTAGTATCAAAAGTAGCTTAAAAAATTGAACACATCTAAACATACATGTGAAAATTGGGTAGATATAAAGCTAATTATTTCTTAATTAACACTCAAAAAGCAATTATCAGATTTTAATAAGCTGCCTTTTAAATTTTAACATATATAAACATATGCTAAGAAACTAACAACAGTATTTGAGAGGATGCCGACAAAAGAACTAAGCTAGATTTTCTGCAGGAAGACTCACAACTCATATCTACATAACTTATTGTAATTTCACTTATTGCTGAATACAGATTATTACAATTTTGTTTCAAGCTGCTGACTATCACTATGTATACCAGGATCTATAGCACTTCTACTGATTGCTTCTCCAGGTTAAGAACCATCTTCTACCAAAATAACTTTTGAGTCATCATTCAAGAACTCAGATAATTGTGAAGAAATTTGCTCTTTGTTAAGCAAACCATTTGGCATACTCACCAGCTGATATTCACTTCGACGGCTAAATGCCTCCTTGATCCCAGCATCCTTCCACAGGCCAGTCAAGGCAGGTACATACAACTGGAACGTAGAAGGCTCAATGGGCACCCCAGCTTTATTTTCAAAGGCCATTAGAAACATTCCATGCTTCTCGTTCTCTGTATACTGCCAAGGGATCCCTAGTTTGTCCCGTGCATCGACTAGAACCCTGCAGCCCTAGAGGAACAGATAAATACACTTAGTGACCAAAGAAACAGAACAATTACATTCAAGGAAAGAAATATATAAAAGGAAGAATTATGTGATTTTTGACCAGTCACTTCAGTAAGTTTTTCTTCTTTACTAGTTAAATGCAACCCCCAATAAAATGTATTTGGATCACATAAAGTAATAGCATTCCAAGCAGTAAGAGATCACAACAAGTCCCCAAACCAATCTATTTCTCCTTGCAATAGATCAAGCCATGAAAATAGAAACCATGAGAAACACTAAGTCAACTGTATTTTGTATACGGAGGCAAAGCATCCTCATTTAGTATCCCCTAGAAACAATGCAATTCTTTCATACTGTGCAATTCCTCAAAATTGCTACTTTCATTATGGACCCTTAGTCAGAAAGCACAGTACTTATCACAGGTTTGAGTTGATATGATCAGTTAACATCAAAATTTGCTTTGTTGCCTTCTATCTATAGAAGACTTGCATTAAGCACATTTAACCCCAAATTTCAAACATCCATACCAGATTTCAAACTTCTAAAGAAGATTGAATAAGGGTGCTGATTAGATAGCTTTAAATATTTTCCTTTTATCCTGGCTTCACGGGTATTAATTTTCTCCCCAATTTCCTTGCTTTTGGAAAGCAGGGAGACAAAGGAAGCCCAACTATAGAATCCTCAGTTGCAACTTCTGTTCATTATGACTAATGACATTTTCTAAAATGTAGGCTTGTCTGCTGTAACCACACAAGGATTAAAACACTAAGCATTGCCCTACCCATATTTATTTTTTAAAATTTTACATTATGATACTTATTCAGAAGCTCTTTTACCCCACCCGCCAAGCATCAACCTCAGGATTCATTCCTACAGTTAAGGAGTACACCCAAGAACTTTAATGCTGAAGATCAAGGATAAGAAATAAGCTTCAGTGCAAGATTTAGCAGTAAAATTTACATTTAGCAATGTAGGAGAGCTGCAGCTTCTCCAGTATTCCAGCAAAAGGGCAGCTAATTAAAATTTTTCAACTATCCATTATCAGGTTGGACTCTTTCTAATGCAGTTTCTCTAATGTAAACACTGAGCCACCCTGAATGTCTATTACTTCATCTCCATACAATTTAATCCTTCAGATAAACTGTTCAAAGAGCATGCATTCAACACAAAGCACAGTACAATTATTAAAAGCCTTTAAAAAGGAAGCTATGAACTCAAGGAATGCAGTTAACATTCTTTTTCACTGAACTGCAACTAAGAGTTTTAAAAACCTGCTCCCATTCTCAAGTATTTGGTTTGCCATCAACAATGTTTACTGCTTTAGCTGGGGTTTTCCATTTAATAATAAATCAAAGGTGAAATGATACAGACAAAAAGCAAATTTAAATTGCGAGGTCATTTTAAGGAGTTAAACTCTATCCCAATGCCACCGCACTGAAGTTTCTATTATGGGTAAGATGCATTACCAGAATGAAAGAGATTTAAAAACAAATGTTAAAAGGCTAATCAAGCTACGAAACTCCCATTTTACTCTCCCAGAGCATTCTTTGCTACAACGTTAATGAACAGTACAAATGAATATCTGAAGATATTTTGCATTACGTACATTTGTATCCAGTTTGTAGAATAGTACAGTATGTAAAACAATAGAACAATTGCAAGAAAGCTATTAATATTGTAGCCATTTTGTGTTTGCTACAGCCTATTATCTTCCACTTGCCTCTTAAATTGGGTTGCAAATATGTATGCGTCATCCCTGCCCATACAAGCTAGCTCTGACCTTTCACCTGCTAAGGCTCCAGTGTTCTAAAGTTCTTTAAACTCATCTAGATGCAGTCTTGTTTCACTCCAGCAGCTTTCAAATGATTACCATTGCACAGCTGCAGCCCTTGCCTGAAAGATTTCCTACACGGGGGAATGAGATCATAATAGTTTCCTATCAGAACCATGGAACTGCACAATACTCTTTCTCTCCGGTGGTGCTCATTCTCATGGAGTGGCTGCTCTTTTTTTATTTCACCCCCAGGGGCATACCCAGGATCAAAACTGGGGGGGGGGGGCAGCCATGGTCGCTCAGGTTGTGACATTTCAGCACGAAAAAGGTGAATGAAACCAAATGAAAAGGTGAATGAAACCATAATTTTAAGAAAATTATATATATTTATAGCAGTGCTTTATTACGATAGTTATTACAATGATTTGCTTGGGAATTTTTTTTTAAATTCTAGTTACATGTCTTATGTTGTTGTTGTTCAGTCGTTCAGTCGTGCCCGACTCTTCGTGACCCCATGGACCAGAGCACGCCAGGCACGCCTATCCTTTACTGCCTCTCGCAGTTTGGCCAAACTCATGTTAGTAGCTTCGAGAACACCGTCCAACCATCTCATCCTCTGTCGTCCCCTTCTCCTTGTGCCCTCCATCTTTCCCAACATCAGGGTCTTTTCCAGGGAGTCTTCTCTTCTCATGAGGTGGCCAAAGTACTGGAGCCTCAACTTCAGGATCTGTCCTTCTAGTGAGCACTCAGGGCTGATTTCTTTGAGAATGGATAGGTTTGATCTTCTTGCAGTCCATGGGACTCTCAAGAGTCTCCTCCAACACCATAATTCAAAAGCATCAATTCTTCGGCGATCAGCCTTCTTGATGGTCCAGCTCTCACTTCCATACATTACTACTGGGAAAACCATAGCTTTAACTATATGGACCTTTGTCGGCAAGGTGATGTCTCTGCTTTTTAAGATGCTGTCTAGGTTTGTCATTGCTTTTCTCCCAAGAAGCAGGCGTCTTCTAATTTCGTGACTGCTGTCACCATCTGCAGTGATCATGGATCATGTCTTATACTAATATAATTTTTCTTGGGTTTGAAGAAAACCTGCCCCCTCTTGGGTACGCCCATGTTTACCCCTCTTCAAAATTATTTCCAATAAATGGTAAAGAGAAGTATAACTCCGAGGTAGTTATTTTCAGTTTACAACCAATAGGGAATAATGGTATTTTGACTTATTTAAGTACAATACTAGAAATAGTGGTTCTGAGAGTTACAATATTACTTTGGGGAATTAAAACCAGTGCGCATCAATCAGCAATTCCTAAATTCAAAGCTTTCCTGAGCAACCACTGCTAGTATTCTGGCAACTTGTTCACAACTTGCCTGCATAAATCCGTACTAGCAGATTTAAAAGTTTGATATAGTACTAGTGGGGAGTGCGTAGCGCTGTCTAGGTATTTATAGAAACAACAATAAAGCTTTTGTATTAAATTTTTTAAAAATGGAATCTGTGACTTTGGACCTGTTATGCCAAAAATTGGGGGAAGACAATCTAGTGTTATGTTTTGGTCTGCCATCTTGATTCAAAATCGCACCTGGCATCCAAACATCACTGAAGAGAAGACTGCTGCCTCCACCACAAAAACCCTAATGCTGTGTTTGGCAAAGATATCTCCTGAGGTGTCCAAATGTATAGAATATACAGACAGACAAACAAACAAACAAACAAACAAACCACTTTCACATAAACATAAGGACTGGACAGTGGCTAACGTTTCTCATTCTGCTGCCCATAACATTTGTAAGTCATCAGCATCTTTAAAAAGAATATTATTTATTTATTTTTCCCTTACTGTAAGTTTTCTTGGGGGGTCTTATAATAAGTTGTTCTTCTGTTGATGCATGTTTATGGTCATGTACCAAAAAGTGAATGACAAGCAAATCCAGTTTAAGGTGAATTCAAAGCCAGGAGATACTTGTTCATCATTTTTAAAAGTATTTCCTATACCAGGTACATCCAACAGGTAGATTGTGATCTACCAGTAGATCACTGGGTGTCTGTGGTAGATCACTGACTCCCCCCCAAGAAGCTCAACAACCTTGGCTCCCGTAAAAAAAGCTCAACACTTTTGTCCTGAACCTCCACAAAAGGTCTGGAGAGTGACAACACGAGAATGGGCCTTTTCTGTCATGGCTCCCCATTTTTGGAATGCTTGCCTGGTGCCCTTGTTGCTTTAGGCTCCAGGCAAACATCCCTTCTGTCTCAGGCATTTGGCTAATTAAACAGTCAATAGTCTTTTAAACTGGTGTGTGTGTGTGTGTGTTTGTTACTAAGTTGTGTTATGTATTTTTGTGTTTTTATATTGTAAACCATCCTGTGATCCTTGGATGAACAGCAGTATAAAAATTTAATAATAATAAATACAGTAAACTGTTATATGTGCACAGTGACCAATTTTAGTTAGAATTTCTGCTCACTTAACAGCAAACCACTTTCTCTGACTCTCATGCTTCAGATCCATTATGGGGATAAAAAATAGGGTAAAATTCCATAACTCAACCTGGCCTTTGGAATAGGCAGAAAAAAGAGCTAGTACAGTCATACCTCAAGTTGCATACGCTCCATGTTGTGTAGGTTCGACTTACGGACCTCCGCGACCCGGAAGTCCTCCCCGGAGCGCACGCAACGCACAGGTCTGCAAAAGCATTCTGCGCACTTCGCACATGCGCAGAAGTGCAAAAACGTGCGAACTTCTGGTTTTTTGGGGGGGCGTTCGTGTTAAGCACACCCGTGTTATGTAGCGCGATTGCGTGTGTAACACGGGGTACCACTGTAACTCGGTATTAAGAAGATATCTGCAAACTTTCTATTAAGATGTCTGCAAACTTGACATGAAGGCTGGCAACATTAATCCCGCCATGTGGGAGTCCATTGCAGACAACCACAGTGCCTGGAGACAGTCAGTCAGGTTGTGTATCCACAGCAATGACCAGTGGAGAAATGACCAATGGGAGGAGTGAAGAAATCCCATGGTGCATCTGCACCAATGAAACTGGATACCTTCATCTGCCCCAGCTGCAATAAAACATGTCTCATCTGTATTGGTCTCTATGGCCACAGCAGATATTGTAACTCTTCAATGGTTTGACTTTACTCCTGATAAGCACACTCTTCCATTATCTCTCAAGATAGATACCAACTGCAGGTATTATAGAAAAAACCCACCCAACTGCTTCTCTAAAAACATGCATTTTATTGGCATAATACTCTCATGGCATATTATTTCATGTGCTACTCTTGAGCTCCAAAGTCACCACCAACTTCAGCACTAAATATTAAATAGATAACATGGGTATTTTAAAAATACAGACATTTTAAAATATGCTAACAGTCTCTCCTAAACATTTGCATCACATTTGACAAGATTATGGGAAGAAGAGCCTAGAGATTTGGAACACTGGAGAATATAGTGTTTATATATTACAAACCTTATATTTAGTGCTGGGCAGCAACCTGGATGCATTAATACTGTTAATGAAAAGATTGTCATGTCGCAGCATCCAGGATGCATGCTCTACTATGATTTTTAGGAGGCCATTGGAAGTTCTTCACCTTATTGGCATGGGAGAAAAGTAACTAAAATGGTTCCATTTTGCTGCCTGAGGAAACCTGTCCAACACACTTCAAACATACGTCTTCTGGCCTTTATGAGTCTTGCAAACACAGAATCAAAGCAAAGAATCTTAAATATTTCCATATATTTCATCATTCAAATGCTGCTATTCCCCAGATGAGTAGTGTAAACATCAAGATTTGTATACCGAGTTAAAAGACTAAACACATGAACAAAATACAATGCCCCTTACTTAGCCTACAGGAACTTAATTCATCTACTTAACAACTCAATCTTTGTATTTGTAACTGCAGTTATGTCTGTAAACTATAATACGACTCTCTGTCTCCAAGTAAATCCAATGAAAGGGAGAAGGGATTTTGAGAGTTGTCTTAATGCAAACAAAAAAATGATGGTGGGACTCTGGGAGATGCAAACTGAGCTACTTATTGGGAGTGCCCCAAACATCCATGATAGGATTATAATCAATATTACATTGTATTACAACTGAATAGATCCAACACAGAATTTGTGCAATAGTTGTTAAAGTAGATTACAGTGTTCAGACTGAAATTGCAGGACTAGAAAAGACCTTATAAATGCCTTACTTTAAGAGAGAGAAAACACTGAATATTTAGCTTCCAAAACACATTAAACTTTCCCAGGTTAGAGTTACACTTCTTACACTCAAACACCTGGTAGCAGGGGTGGGAAACTTTTCTACAAACTTCAACATTGGGATACCTATTTGGACATTTATCAATCTGCAAGTATAGATTAAGATGGATGTATTGATGTTTGTTGTATTGGGAATGTGAGCTGTTTTTTCTTCTTTTGTGCCCCCACCTTTCTTTAATAAATTTGCAATTAAAAAATCAATTCTAGTTAACTAAGAGAGCTGTAACCTGCAAACAAAAACATCAACCACATTACCAGATTACTAGAAGACTGTACCTGCCAAGGTAGCATCTTTTTTAAAGAAAGGATGCAAGGAACAAGTCAGGATCTTACAGGTTTTCCAGCCTAACCTCTATCCCAGAACATCAGAGGAAAGCATTATTAAGCATCACCTCACAACCATCGCTCTACCAATTCTTTAAAAGCAAGAGTTCATCTGGAAGACATCAAGACCCATTGTGTATCTTCAAGGAGTGTTTTGTAACAATAGTTAACTCTTACAGTACTTACAGTACTATGAATGCTAAGAACTATGTTTTATACAAATGGCTATTTTACTATGAAGAAACAATTATTTACTACTAAATGGTGATTGTATTCATTAGTGTAAGGACTCTCAGTGGTTGCTCATGAGGAAACAGGCTGACTCCGAACTTCTACAAACTAAGTTCTTTATTGTGCAGATATTTACAGTGGAGTAACAGTAAAGACGTCCAGCTCATCCCTCCGCAGAGTCCGGGAATGTCCGTTTCCAGTTTTTAGTCCAACATAAGAGGCGCGGGATTCTGAACCCCCGCCTCCCCCTTCCACGTCCTTCCTCCCTATGAAAACGGGGCACGGGAAAAGGTCCCTGTCCCCCACTTCCTGCTTGGTGCTGAGGCTCTCCAACGCTGCCACAGCCCCTGCCCCGACTTCCTGCTTCCATCTCCCTCTCCCCACTGGAGGAACGGTCACTTCCTCCGCTCGAGGAAGACGACGAACTGTGCACCAGGGATGGTGGTTCCCTGTATTGCAAATGACCCGGGAACGCTACCTACCGAGGCGAGGGGGGTTTCCTGACAATTAGCATATGTCATAATGCATTTTGTGTTTTAATAGAATTAGAATAATAATAATAATAATAATAATAATAATGACTCGTGTTCCTTTCTTCAAAAGGAAATTTCCTCATGTTTTATGACAAACCACTTTGGAAATTACTGAAATTATTCAAAGCTAACCATTATGCAGGATAGGATGGTGGTGGTGAGGAAGCGGCTACAAAGGAAAATAGAGAAGGATGGTCTTGGGTATGCAGAAGTAGTTGAGGAATTCTTCAGATTGTGGCAATTCTCGTTGAAATTTATGGCTCTACAAGTTCAGGCATTTCATAAGAACAGTGCAGTCCTTACCAAGAACACTACACACGACGATAAACCCATAAGGAAATAAACCAGATTTCAGCTCCTAAGGTTACACACTGCCAGCTGACCACTAAAGCAACAGCAGCTGACCTTTGTTAGTCCAAAGGCTGCATTTGCTGATGACTTTGATCTAGCAAGTTAAATTAAAGTCAACTTTAAAACTGCACTGGAGAGTAAGGTCCATTGAACATAGAGGGATTTACTTCCAAGTAACCATTTATACAATAGTACTGCATGAGTCATGTGATTGTCTGATGTGCTAATTTAGGTGTTTTATACACTTTTTTATTCCAGGTGGATATACTGAACTAACAGAGTCTGTGTATTCCCAACACTAGCGCTTCTCATAAAAAACTGCCCTGAAGCTTAGCCTTGGTTAACAAGCAAAACCATCATTAACCAATGACTATTTACTTAAGCCAAAGCAAAACTGATGTTTGGGAAGCCTGCCCCATAAAATGCTAGGAAAAACTACAACTCTAAACCATTGCCTGCACTAAATGGAAAAGTAAATTTTGGATTAGGGGCTTACATTCAGCATTTTGTTAACTGTGTGTCTTCTCTGTAATAGAAAGATTTTTAAAAGACAGGATGATACCAGAAGAGTTTCAAAAACAAAATAATCTAAATGATATGCAAGTACTGCCATTGTTCGTACCAATTGGAAGTATTACCTTGGTGTATGAATGCATTTCTATAATCTGTATTTAACACCTAAGAAACAGGGTAGGTTTCAATAATTGGTAACTCATGATAAAAAATGATGTTCTAAAAGGGTAACATAAAAAATTGAATTTGATTTAATTTTTAAGCTTAGCTTAATAGGTTTCTCTTCTAAAAAGAAACCTAGTTTAATATGAACTTAAATGCAAATTTATAATTTCATGAAACTGAATTTATGATCCCTTCATGAAATGGTGCTTTTCTTTGAAGAGGAAGAATGAGGAAGAAAACATCTTCATCAGTCATTACAAGAGTACAAGTACAGTAGAGTACAGTACAGGAGTTCATATATTATGGTTTGATAAGGCGCATCAACTAGCAAGTCATTTTAAGCACTAGAATTCAGATGATGATATCTTATATCTCACCAGGATCATCCATTGAGTCCATGCAAATTATCTTGCATTTCTGTTTTGTGCCCAGTTACCTGAGCTCTGCGTTGTGTTCAATTCTGAAACTATATGTAGTATGGAAATTAATTTACCATAAAGTGGAATAACACCGTTTTGTTCCATATCCATCACCACACCCTTCTAAAACAAGTATTACCTTGGTGTGTGAATGCATTTCTATAATCTGTATTTAACACCTAAGACATGTTACAGCCCTATTTTATGCATATTTCCCTAGAAGGGAGTTCCAATTTGGTTGGTGGTACTGGTTGCCAAATAAGGATGCACAAGATTCTTGCTTAGAATTCTTTCATGTGCATACACCTTATGTACATAAGAATTTTGCTGACAGGTTACATAATGGTTCTATTTGGCTAAAAACTAATACAGTCTAATTGTTACAGTAACCAGACAAAACACATGCTTGTTAGGGAAGTGTGAATTTAGAAATGGGCAACTGGATTTAAAATGTTTTTTCCTCTTCTTAGTGATTTAAATCAATCCATCCACTCACTTTTAAGTTATGTTTTCTCTATATGGAAACACATTTCATCACTTTTCCTAACCTCAAGATTACAAACCCTCTTCTGTGCTGTCAAATGGAAGCACATATAAAATCTGTGAAAGCACTAAACAGCAATATTTTCTTTGACAATGACAGGTGGCCATTCAATTCAAAAAGTCTGCATTTTTTATAACAGAAACAGCAACTACCGGTATTTTCAAACCCTGAAGAGCATAATACAAACACCTATCTTCTTTACACAAAGAGTCATTAAAATATCACAATAACTAATTATGTAATTAATCTTAATGAGGTAAATGAAAATGAAATTCCCCTAGAAGGCCTAAATGCTACTGTACTGCTTGCTAGGTTCTCTTCTAGGGTTTAATGTTAGGGACAATATTGATGAATAGTTCAGTGAATGGGGATAAAAATGCAGAGTGTCAACAACAGAACCACATATGTTTTTTCTTTTCTTTTAAAAACAGCCATTAAAAAATAACATAAATGCTCAGTTACATGTTCACTTAGGACAGTGAACACTTCAAAATTCCATTAGTCAGCATATACTTGTATGTTTTAAGAGCAACTGAAAAATTACCACACTTACCACTTGAGCCAGTGGTCTTATAAAAAAATAACAATTCTGATGATAAAAATCAAATGAAACTACAGAACTCCAATGTTCATTGTCATAAGCACAGTCTTAAAAGGCAAACACTACATCACACTAAGTCAGAATACACAATTTTTGCTTTTATAATACCAATAAATAGCTCACAATCTGATAATGCTTTTGCACATGACTTCTATAACACAAATTGTCTTGTGGAACGATACTGTACTCCTCTCCACTTGCATATTACAAGCAGAAATTCAGTGCTACATCCACAGCTGCTCACATTTCTGTGCCTAAGTCACAAGCAGACAGTAATATAAGGTGATGTGAGAACAAGATCAAGATGTGCCTGTACCAAAGGGTACCATCTTCATTAACTCCAGGATGACAACTTCTCCCTCCTTGTCCTACTGATGGTTTTCTAAATCCACTCATTTAAAGCTACCCTTCAGTCCACTGGTTTCAGACACAATTTGTCCACAATATGATTATGAACACATTTTTCAGAGCAAATTTATATACTTATTTCCAAGTAGGGGCTTGTTTTTCTAGGGCTGTGTAACATTCAAGAACACTGTGAGCATTACCACAAACATACTAGTAATATTGTGGCAAAGAAGAAGAAAACCAACTTCTGTGACACCATAAAAACTAACATGTTTATTATTGTATTAGTTTGTAGAGAAGAACATCTGATAAAGGAGGATCTCGGCAATGAAAGCTCATGCTAACAAAAAATTGGTTGTGTACAGCAGCAGAGCTTTTTTAAACGAACCTAACAAATAATGCATCTCTTCAGAAGCATTATAGTTGTCAAAACCAGTAGCCTAGAGCCAGTGTGGTGTAGTGGTTAAGAGCGGTAGACTCGTTATCTGGGGAACCGGGTTCGCGTCTCCACTCCTCCACATGCAGCTGCTGGGTGACCTTGGGCTAGTCACACTTCTCTGAAGTCTCTCAGCCCCACTCACCCCACAGAGTGTTTGTTGTGGGGGAGGAAGGGAAAGGAGAATGTTAGCCGCTTTGAGACTCCTTCGGGTAGTGAAAAGCGGGATATCAAATCCAAACTCTTCTTCTTCCTCTTCTTCCTAGAACCTGCTTGCAATATTCAGGTTTATATTGTCTGTACAACAGAAAATGTGGATTCCTGGTATTTTTAAAGGAAAGTTTTTAAACCTGAAGGCTGGGGAGCAATATCTAAAAACAAGTCTGTGCAGTTGGCAGGGTGTGCATATCTTGCTCAGTTCCTTGTTCCTCCAACTCTACACCTCCTCTCTTTACTTACTAGTATATATTCTAAGACAGCAATATGTGCAAGATGGTTAGGTTTGAGTTGAATTGAATTTGTTCTGGGGTGGCCATTGGGGCCATACTGAGTCCACATACCATAGGTTCAACACCTGTGATTCTAGATGTCATTTTAATACATTGCAATTACCAAGGTCAGCTTCAGTGACCCTTCTAACCAGGTTTGCAAACAGTAATTTAGAGCATTGCACAATCAGCAAGAAGTCTGGTACATATACAATTCTAAGAACAGCTAAGCTCAAAAAGTAGAAGGGAGAGGGAGTTCTCGCATAAGAGGAGGGAGAAACAAGCATACTTTCCCATGGTTAAAAACTGGACTGGCACAGGTGTAACGTAACTCTGCCCAGATTAATAACTCCTTAGCTCACTTTAGCCACACGTGTGCATTTTCATTCAACTCTAAACAGAGATGGGCAATTTTCATCTATTTCATTTCAACACATACGGTACGTTAATGGTGACCTGTGGATTTTGATCCATGTCAATGACAAAGCAAAGAATTAGAAAGCTGCAAATATTCCACATTCTGTCACTCTTGGAAACATGGATGCTGGAAGAGGACACTGACTGTCACAACTCCTAAAATAGGCATGTCCAACAGGTAGATCATGATCTACCAGTAGATCACTGGATGTCTGTGGTAGATCACTGGTAGATCACTGGCTCCCCCAAAGAAGCTCAACAAGTTTGTCTCCCCTAAGAAAAGCTCAACATTTTTGCCCTGAACCCCTAAAAAACTGGGCTTTCCGGCTAAAATGTGGTATATATGAAAGAAAGGAGTGGAAAGTAATTGGAATTGGAATGAAGTTGAAAAGGGAAAATATAGGCGACTAAGGGAATACTTTAAAGCATAGGGTAGAGACAATAAAGAAGTGTAAAACCGCGAGAACTAATCAAGAGGAAGAATAAAACAGAGGAAGAAAGGGGGGAAGTGTAGGGGGAATGATGGGGGAGGGTTGGGTGTTGGGGGCATGTTTGCTGGGTGGTTTGTATTGTAAGAAGGTTGAGATTTATAAAGTTGAAGGTGAAGTTGTAAATGTAATGTGTAATGTAATGTAATGTATAAGATAAATTTGTGTAAAAACCAATAAAAATCATGACTCAAAAAAACAAAAAACTGGGCTTTCCTCCTCCCAGAAAATACCTCAACAACTTTGATCTGAACCCCCCAGAACAGGGAATATATCACTGCCAGTTTTTAACTCTGTGAGTAGATCACAGTCTCTTGTTAGTTGGCCACCCCTGCCATAGAGGTATGCCAAGGATTGTCATTATATAGCCATTTGCTGGAGATACTGGCTTTCAACATTTAAATAGTATGAATTTTGTGAGACCATCTCTATTGTCTGAGGTACAGTCTTCAGTTTGTTTTAAATTGTTTTATTGAATTTGAATATGTTTTGCTTACATGGTTGTAAGCCACACTGGAACTGTGTGATGAAAGGTGGGTAAACTCCTTCCTAGGGAGTCTATATACTTAGTGATGGCATAAGTTTCATCCCATCCTCCAATTCCAGAAACCTGAAACTGGGCTCTTCTCTCCTCCATGTCAGTCTTTGGAATTGAGACAGTAAGGTGACACCAAGGGGTAATGGAGGACACCACTACTCCTCACACCTGGTCATACCACAAAGGAAAATCATGTAATCTGCACCTCCCACATAATTCCATTTGAACAACAGACAATCAAAACATTGAAACACAGCCATAATCCAGGAGGTGTGGGACAGGACTATTCAGGATGCATAGGAGAAAGAGGGAAGAAATGAGAACAGGAACACAGAGAAGTTGGCTTCCAAATATTGGTCTTACAGGACTATTTCAAGAATGGTTTGCACAACACAGTAAGCTAAACTGTGGCTCACTGGGACCACACAAATACATGGTCTTCCAGAGACCTTGCAGTTTCTTTGCTCCTTCCCCAGTCCTTTTTTGTTCCTACTCTGAACTAAGTAATGGTTTGGTTTACTATGTTGTCCAAACTGGGACTTATGGTTATGCTCTCTTTCTCACTAACCATGATCTGCAGCCAACAATAAACCATGGCTAGCAATGAGTGAGCTTAACCATAAATCCTGGTTTGGATGACATGCTTAGCTCTGTGAGGGACAGGAGCTGGAGAGGAGTAAAGCAGCTGTGAGCTTCTCTCTGGGAATCCATACGTTTATGCAGTCCTGGTAAGGCATGGTTTGGCTTATCCTTTTGTGTCAACCAACCCAATGGATACAAAGTTGTATGAAGCATTGCAAGGGATGGACTAGATTATTCTTTGGGTCCCTTCTAACTCTACAATTCTATGATTCCAAGTGCAGTGGTACCAAGAATACTGTTCCAAGAATAATTCAAATAAATTATAGAAAAGAGGCTACTCAGGAAAAGCAATATAATGCCACCTAGCATAACACTGACAGCCCATCTCTTTGTACCCACACTGGTATCACCTCCCCTTACACAACTCCACCCGTCCCCTAGCTCTCCTACCTTACAGGATCATTGTAAAGATGAACTGGATGTATATGAAGCACATACATTGACTTGTGAGGGAAAGTAGCATAATAATCATTTTATTATTATGACTTGACAGGCTACCTTCCATATATTCATCCAGTTTATTTTATTAAATATACTTACAGCACAGCTTTCTAATTATTCAAACCATTCAAAGCAACACACAATTCCACCACCAGTTGCCTGCTTCTCATCTCCTACCTTACAATGTTATACACTGTAACTGAGGAAATACAAAACATACTACTTTCCCTCAGCATCAATGCACACTAAACAGAATGCATAACAGCTTCACCACACTCATTCCACCCATCGCCTGGCTCCACCTCACAGGGCCGTAGTCGGGTTTATACAATTGTATGAGAAGTGCTGGCACTATTTCCCCCCAGCCATCTGCTTCAGTATGCCTTGCACTCCCATTTTATTTCAACCTACTTATTCAGGGCATTCTGTACACCACTCAAAACAGCATTCCTAAGTCAATGCAAACCTTTGAACCTCCAGATGTTGCTGGACTGCAACTCTTATCATCCACACCTATTGGCCATGCCAGCATTAGAAAAGCCTTGCTGAAAATTTAATCTTCATCATCACCAGTCCAGCATCCTCTTCTTCCAGTGGCAAACCAGATGCCCCAAGGGCAAACATGCAGGCAGAACCTGAGCACAAGAGCCCACTCCCCTCCTGTGTTTTCCAGAAACTGATATTCATAAGCTCTGCTCCCTCAAGGACTGTGCAGCCAAAATCATGGCCAGGAGCCACTGACAGCCCATGGATTTGTCTAATCCACTTTTAAAGCCAGGCAAATTGGTGGCCATCTCTGGCTGAGTTCTGTAGGCTGACTATGTGTTGCATGAAGAATTTGACCTGACTCTCCCAACGTCCGGCAGTGTAACAACCAGGACGTAGGAGGCCAGGGTTCAAATCCTAACTTGGCCGTGGAGCATGCTGGGTGATATTGGCCCTGTCATTGTCTTCCTGTCAACCTAAACCTACTTCATGGGGTTCTTGTGAGGGGACCCTGCACACCCCCTTGAGAGGGAAGCCGGGATACAGAAGGGGCAGGCAAGCCAGCAAGCAAACCATCCCAGCGGTGTCCAGAGGGACCCCCACCCCCGCCCTCAAGGCTTAAGACACGTCACGAAAGGAAAAACGGGACGAGGAGGGATGAGGAAAAGCGAGGCCGCCCCCTCTGAAGCATATGCCGTTCATTGAACCTTATCATCCCACCCCCACCCCTTTTAAAATCTTTCTCCCCCTTCCCCCGCTCCCCCCCCCTCACCTTGAGGGCGTTCTCGTAGATGGTGGCCCTGAACTCCAGCAGCGCCTTCTGGTCGAACTCGCGGCCGTGGATGATGCGCATCTGCTTGAGGAAGGTGGACTTGCCGCTCTCGCCGGCGCCCAGCAGCAGGATCTTGACCAGGCGCCGCACCGAGCGCCGCTCTCGGGCCAGCATCGCGTCGATCTCGCGGCTGCGGCGCCGGGCCTCGCGCTCCGCGTCCCGCCCGCCTTCCTTCCCCCCTTCGCCCGGCGGTGGCGGCGGCGGCCTCTCGCCCCGGCCCGACGCCGCGTCGGCCGACAGGAGGCAGCGGCTCAGGGTCCGCACCACCCCGGACATGGCAGGCCGCGGAGAGAGGACGACGACGACGACGAGAGAGGAGGCGTCAGGCAGAGGAGCCGCGGGGGCCGCTCTCGGGCCTCGGCCGCCGCCTCAGAGCGGGCGGGGGCGGGCCACGACGGCGGAGCTAGGAGACCACCGGCCCGCCCATCGCCCCTCCTCACCCGGCGGCGGAGCTGAGGGCGCGGCCCGCCGCGGTTGGCAGAGGGAGGAACCGGCCGCCGCCGCCGCCGCCGCCTCAGCGATTCCCCCTCAGAAAAAAGCCTTCTCTTGCCTCCCCCCCCCCACACCCGTCAGAAAAGGGCGGGAAAAGAAGCCCCTCGCGCGCCCCTGCACCCTCAACCGTCACTTTCCGGCCGTTGGTGTTCCCTCAGGAGGGAGGGGGCGGGGGGGGCAAACAGCGGGGCGACTCGCTCTGCCTTCGCTCCCACCGCTCGACTCGCCGCCGACTCTCGCCCGCCCCGCCCACTTTCTTCCGCACGCCCACCAGGCGAAGGGGCGGGGCGAGGCAGCGGGAGGGCGGGAGGACGCCCTCCCCCAGCTCAATGGGAGAGAAGCATCTCTCGCAAAGTAGTCTCTCATTGGGAGAGAAGTATGTCGCTCCAAGCCGGTCGGTGGTGGTGTTTTTTTTTTTTTTACCCTTTCCCCCTGTCGGGTGAGCTCGCTCTGGACTGGGGGGCGGGGACTTTGTAAAAAAAAAAAAAAACCCTGAGAGATTTATGTGGAGGGGGGGAAAGGCGGGGTTAGGCGCCCCCGCCGACCAATAAGAGGAAAGGGAGGGGGAAGGTGATTAGTCCAGGAGGGGTTAAAAAAACAAAAAGGAGACAGGAGGAGGAGCTCCTCCCCTTCAAGGGAGAGGTAGTGGGAGGAGTTTTCCCATGCTGAGAATGGCAGGGAGGCTGACGGCTTCGCCCATTGGATAGGGCGCTGGAGTGACGTCAGTCGGAAAAATCATGAATGGGAAAAGAGGAAGAGGGCGGTGCTCGTAGAGAGATGCGTTCGAGGGGGCGGGGATAGTAACTCCCTGCTAAGAGACAGGAAATGCAGAGCAATAGCAGCCTCTAGAGATGTCTGTCCGGCGTCTTCTGCAATGATCTGTATGTTTTAATAAATCTCATGCCTATATAAGCATGTGTTGTTTTTTTATATTGTGCTTTTATGATGCGAACTACCCTGAGATCTATGGATAAAGGGCGACATACAAATTTAATAGATAATAATAAGAAATGAGGGTGAAAGAGGAGAGCGCAAAATATGGTTTGAAGCTCAACATCAAAAAAACTAAGATCATGGCCACTGGTCCCATCACCTCCTGGCAAATAGAAGGGGAAGAAATGGAGGCAGTGAGAGATTTCACTTTCTTGGGTTCCATGATCACTGCAGATGGTGACAGCAGTCACGAAATTAGAAGACGCCTGCTTCTTGGGAGAAAAGCAATGACAAACCTAGACAGCATCTTAAAAAGCAAAGACATCACCTTGCCGACAAAGGTCCGTATAGTTAAAGCTATGGTTTTCCCAGTAGTAATGCATGGAAGTGAGAGCTGGACCATCAAGAAGGCTGATCGCCGAAGAATTGATGCTTTTGAATTATGGTGCTGGAGGAGACTCTTGAGAGTCCCATGGACTGCAAGAAGATCAAACCTATCCATTCTCAAAGAAATCAGCCCTGAGTGCTCACTAGAAGGACAGATCCTGAAGCTGAGGCTCCAGTACTTTGGCCACCTCATGAGAAGAGAAGACTCCCTAGAAAAGACCCTGATGCTGGGAAAGATGGAGGGCACAAGGAGAAGGGGACGACAGAGGATGAGATGGTTGGACAGTGTTCTCGAAGCTACCAACATGAGTCTGGCCAAACTGCGGGAGGCAGTGAAGGATAGGCGTGCCTGGCGTGCTCTGGTCCATGGGGTCACGAAGAGTCGGACACGACTGAATGACTAAACGACAACAACAACAATAAGAAATCACACACACACATTCTATCAATGTTTCCTTGCTTTTTAATCCTAGAATTGTAGAGGTATCCCAAGGGTCATCTAGTCCAACCTTCTGGAATGACTAGTAAAACATCCCTGACAGGTAGTGGTGACTGATACGCACCCCACCCCCCAAATGTTTTTATCTGTTTCTATTTTGTCTGTGAGATGCCTTGAGTCCCTTTCAGGGAAAATGACAGGTTATGAATGAATAAAATAATGATATAGGAAGCCTCCAAATCAGACCACTGGCTGCATCTACCTCAACACTACCTACAGGGCCGCCTTCAACATCTGCTGCTCTTCCAGATGTTTCGGGCTACAACTAGGGTTCCTGTGAGCTGTAGTCCAAGAGAGCCAGTGTTGTGTAATGGTTAGAGCAGGCCCGGATTTAGGTTTGATGAGGCCCTAAGCTACTGAAGGTACTGGTGCCCTTTATATGTCCAGCTGTCCATTGTCAAAAACAAATTGTTGCTGTGTTAAATATATGCTATATGGTAATTTATGGACCTAATAGGTATCTAAAGACATTTTATTTGTTTTTTATCTTATATTTTGGAAATGTACATCCAGGTTTTTTTCCTTTAATTTTTTTGGGGGGGCCCAAGAGAGTGGGGCCCTAAGCTATAGCTTGTTTAAAGTTAAAGGTAAAGGGACCCCTGACTCTTAGGTCCAGTCATGGACGACTCTGGGGTTGTGGCACTCATCTCACTCTATAGGCCACGGGAGCCGACGTTTGTCAGCAGGCAGCTTCCGGGTCATGTGGCCAGCATGACTAAGCTGCTTCTGGCGAACCAGAGCAGCGCACGGAAACACCTTTTACCTTCCCGCCGCAGTGGTACCTAGTTATCTACTTGCGCTTTGACGTGCTTTCAAACTGCTAGGTTGGCAGGAGCAGGGACCAAGCAACGGGAGCTCATCCCGTCGCAGGGATTCGAACCACCTTCTGATCGGCAAGCCCAAGACTCTGTGGTTTAGACCACAGCACCACCCGTGTCCCTTATAGCTTGTTTAGCTTTTACATAAATGCGGCACTGGGTAAGAGTGTTGGGCTATGAGCTGGAAGGCCTGGGTTCAAATTTCCACTTAGCCACATGAAAAACATACTGTGACTGTGGGGCAGTCACTACCTCTCAGGCTAACCCAGCAATGGATCTAGGGTGGAGCAGGCGGTTCTGCAGCAGAGGATGCTGAGCTGAGGGGGCACAAAACAACAACAAACCTATATTTATACGGTTATCTGCTGAGAAGATCCATTAAAAAAGCAATGTACCAAAAGGAATATTTAGGATGGGGCACCAAATTTTGTCCTTTCTCAGGGGTATTACCAAGCTCCATCCCTGGCCCTAGCCTACCTCACAGGGTTGTTGGGATTAAATGAGGGGAGAACCACCTACTCCACCTTGAGCTCCTTGGAGACAAATTTGGCATAGAAATTCAACAAATAATAAATATGTTCTAATCCATGTTAGTGGTTATGAATATGGGGCTAAGGAACATATTCACCCCTGGAATAACGGGGTGTGATATTTTGTGGTGCCTGTTTGAAGAACAGGCAGTATTTTGCCAGCCGCAGTGTGTTGCTTTCTATGTAAGGTTTTTCCCCTGAACAGGGAATCTCCATGCAGGAAGAGAAATGTGCTCCACAAATGGCATGCAGAAACTTCTCTGTCTGTTCATCAAATAATAAACTCTTTCAATGCAGTCTCCCTTTGTGGTCATGTTGTACAATGCACGCTGTCTCCTCCAGTATTTCTAGAAATCTACTACCTCACCAGTCAGGTGTCACCATTTGTGTAGGGAAAAAAAGACAAAGACTTCTGGAAACAAAATACACCCTTATATCCAGGAGCAAAGAGCACTCCCAAGCAGCCCTATATATAGAGTTCTTTCTCACTAGTGCTGGTGTAATGAAAGATCTTTGCACAGAGAACTTGGTAAACATGTGTAATCAGCAAATATACTGAAGTTGTCTGCCATCACTCTGTTCAAAAAAGAGCAGCCCAAATGATCAGAGGATTCAAGGATCTTTCCTGAAAATAAAGGCTGAAACATTTGAGACTTCTTATGGGTTTTTTTTTGTTGGGGAGGGAAGCAACCAAGTAGGGCACAGGATAGGTAGAAACTATAATATAGTGGGGAGAAAATAAACAGAGGGACATATTTCACCCTCCTGTGACTCCAGAACTGAAGCTCACTCAGTGAAACTTACTAACAGTAGATTTGGGCAGACAAAAAAAAGCCATTCACACAGTGTGTGATTCATCTGTGGAATCCATTGCAATGAGACACAGAGATGGCCACTCTGCATCTTGTGGCAATGGATTCCATAGACAGATTACACATTGTGTGATGCTACACTTGGTTTTAGCCGAGGGGAGGGGGGAGGGGGGGGAGAGAGAGAGAGAGAGAGGGAAGATTGTTGGAGCTGGGGGGTTAAATGAATACTCAGAAAAACTGGGGGCTGTGTCTTACAATACTGTGAATCATTCTATTTTTCTCTTATAATTATTCCGTTCCTTCACCCCTCTTTTTGGTAGCTGAAGGCATCTACAGCCCTCGTGTCTCCAACCATCTTTGAGCTGAACGAATTTTTATGCAGAAGTAACGAGATGCTGAAATCTCTGAAAATAGATGGATTTTGTTATAGTCTAAGCCCCCAAGGAAAATTATCCTTAACCTAGAGAGGTGGCATTAAATTTCAAATATAGATTATACACCTGCCAAATTGTATTGTTTAAATCCACTTGCTCGATGTAGAGGTGTAAGAGATGAGGAAGATATCACCATATGTGGTGGCAATGCCCAGCAGCGCAAGATTTCCAGGCAAATCTCTTTCAAACAGTACCAGGAGACTCTTTCAGGTGGTTTGTAGTCTGGTGAGGACTCCAAAATCTCCTGTAATGACTTTACAAAGTTTTTTTTTGCAGACAAAATAGCTCAGCTTTGGAAGAAAGTAGACTCCAGTGTGGGGGCTGGGCTGGGCTGGGCAAGTGTCAGAGCTCTGCATAGCCAGGTTGTATGGAGTCAATTCCAACCAGTTACCTCTGAGGATGTGGACAGGCTGCTTGTATGAGTGAAACCGACCACTTGTCTTCTTGATCCTTGCCCATCCTGGCTCATAAAAGTGATCCATTCTTGGGCAATGTAATTGAATTGGTGGTCGCTGAACAACTCCAGGCACATGTGGAAGATGCAGACCATTTGGATCCCTTCCTGCTTGGTAAGATGCCTGTTGTAACAACATGCAAAATAAATTTTTAAAAAATCCTGTATGAAGAATGTGAGCCCAATACTGTATATATTTGCTACACAAAGGGCAGCTCAAATGCTGCCTCCCTCCCTTGCTAGGGACAACTCATTTTTTTTTTAAAAAAAATCAAACATCTTGCATTCATGTCTCTTCACACACACACGGGCATGGCACGACTGGTCCTGCACAGGAAATGGTAATGTTTCTGTTGGCTTCATCAATAACATGGGTAGGCAAACTAAGGCCCAGGGGGCTGGATCTCAATCGCCTTCTCAATCCGGCCCGCGGACGGTCCGGGAATCAGCATGTTTTTACATGTGTAGAATGTGTGATTTTATTTAAAATGCATCTCTGGGTTATTTGTGGGGCATAGGAATTCGTTCAACCCCCCCCCCCCAAAAAAAAAAATTTAGTCCGGCCCCCCACAAGGTCTGAGGAACAGTGGTCCGGCCCCCTGCTGAAAAAGTTTGCTGACCCCTGATCAATAACCACCAATTGTTTCTGCAACATGCCTTCTTGGGGCGGATAGTGACAGCCCAAAGCCACTAGGTGGCATTCCTCTCCAATTTTTAAAACAAAACAAAAATATAAATAAAAAATATTCCTTCCAGTAGCACCTTAGAGACCAACTAAGTTTGTTCTTGGTATGAGCTTTCGTGTGCATGCACACTTCTTCAGATACCAATTTTTTAAAGTACTCATTCCCATACTGCACCCACTGTTTTTTTTGTTGCCAATGCTTTTGGTCGTTCTTCTACGCCTGTTTATTATAGATGAAAACAAACCTCATCAGTGGCTGCTGACCACAATGTCTGGGCTCTGCCTCCATTGTTGTCTGAAGCTTCTGGTTGGCTTCAGAATACTGCATTAGACAGGCCTTTGGCCAGATCTGGCAGAGCTGTATGCTCTTACACTAATGTCACCAGACGTCCCCCTTTCCCGGGAACAGTCCCCGGATTTACAAACCAGTCCCATGACAAAATCCTATCATTCCTACTGAAGTTGAAAGTGTCACCGGATTCATTGGGGGGCGGGAATCTGGTAACCTTATCTTACACCCTTCTCTGACGCAGCAGTTGGGTTGCTGCCTGGGCCCATGACCTTGGCAGCATTGGGTGAGTCAAGGTGGGAGCATTTGCCATTTCAAAATTCCTGCACCTCTCTGTACTTCCAAGTAAACATGCATAGGATCATGCTACATGTATAGAGGCCATTGGGCATGAGAGATCTGGTTTCCAAATCTACGAATAAATGAAATTGTGCCCAAATTAAATGCCTCTCAAATCATCATCACCACCACAAAAATGCAAAATGAAAACACAAAATACATAATGAAAACAAGAACAAAACAAACCAATAAACCCCACCTTTTCCACAAACACATCTAAAAGGACATAGACTGCAAATCAGTCCAAGGTCTAGTTGAAGAGGAACTTTTCCGTCGGGCACCTAAAGACTTATAATGAAGATGCTAGACAAACTTCCCTGGGGAGAGCGTTCCACAGATGGGAGGCCCGTTCTCATGTTGCCACCCTCCAGACCTCTTGAGTAGGGGGCACACAAAGAAGCGTCTTGCACATAGCTGTCAACCCCCCCTGCTGTTCCCCACTGCTATATACAGGTGAAACTCGAAAATTTGGAATATCGTGGAAAGGTTCATTTCTTTCAATAATTCAACTTAAAAGGTGAAACTAATATATGAGATAGACTCATGACATGCAAAGCGAGATATGTCAAGCCTTTATTTATTATAATTGTGATGATTATGGTGTACAGCTGATGAGAACCCCAAATTAACAATCTCAACTTTGGGGTTTTCACCAGCTATACGCCATAATCATCACAATCATAACCAGCAGAGGCTTGACACATCTCGCTTTGCATGTCATGAGTCTATCTCATATATTAAACTCCAGTAGCTAATGAAAACAATTGCTTACGTAAATGAAGTTTTCCATGATATTCTAATTTTTCAAGTTTCACCTGTGCATAGCTGTCAACCCTCCCTGCTGTTTCCCAATGCTATAATAAGGGAAAGGTTGACAGCTATGGTTCTTGCATGAGGATCGCTGGGTCTGGTTCGGTTCATATGGAGAGAGGCAGTCCTTGAGGTATTGAAATCCTGAGCCAGGAAATGCTTGATAGGTCCAAACCAGCACTTTGAATCGGGCCTGGAAACTAATTGCATACCTTCCAACATCTGGCTGATCCAAATCAGGGTTCTCGCTGGGACTGTACTTTAAAGATCACCCCATTTCCTTCTACATGGCTAGAGCAAAGGGGAAAGAAAGAAAGAAAGAAAGAAAGAAAGAAAGAAAGAAGGAAGGAAGAAGGAAGAGAAGAGAATAAAACCCTGTGCACTTTTGCACATGCGCTGGCCGCTAGCAAATGTGGTGAGCAAATGGGTGGGGGCATATGAGCAGAGGCGTAGCAAGCCCAAGTGATACCCGGTGCGGATTATTTGTTTTGTCACGCCCCCCACACACCCGCCCACACCCCTTCAAAGCATTGTGGGGGGACGCAAAACGCTCACTGTGACTTGAAGGGGTGTGGGCGGATGGTACCCCAGGTCCAGGTGGACTGAGTAAAGCAAAACAAAATAGGAAATTCTTTCCAGTAGCACCTTAGAGACCAACTGAGTTTGTTCTTGGTATGAGCTTTCGTGTGCATGCACACTTCTTCAGATACAATTTTCTATTTTGTTTCGACTATGGCAGACCAACACGGCTACCCACCTGTAACTGTGAGTAAAGCAAGCACAGCTAATGCTTTTGCAGTGCTGTGGTGAGTCCTAGGCCCAAAGCCACAGGATTTGCTCTGGCTTGTGCTTGAGGCTCTAGGTGGAGGTGCCAAATGTCACCCCTTGAAGATGGCACCTTTGTGCCCCCTGAGAGGGTAGTGCCCTGGTGAAATGTGCCAGGATGCTGGGTGGAGCCCTGGCTGGGCAGAGCTGTGCTTCTGTAGCTCTTCCCAGCAGGAAGGAAAAAGCAAAGTGTGTGCTGTGTAAGCCAGCTGCTGCACTGAGCAACTTATGAGTTGTGGGGTGGGCATGCTGAGAGTCACCCCCCTCCCCTAGAACCCGGGGCGGACCACCCCCTCGCCCCTCCTAGCGACGCCCCTGCATATGAGAATGCGGGAACCCATCCTGTGTGCTCCAGCAGTCCGGGGGGGGGGGCGCTTCCTCTGTCACAGGAAGGTGGCTGGCTGGCTAAGGGTGAAGTGCAGGTGGGTTTCCACGAGGTAAGACATAGTGATAACAGCAAGAACCTTTATTGAACAAACAGAACTGGACAACAGGGGCAAAACAACTGCTTATATACATTTCTGAAGGCCTGGGCCACTCCCACTCCCAACGGGATTGGCTGTCTAAACTTCCAAGCTGCGAATCATAAGTCAGAGTTTAAGGGCCAATGGCAGAGGCCCAAATCCTGAAATGTTCTGTGACTGGATAGGTAAAGGTAAAGGGACCCCTGACCATTAGATCCAGTCACAGACGACTCTGGGGTTGCGGTGCTCATCTCGCTTTATTGGCCGAGGGGGTTGGCATACAGCTTCCTGGTCATGTGGCCAGCATGACTAAGCCGCTTCTGGCGAACCAGAACAGCTCACGGAAACCCTGTTTACCTTCCCGCTGGAGTGGTACCTATTTATCTACTTGCACTTGATGTGCTTTCGAACTGCTAGGTTGGTAGGAGCAGGGACTGAGCAACGGGAGCTCACCCCGTCGCAGGGATTCGAACTGCCAATCCTTCCAATCGGCAAGCCCTAGGCTCAGAGGTTTAGACCACAGCGCCACTGGATATCATGTATCAAATCAGAACACTGGGGCTCAGAGTCCTTAGTCCAGACTGATGTTCAGGCAAACACAGACCACTGAATACATAACAAAGGGGAAGCTTCCTTTTGCTGTAGTATTTCTCCTCCTCATTCTCTTGGCCCCGTGGAATGAAATGTAACCTCAGTTTTTTCTTGTTGCTGTTGTTGATGAGACAGGAAGTGAGGCATGAGAGCATAGGGGTGCAAGCAGCTCTTTGATGCAGGGAAAGGGGACCTGAGAAGCCTTCCTGACCTTTCCCCTCCCGCCACCCTAAAGGAATACCCATGAAATGGTTTCATCTGGATTCTGCTCATTTTTGGGTTCAGCGCTGTGGTGCAAGGCATCTGACTCGTGCCAAAGTGCCGGACCCAAAGATGGGACATTCCCGAATCCAATCAGAAGCTTTTAATGGCTTCTATGATTCCTGGATGTCTTGCTTGAATCAGGAACCTTAAGCAATATGTACGGTAATTGACAGCCAGTGCAGTCAGGCCAGGATCGGTGTCACATGCTCAGAACATCTTATTAATTTCTCTGGCAGAGACAGTTAAGCATATGCTTGACTTTCCCAGTGGCATCAATGGGACTTAAAAATGCTTAGCTCTGGCTGGGTCCTGCTTAATGTAATTAAAAGCGCATGGCAAGATATCCATGCTTATATCCTGGTTGCAGTAAGTACTTTGAAGCTCTCATCTAGCCCCACTGACGGAGTGAGTGGTTGCCCTGCGCTGTGCATAACATTACGCCAGAGTTGAAACGTGGCAACCCCTCTGCTCCAGCGAAATTTCCCATCATGCACCCTGCTAACATTGGTTCATATGCGCTGCATATTATGTAAACGCCTGCTAGGCTTGCGGGGTCAACGTCAGTCTCTTTCCATTATTAATTTAGGTCGGGTGTGCCACATTTAATTTTCATTTTCCTCGCATAGTCTTCTTCCTGCCCCCCCAAGGGGGATGAAATATAAATACTAAAATATGTGTGTCATGGCTCCTTTGTCAATTAATCTTCACCCATTCCATAATTCTTAGAGGAACGACTGTTCTCCTTCATTAGCATTCCCAGCAAAACAAGTTAGTTTACTTTCGGAACACGGCGCCTCCAACTACTCTTCAAATTATTAATTCTTGAAAGATGCTGAATACGTTTCTGAACCTGATGTATGGCTCTCCCACCGACGTTCTGCAACAAGGCCCTTGCCGGGTTACACACAGGAAATGAGTAAGGAGCTGGGCTAGGCGATTTGCATAGCCAAGGTTGAGGCCCACCATGCAAATGAGGGATCCGGCGGACCTCGGCAGGTGTGGGGATGGGAGCAGGTGTAAGCAATGGCCGGATGCGGTGCACTTCAGTGACTCTGCACCTTTGAACACGGCGGGGTCGGTCTCCCACAAGGATGGGAAACAGATGGACTTCGTAGTTTAGATAAAAGGCTAGCGAGAGGCGACCTTAGGGAAATTCGTCAAACTATGCAGGGCATGGAGAGAGAAAAGTTTTTCCCCTCCCTTCTCGTAACATCCAGAGAAGCTGAATGTCAGAAGATGCAAGGCAAGGGAAAGGAAGTACCAGGGGTGTAGCAAGGTAAATGGTACCCAGAGGCAAAAAAAAAAAAATTCACACCGCCCCCCGAGGCATGGGAAGGTCAGGTGGTACCTGGTGCGGAAAATTTATTCTCAACCCCTCCCAATGACCCCCCCCCCCGCAAAAATGGTTTTACGTTATTTCATATTTTCTTACAAAGGAATAATAACAAGTAACAATAAAAAACTTTTATTTATATCCCGCCCTCCCCGGCCAAAGTCGGGCTCAGGGTGGCTAACATCAGATACATAACATTGGTATAAAATCAAACAATAATTAAATTACCTCTTAAAAAGATCTCAAAATCAAATCAAAGTCTAATTAGATGGCTTTCCACAGGGTTAGGGTTGGGAACAGTAAGTGCTCCACCACTGAACTGAAATTTCAGCCTTCACGACATAGGAAAACAGCCAAGTGAACAGCTATTTTGGTGGAGGAGGGTCAAGATATTAACCGATATGCAAGAAATTTCATATATAGCTATATAATCCCTAGTATAGTAAGATAAGACCTTCGGAGCAGGCATTCTAAAAAAAAAAAAAAAAAAAAATCATTCTCCCCCCCCCCCCCAAAATTGTTCCTTGATAATTTGTCACCCCCTCCATTATGGAACCTGGGGCAGACTGCCCCCCGCCCCCCTTGCTACGCCCCTGGGAAGTACTTCATTCAGCTGCAATGGCTTCTGGCCATGGTGGCTTTGCTCTGCTTCCACGGCAGAAATGGCAGTTGCTTGAAGCCCCAGGAGGGGAGAGTTGCTCTCATCCCGCTTGCAGGTTTCTCACAGGCATCTGGTGGGTCACCAGGGCCAGATTGAGGTTGGATGAGGCCCTCAGCTACTGGAGGCAATGGGGCCCTTTATATGTCCAGCTGTCCTTTGTCAACAATGAATTGTCGCTGTTTTTTTGTGCTGAATATATGCTATATGGTAATTCATGGACCTCATAGGCATCTAAAGCCATTTGAACATAACAAAATATGTATTGTACCAAAGTAATTGTTGAACTGAAATACAACCAGTCCATGCAGAATGTAGGCACCCTATATATAGAAAGCAGCAAACCAGTGATATTTTGGGGAGCAGGCTAGCAGGCCGCGCCCATGACTTACATCATAGGAGCCGACACAACAGAAAAGACTGTTGCTGTATGTAGGTGTTTTTTTTAAATTTGCTTTCTTATCATATATTTTGGAAATGTACATCCAGTTCCCCCCCTTTAAATTTTTTGGGGCCCCCAAGAGAGTGGGGCCCTAAGCTATAGCTTGTTTAGCTTATGGGCCACTGTGAGAACAGGATGCTGGACTAGATGTGCCATGGGCCTGATCCGGCAGGCTGTTCTTATGCTCTTACTCTATGAACATTTTCAAGGAGCCTTCCCCAGCCTGGTCCCTCCACAAGTTTGGGGCTACAACTCCCACTAAGTTGGCTTGGACTAATTGGAGTTGTAGTTGGTGGTTGTCCGGGTATGGCATGGGTGCCCAAATCCAGCCCTAAAACGATTTCACCAGGCTCTGGGTTACCCATGCTGTTCAAAGCACATTCTCTCCAACATGTTGAGTCCCAAAACCAGGCCAGGATGTGCATCTTCCCAGCCGTGGTCCCGTACGAGTCATATGACCCACATGGAGCCCAAAAGACGCGCTTTTCTCGGGGCCATGCTGCTCTGGTGCTCAAAACTGTGTTTTGGGGCACCACGCAAGATTGTGGGCCTCCAAAAGTGATTCACCCCCCCCCCCCCGGTTGAGCCAGTGGCGGGGCTTCATGCTCCAGCACCGGGGGATGGAGAGTAGGCAGGGTCGGGACTGGCGCGCATCCTGGGGGCGTGGCGCACTGCCTGCAGGGGGCGTGGCGCCCAGAGCAAGTGGGGGGGCAGCCGTAATGGCACCCTGCTGGGATCGCACTGCTGGGGGCGGTGTGCTCCCCCCGCACTCCTCTTCCTCCGCCAGTGGGTTGAGGTAGTGCATAATTGCGCAAGATCACAACATGCAAAATGGCTGTCATGATCTCTTAGGGAAAAACAGGAGGTCCTGGTATTTCTGCGACACTTGCAGAGTATGTCTGTGTAATATGTGTATTCAGGGGCGTAGGAAGGGGGGCGGTGGGGGGCGGGTTGCCCTGGGTGTCATCCCTGTGGGTGGGTGACAAAATACCCCCTGGGCGGATCGCTGTGCTATCCCCCTGGGCACCGATCGCCCCCCCTGGATGCCCATTGTTGTGCTAATTGCCCCCCTGGATGCCAATTGCCTCACCCCCGGGTGCATGGCATGTGTGCCGCTTTGGGTGCCCACGCGGCTAGCTCCACCGCTGTGTGGATGCATGCAATGCTGCTGTGATGCCTGGACATGTGTGCTCCATGAGACTTGGACTCTTCCTTCTAGCCAGCACCTCTTCTGGCAAGGTGGGGGGTGTCCAAGGGGCATGGCATTTGTGGCCCTTGGGTCCAGTGTCTATAGGGAAGAGAGAAGACCCTGCTCTGGAAGAGAGGACCCAGACCAATGGCTTCTGGTGACAAGAAAGGCGATTCCGAATAAACTTCAAGAAGAGCTTTCCGACAGAAATAGTGGAATAGCAGGGGGTTGAACTAGGTGGTCTTTTGCAGTACCTTACAACTCTATGATTCTATGAATATAGAAGCTTGCCTTCTCTGTCACGTTTGAAAGCATGAGAGTTAAAAGCAAGCCAGAGGAACCGGCAGAGTTTTTGCCAGGAACTGAAGCTACCAGCTAAAGCAAACATCTGTTTCCCCTTCAAATGCAGAGCCGCAACTGCGAGCCACGCACGAGTTTTATGAAACCCTGTTAATTTCCTGCCGGCCTGGGGATCTCTCTGTCAGTCTCTGTTTCTGTCTAATCAGATGAAAAGTATTTTCGCAAAACGCCGCAGGAGGGGGGGGGGGAGGCGCTCAGGGTTTGGCAAACAGTGGGATGGTAGTTTCATTTTCAATAATAATTGTTATCCTTATTTTTAACGGCCAGTCTAGTTACGAAGTATAGCAGTCTGCAGCAGTGTCAGTTAGCGCAGCACTAGGCCTGTCTACTCAGACGTAAGCCCAATTGAGTGCGGTGGACCTTACTCCCAGGTAAGTGCATATAGGATTGCAGCCTAATGTGCTTTGTATCTCCTTTGTATCTTCATAAATACAGCATTTTTAACAGCTAAGGCCTGGGCTGTGTGCTGCAGCCTTGGACAACCTGGTACCATCCAGGTCCTTTTGACTACAACTCCCATCAGCCCCTTCAGCCAGCAGAGTATGCAGGTCTATGAAGGCTGCCGTACTGTTGACTAGTATGGGACAACCAGCTACCAGGGAACCAGGCAAAGGGCCTCCTCGGTAGTGGCCCCCATCACTTGACGCAGAGATAAGGATTCCACACACCATCAGGAGAACTCTTCATTTATTCATTCACGTGTCTTTTGAGAGCACTGGTTAATACACTTTATGTATTCAGTGGTCTATGTTTGCCTGAACTTGAGCCTGGACTAAGGATTCTGAGCCCATGTGTTCTGATTTTTTTAAAAAATAATTTTTATTAAATTTTCTAACAAAAACAAAAAAACCTTACAATTAAACACTACCAACAAACGCAAAAATACAATACAAAAAAGAAAAATACAAAAATGACAATAAGCCTCATATTCCTTAACATTGTTAATTGACTTCCTCACATCCTCTCCTTCTGTGTTCACTGTATATCATCCTTAGTAATTTCTTAACATTATATAATTATCATTAATATCTAATCTTTTTTTTAACCTCTATTTTCCTTATCATATGTGTTCTGATTCAATACATGATATCCAATCACAGAATGTTTCAGGATTTGGGCCTCGGCCATTGGCCCTTAAACTCTGACTTATGATTCGCAGCTTGGAAGTTTAGACGGCCAATCCCGCTGGGAGTGGGAGTGGCCCAGGCCTTCAGAAATGTATATAAGCAGTTGTTTTGCCCTCATTGTCCAGTTCTGTTTGTTCAGTAAAGGTTCTTGCTGTTATCACTGTGTCTTGCCTTGTGGGAACCCACCTGCATTTTAATACATATAAAGGTTCTGTCCCCATGAGTCCATCGCTAGAATCTGGATCTGGGCACTTTACTTGCCCATGGAGAAAGGAGAAGCCACAGCTGCATTGCAAAGGACGAAACAGGAGGCAAGCAATTCTTTCCCCATGTGGGTCGCCATGCAAGCAAGCACCTTGAAGCAGGAAGTGCCAAAATTAATGGGGTGGGTGTGGGAAGCTTGAGGACCCTACATTTCACTGGTTAAAAAGATGAGCAGGTTTCTAGTCCACATGCTTACAGAAAGAAAAGATGGGAAACCCAAGGCTTGGAAACAATTGAAGTTCTAGGACAGGCACCCCCAACCTTCAGCCCTCCAGATGTTTTGGATTACAATTCCCATCATCTCTGACCGCTGGTCCTGTTAGCTAGGGATCATGGGAGTTGTAGACCAAAACATCTGGAGGGCTGCAGGTTGGGGATGCCTGCTCTAGGACAAGGATTGGTTCTCCAGGTGTGGCTCATAACAGCCCCCTTCCACTCCAGCTAGAGTGGCCCAATAGGCAGGGAGGATGTGGGCTGTCCTCACAGCATCTGGAGGGCCGGGTGTTCTGCATCCCTGTCTTAGCTGCTCTGACTCACAGAAGCCTCCCTGAGACAGCTCCGGGTGGGAGCTGCAGATGCAGCATCGTGGGAGTGACTGTCCTTATGTCCTTCCTGCTGGCCCGGCCCACCCATGAGGCAAAGTGAGGCAACTGCCTCAGGCACCAGAATCCCCAGTAGCAGCAGATCCAGCCTCCAAGGAATGCATCACCAGCTGCTGCTGCTGCTACCAATCCATGCGCTACTTTGAGGCCGGATCTGCCACCCCCTCAGCTCTTCTCACCCGGCAGCAGAAAGCAGCTCTCCTCAGCTATGGTGAGGCGCACCTGGACACAGCAGCTCCGTTGCCAGGTCATGTCTGACCTGGCTGCGGAGAGCAGGAGGAGTGTGAGCAGCAGCTTGCCTGCCCGTCTCCTACCCTGAATGTGGCACATGGGAGGGCACCCTCCACACTCCCCCCCTCGGGAGCATGCCTGCCCTGGGCAGTGCGGGCATATGCTCTGCCACTGCTCCTCAGCAGCTCACCCCCCAAATTCTGCTTCTACAGCAGCCTCTTGGCCAATTGGAGGCGCTGCTTGTCTCCTCCCGCCCTTGTTCCCGATGAAGAAGAGTTTGGATTTGATATCCCGCTTTATCACTACCCGAAGGAGTCTCAAAGCGGCTCACATTCTCCTTTCCCTTCCCACAACAAACACTCTGTGAGGTAAGTGGGGCTGAGAGACTTCAGAGAAGTGTGAGTAGCTCAAGGTCACCCAGCAGCTGCATGTGGAGGAGTGGAGACGCGAACCCGGTTCACCAGATTATGAGACTACTGCTCTTAACCACTACACCACGCTGGCTCTCGATGTAGATCTTTATCCTCCCCTAGTTCCTGAGTTAGATCTTCCTTCACCTTCTTCCCTGTTGAGGGTGGGGGTGCCATTTTGTGGCTTGCCTCAGGCGCCCAAATGTCATGGGCTGGCCTCACCTCCCTGAGGGCGGCACCGTGCGCAGATAAAACGGTGACACCACACGGCGGCAGGAAAAGCACGGAGGGAAATGCCTTGGATGGAGCAGAGATGCGCAAGGCAGCGAAGCAGCAAATGCAGACTGTTGGCGAGAGGTGCTAGTCCCATTTCTGCACCGGCCCATTGGATTTCCCATTATTTAGAGCTTTTATTTATTCCCCCATGCCTCGGCGATCTTGTTGTTTACTTGTAACATTGTGCTGACAGCTTCCTGATTCCCAAAGGCTTTCTATCTGCTGGCACAAAAGCTGGGGAACGATGCACACTGCACCTGTATCACAAGGGGGTCCATCCTCCCCCCTCCACGCCTGTCAAAAGGCAGAATAATGCAGCCCCTCCACCCAACGCCTCCCCCCCCCAAGCTGTAACTCAGCCTTTGGACGCTGCCGGCACCATAAATTTGGACAGAAAGTGCAGCTCAAGCAGTTTGAGAACAAGGGACGCTGAGTCTGATTGAATTACAGCGACGGAAGGCAGCTGGGATCCCCCCGCACCAGGTTGTTAGGCTCTCTGGTGTAGGGAATGATTACTGGTGATTTTAATGAGATTGACTTTTAATTTATAACTTGGGGAGGGGAGACCTGAGAAAGACGGTGTATGGCCAGAGCGGTTGGGCGAAGGGAAACGGAGCGAGCTCCAAGCGGAGGTCATCTCGAGGCCAGCTTCTGGTGGCCTTTCCCCTCTTCTTGCAAATTTACGGCCTCAGCAGGTGAGCAGGAGGAAGTGCACATTTCCCGTTGCAGCAGTCATTCCAGCAGGTTGCTCCAGTGAGCATTGTATATGTCCCAAAAAAGTCGTAATGGAGGGGCTGGTCAGCATAGCTGTTAAGTTTCGGTTTTGAAAATAAGGGATCAGCAGTCTCACCTATCCCGGGGACAGTCACATGTCAGTGGTGGGCGGGGCCAGAAGCAAAAGTGGGCGGAGCAGCAATGTAAACTCCAAGCGGGCTCAGGCTCGGAGCGGAGCAAAGAGGAGGGCAGCCAGCAAAGAGGAGGGCAGCCATGTGCTCCGCGCAATGGAGCCCCATTGTCTTCTTGTCTGATCCCATCAAAACAGGACAGGAAGCAGCAGCTGCTCAAAGGCAGCCAGGCTCCGCCCGCCAGCTAACCCTATTGGCTGGCTGAGGGGCTCGGCAGCAACGGATAGGGGCTGATGCAGGGGGAGGAATACACCCCCCTGTAAGCGCGGGAAACGGCTCCCACTTGCTTTGAGGCTGAGGCTTTTCTCTCCAAGTAGGCGAGGTCTTCCCACCCAGTCCCTGGCCAGCAGGGGAGGAGCTGCGTCCATTGAAAACGGGAAATTTAAGGGAAATAAAAAATAAGGGAGAGCAGTGGGAAACTGCTTGAAATAAGGGAGAATCCCAGGGAAAACGGGATACTTGACAGCACTGCTGGTCAGACCAGGGTGAGGGGTGGGAGCTTCCTTTAACTTGCTCAGGCAGCTTGGTCCTTCAGCCTAGCTGGTGACCTTGAAGGGCTCAGTTCAGTCTTTCCCCTGGAAACAGTGCTGGTGGCAGGGATGACGCCCACCTGCTTTAAAATAATTGGGGGGGGGGCGTGCTTGTTGCTCTTCAGGAACTATGCTGGTGGTTCGATTTGCCCCCCCCCCCCCAGGCTCCAGCTGCTTCTTTGTAACCTCAATGCTGGCGAAGGGATCTGGAGAAATACATGGCGCCGCAAAAGAAACAGAAAGGGAGGGGGGGGGGAGAGGCACTCAAAGGATTCCAGTACTATCACACTCCATCATCCTGGCGTCCAATCAGCTCAATTTTATGCACCAAAAATACTGACATATTATGATTAGATCATTGAATGCAGCCTCATATTTTATCACTGAGCTTTCAAGATTGGACATGAAATAGATATTTACCAGCTAGAGGGAAAGCAGATGGAATGATTAAGGGGGGAGCTCAAGAAGTGTGAAGGGATGTTTCAGGCCGTATCCTCAAGTATCTGACGACGAGGATGTGAGAGAGCTTTCCTACCAGCAGGCCACAACCTCCCAGCCTCCGTTCCTACGGAGAGAGGGGGCTCATTGACACTCGTCTGGCTGCTTTCCCCTGCTCTTTAGTGCTCAATCAGAGCAAACAGCAGTTCAAGTTTTCTCTGGATTGGTGTTTGCTCTCATTTCATGCCCTCAAAGAAAATAGTGCTGATCGCTGAAGAATTGATGCTTTTGAATTCTGGTGCTGAAGGAGACTCTTGAGAGTCCCATGGACTGCAAGAAGATCAAACCTATCCATTCTAAAGGAAATAAGCCCTGAGTGCTCACTGGAAGGACAGATCCTGAAGCCAAGGCTCCAATGCTTTGGCCACCTCATGAGAAGAGAAGACTCCCTGGAAAAGACACTGGTGTTGGGAAAGATTGAGGGCACAAGGAGAAGGGGACGACAGAGGACGAGATGGTTGGACAGTGTTCTCGAAGCTACTAACATGAGTCTGACCAAACTGCGGGAGGCAGTGGAAGACAGGAGTGCCTGGCGTCCTCTAGTCCACGGGGTCACGAAGAGTCGGAAATGACTAAGCGACTAAACAACAACATCTAATAACAATAACAATAATTTTACTATTTATACCCCACCCATCTGACTGGGTTGCCCTAGCCACACTTGGCAGCTTCCCTCATATATTAAAAACATAACAAAACATTAAACATTAAATAACTTCCCTATACAGGGCTGCCTTCAGATGGCTCGGGGGTCAGATAACTCCATAGCCTCCAAAATTTATCCAATGAAAATTAGGGATGTCCTGAGGAAAAGTGAGACATTCTGGCATCAAATCAGAAACCGGGACGGCTTCTGTAAATCCAGGATTGTCCCTGACTCATGCCTAGAAAGTGTGGGTCAAGTGGATCCCCTACACAGTGCCTCCATGGGTCTTATGGCAGCTTGGAAGGTTCTGAGGGCATGTGCCTCAAACCGAGGCCCCCAGAAGTAGCAACCCAGCTCTTGACTCTTCTTCATCAGGGGCGGAGCAAGGGGGCAGGGGGGGCATGCCGCCCCGGGTAGTGCCCTGGGGGGTGACACTGGGGTGCCCTGGGGGTGACACCCCTCCTCGCTGGCCCGCCCCTCTCCATGCCCCAGCTCCCAGCGAGGAGGGGCATCACACCAGCCACAAGCATGACACCCCTCCTCGCTGGCCCGGGTGGAGGCGTTGCTCTGTGCGCATGCGTCATGACGTCATGTGCACAGAGTTATGCCCCGCCCCCAGTGGTGCCGTTGGCTTGCTACACCCCTGTTCTTCATCACTGGAGATCTGTTTCCCACTGCAAGCCAGGCAGGTTGGGCTGCCTGGGGGCTGTGCTACCAGCATTTCAGCAGCTGCCTGCAAGGGCCAATCCCAATCTATCCTACACTCTATAAAGCCTCACCCTCGGAGTCTGTGCCGCAGTCGGAGCAACTTGCCACTGGAGTGGGGACCCCACAGCAGCTGGGTTTTCTCACCACCCCCGCTGTCAAACGTATTGCAGTTCATTCCTTCCCACCAGAAGGCGACAGGGCTCGACCTGACGCACGGGACCCTGTGCCTTGGCATTTTGAGAAGGGGAGCGTTGCACCGTTCGAGCCACAGCGCACACTAATGACAGCAAGATCCACGACTTCCCCTTTAAGCAGGGAGCAAGGAGGATGCTGAACTCAAAGGTTCCTTAAATGGGGCTTAATAGCAGATGGGAGACAATAGAAATTGGGTTTTTAAGTATCAGACAATATTGAGGGGGTGGGATTGTTTGCATTCTGGTGTGCACAGGCATGGAGATTTTCAGATAAATGGAGGCGGTATTGTGCTGCAAACATTTCTTTTTATTTTATGTTTGGGGTTTTTTTTGGATTTTTGTTTTTGCATTTTGCCATTTTCTCTTCAGACTAGTTTTCGCAGGTTTCCCTAGGACTGATTTACACATTTATCACTGCCGCATCCATGGTGACTTGTGGAGCCAGATAGGCCGTCATGGAGCTAATAGCGCAGGTGGAATTTCCATATTGCCTCCCTAGAAAGCCTTTTCAATTGAGCTGGTTCATGCATTCAGGGGTGATCTACACATTATGCAGAGTGCAATGGCAAAATGAGATGTGTGTGTGGTGCAGAGAAATCTGGACTCTACCACTTCAGACTACAGATGAGGAGCCACGATTCTCACTGCTCCCTGCACATAGAAAAAAAAACTAAGGCTGAAATCCAAACCACACTTATCTAGGACAGCGCTGGATTTAGGGTGTTGTGGGCAGTTCCCCTGCACAGGGCGCAGAGCCATGGGGGTTTAATAATAATAATAATAATAATAATAATAATAATAATACCACATATATTTCTACAGGTACCTACTGAGAAGATTCATTAAAAAGCAACTATACCAACTATACGCCTATCCTTCACTGTCTCTCGCAGTTTGGCCACCTCCTGAGAAGAGAAGACTCCCTAGAAAAGACCCTGATGTTGGGAAAGAAGGAGGGCACAAGGAGAAGGGGACGACAGAGGATGAGATGGTTGGACAGTTATTGTATGAGTTATTGTAAAAATATGAGTTATTGTAAAAATAAGAAATATTTAGGGGGGAGCACCAAATATTGCGCTCACTCTGGGCGCCTTATTATCAAGATCTGCCCCTGGCTAGGAGTAAGACCCATTGAATTCAATAGGATGTACCCGAGTAGACATGGTTAGGATTCCACTGTATTGCACCATAGAGCATCGTTTAGCAAAGCCCACTTCCTGGTGTGTTGTTTTATTATTTATCCATGACATTCACATCCTATCTTTCCTCCAAGAAATTCAAGACAGCCATGGATCTACCCTATGACTTGTGCTGTGAATAGTTCATTCAGCTTCTCTGCAATCTCCTTACCCTCCTTTTCCATCCAAGGGCCCAACCGCCTCCCTAAACTTCTCCTGCCATTAATGTCTTTAAACAAGTTCTGGATGGTCTTAATGCTTTTAGCATTGTGCTGCTCTCAGATTCTTTTTTAGGACCACTCATTAATGGCCTCACCTCCAGCCGGGAGTAGAATCTTCAGCTAGTCGTTCCCATGGAACACTTTGCTCCAAGCTTAACATAACAAAGCTGGTACTTAACAGTACCAGAGCCATTAACTTAAGAGAAGGACTTCTTTTTCTACAGAAGCCGTTCTTACAAAAATAAAAGCACAGGTTTAGAGGGGAGGACCCCCGGGCCCCAAGATGGCATCTAGACAAAATTCCTAAATGTGCAACATTATGACCTTTTCCAAGCTGCAGCAAACAGATTCTCCTCATTCTCCACAATGTGTCAGATGGCTCACAGCTTGTTGTTGTTGAGTCGTTCAGTCGTGTCCGACTCTTCGTGACCCCATGGACCAGAGCACGCCAGGCACGCCTATCCTTCACTGCCTCCCGCAGTTTGGCCAAACTCATGTTAGTAGCATCGAGAACACCGTCCAACCATCTCATCCTCTGTCGTCCCCTTCTCCTTGTGCCCTCCATCTTTCCCAACATCAGGGTCTTTTCTAGGGAGTCTTCTCTTCTCATGAGGTGGCCAAAGTACTGGAGCCTCAGCTTCAGGATCTCTCCTTCTAGTGAGCACTCAGGGCTGATTTCTTTAAGAATGGATAGGTTTGACAGCTACCAGTCATCAAGCAGACAGAATCAAATGATGCATAGGCATGAATGAAGCTGTCCAGAAATGTGCTCAGCAGTAAACATGCACGGAGGTTTTTAGCTGGAACACTTACTTGCAGACCCTTCTTGTAAGTGCTCCCTGCCCAGCCAAAACTGTGCAAACAAAGGATAGCACCTCCAGACTAGGCCGTGCAGAAGGATCCACCAACCCTCTCCAACCCTTCTGGCTTTTTTAAACCTAAGCCCTCCACATGTATTTCCTACATTTCCGTGACGTCTGAGATGCAAGGTGTGTGGGCTGCTTTCAAGCAGTAGGGGGAGCTAGGATCCTTCCAAAGGAAACCACACACACTTCCAAGACCCAAACCTCAACAAGTCCTTTTATTTTCCTTTCTTGTTGCTATAAATGCAGAAAGAGAAAAGAGCACAGGACAAAAAATCTTGAGGGAGAGAGAGAGAGGGAGAGTGAGTGAACCAGTTGTCAGCGTTCCAAGCCAACTGCAATAAATTATGGTCCCTAGTAATAATAACAATAAAGTATGAATGAAACCAGTGCCAGATTAACAAAGATATTTAATGTTTCCAGTCTCTGATCGATAACGTTGAATTGTGTCTTCTCCAGCTTTTCAAACTTGGTTCTGGTCCCATCCATCACTGCTGGTGCGTGTGTGTGTGTGTGTGTGTGCATGCGCGTACCCCCCTTCTATTCTTTCCTCCCATCAGTCACAAAGCTTGCACTTGTAAAACACATTTACAACATGAAGGCCTCAGACCGGTCTTTCCCAGCCTTCCTTCCAGCACACGGTGACCCCAGAATTGGCTCTGCTGATGGGATCAACTTAGCTTTCAGTTAACCCCTTCTGGCCTGGTGCCCTATGGTACATTTGCTCAATTATCCATCGTGCTACTCCTGAAAACCAGCAAGAAAACTATTATTTGCTACAGCCCAAGGACAAAAGTTATGGGAGTTGGAGGAAAAAACAAACAAACGCCAAGGAATTTGGTTGGATTCCACTTCAGCTGGTTCAGAAGGAAAAGCGAGCCTTGTTTGCTCAGGCCAATGGTTTGCACAGACCCTGTTAATGTTCCTGATGGTAGTTAGTTCCAGATGGAGTCACTTAATAGTCTGCTCCCTATTATTGACCGCCAGCGAGCCGCCAAATACTCATTATGGACGCGCATTCCCAGACCACCTTACTTAATAGCTATTGATATTCCTGCCTCTTCTGTGTGTTCTCAATCATCCTCTGAACTTGGCAATCCTGTTCGCCATCATCACCTCTTGAGATGGCGGTTTGACAGGTCATGTGGATGTCATGTGGACAATGTTGCAGGATTTCTCTCTAGGTCCCTCTGCCTCTGGATGCTCCCAGAGGGTGACTCTTCCTTGTTGTTTTATCTACGGCAGGGGTCAGCAAACTTTTTCAGCAGGGGGCCGGTCCACTGTCCCTCAGACCTTGTGGGGGGCCGGACTATATTTTGAAAAACAATAATGAATAAATTCCTATGCCCCACAAATAACCCAGAGATGCATTTTAAATAAAAGGACACATTCTACTCATGTAAAAACACCAGGCAGGCTCCACAAATAACCCAGAGATGCATTTTAAATAAAAGGACGCATTCCACTCATGTAAAAACACGCTGATTCCCGGACCGTCCGCAGGCTGGATTTAGAAGGCGATTGGGCCAGATCTGGCCCCTGGGCCTTAGTTTGCCTACCCATGATCTACAGCAGGGATGGGGGGCTCCATACGCTCTTAGACTTGAACTCTCATAAGCTGTAGCCAGTATGGCTCGTTGTCAGGGATAATGGTAGGGTTGCCAGACCTCTAGCTCTGACCTGAGTTAACCCCAATGGGCGTGGCATGCTAAACCACAGATTCCTAATGGGATCAAATTCACAAGACATACAGGAAAAGCCACACAAGGAGAATAACCTTGTGGGATAACCAACATGCTTAAGTCTAATTAATGCACGAAGGGGTTAATGCCACAGAGTAAACTGTCCTGCTAGGCTTAGCTAGGTCCCTCCTCCCTGCCTGGGGTGGAAGAAAATCAAAGTCTTTGTTCATCCTTCAGTTTGCCTGAGAAACTCGGTTCGTGGGGATCTCGGAGCTGGTTGCCGAAGCTCAGACCGCATGGCTCTAACCACCCTTTCTTGTATTCCTCTACCAATAATTTAGGAACTTTCACCACTGTAACAAAGCCAAGTTTTACTGCCTGTGTTTTCTGACTGCTGTATGGAAAAGCACATGAATCTGACCTTTGGAGAGTCTGTAAGCAAACCATTTTGAGCTTCCCAAACATGTGATCTTTTTCTATGCTAAGGCAAGACAGGAACTTCAGAAGTTAAATCAGCAGGGCATATTTTAGAGGTTTAATGGCCTAAATTTCCATGCTTTACTTTGCTGCATGTTTTGTAATTTTAACTATCTGTTTTCAATCTCCAAAAAGTACGTGCCCCAAACTTGGCCCTTGGCATCCAGGAATTCTCCTTTTTTAAAACCTATTTTTCCTTGCCTGCCAACAAAACTCACATTAGAAAAGACACTTAGGAGCAGCCAGAGTGCCTGGAAAGACAAAGCACAATAAAATTATTTGGGAACAGGACCTTCAGCTGTGGATAAATGATGATTTGTGGAACGCTAGATGGACTAAAATACCCATTTCAAATCTGTTTCTGCTAGAATAAGAGATAATGCTATAAACAGAAAATGCTGTTGGTGCCTCTCTCCCAACATCCTCCTTAGAATTAATCATACGATTTCACCATTGTGTTGGAGCAATTGTGGGGAATGAGATACCCTTTCCCCACATGTGGTGGTTATGTCCAGATATTGCTGCATTTGGGGAGGGCAGTTTTCCCAAGAGATTAATAAAATTACTTCCTAATCTTGGGCTCCATGATCACTGCAGATGGTGACAGCAGTCACGAAATTAAAAGATGCCTGCTTCTTGGGAGGAAAGCAATGACAAACCTAGGCAGCATCTTAAAAAGCAGAGACATCACCTTGCCGACAAAGGTCCGTATAGTTAAAGCTATGGTTTCCCCAGTAGTAATGTATGGAAGTGAGAGCTGGACCATAAAGAAGACTGATCGCCGAAGAATGGATGCTTTTGAATTGTGGTGCTGGAGGAGACTCTTGAGAGTCCCATGGACTGCAGGAAGATCAAACCTATCCATCCTTAAAGAAATCAGCCCTGAGTGCTCACTGGAAGGGCAGATCCTGAAGTTGAGGCTCCAGTACTTTGGCCACCTCATGAGAAGAGAAGACTCCCTGGAAAAGACCCTGATGTTGGGAAAGATGGAGGGCACAAGGAGAAGGGGACGACAGAGGATGAGATGGTTGGACAGTGTTCTCGAAGCGACTAGCATGAGTTTGGCCAAACTGCAGGAGGCAGTGAAAGATAGGCGTGCCTGGCGTGCTCTGGTCTATGGGGTCACGAAGAGTCGGACACGACTGAACGACTGAACAACAACAATCTTCACTTTTTGATCCTTTGTTGGCATTGCTGCTTATCTTTGATGGACAAAAAAAAATGTATTATACAATAATATTGTGGCTTCTCTTCTTGTTGTCTTTTGATTGCTAATATCTAGCAATCTCCTTTAACTAATCTTTTTCAACAATGATACCATGGAATATGGTGCTAATGGAAATAATAATAATAATAATAATATTAATAATAATAATATATTTTCCCAGCCACTCTGGGCGGCTTCCAACAGAATATTAAAATGCAATAGTCTATTAAACATTAAAAGCTTCCCTAAAAAAAACCCCAAACCAATGCATAAACTAAGAGCATTGAGAAAGGGATCTGGATGGGACAAATTTCAAGATAGAATTGTAGAATTGGAAGGGACCCTAAGGGTCATCTAGTCCAAGCCCCTGCAATGCAGGAATTTTTTATCCAACGTGGGTCTCAAACCCATGGCCCTGAGGTTAAGAGCATCATGCACTACAGACGGAGCCACCCCATGGCATACTTTTATGAAGAAAAAAATTGCAAACCTATGACCAGAAATGGCCAAATATGGTTGACCAATCTGGGCTAATACCTGCAACAAGATCAGAGCTATTTAATGAAATTTATACATAACCAGATTGTAAGAAATGATCGTAATTCCTACTGAAATGTTCTCTGTTGTTATTCTTTCTTACCTTTGTATTTTTATATTCCAAAACCAATAAAAATATTCTGAAGAAAAAGAAAAGAATAAAGCTTAGTTTACCATTAACTTCCTGCATGCTCATACAGAAACACAGAAGGCAAGACAGAAACGTATTGGAAAGTCCAAATGAATTGACTGAAACTCATATTATTGATCTACTAAGACGTCTTTAATTAAGAAACAGCCCTATCAGTTACCAAACACCTTGGAAACATAGCCAGGGATGTGCGTATTCTGTGCAAAATGTTAAGGGAAATGATTCATAATTTCGAATAAATCATGTAAATTAAGCAAATGGGCATAAGTTATCCATTTTGCATATTGCAGTAGTATCCACTATTTTGCATTATTCTGGTTTTGATAGTCATCGGCAGGAACAGCGAGCTATGCAGAACACTGAAGCATGTCCCCAGAGTCCTGAGGACTAGAAACTTGGTTTCCAAAACATAAATGTGAGGTTTCTGGAAACTGCATTATGTGAACGATACCACATCCAACATCTTTTCTGCAGAATCAAGACATGCAAGAGGCTTACTGATGCTGCCGCCAAGTTCTGCGTTATCAGCTCTGAGTAACTGTTGCTTAATAGTAGCCTTTTTTTATTTTTTACACGAAAACAGCAGGATGTTTTGCCTCATACGCACAGAGCTCATGATCCCAGCCGGCTGCTCTTATCACTGTGGAAATAAGCCAGTGCACAGGCCGTTTAGCAGAGGAATTCGGGGAACGTGCCCCATCATGCTGTGCGGCTTATTTTTGGAGGCTTGCAAAGTAAATACTGGTAATAAACAGTGATGGGAAAATCGATGGGAACAAACGAAGCACCAGCCGCGCCGCATTTCAGCTTCCTCTGTCTCATTGTTGCTGCTTTGATTAATAACGAGCAATCTGATAATGAGCAGGACCTCCCAGTGGCTCTGGGGGCCAGGGAAGCACGGCTGGCTTCTGCGTCGAAAAAGGAAGGAAGGAAGGCAGAGAGGCTGGCAAAAAGCGGCCATTAGCTGGAGGGAGGCTGACTTTCTGAAACGATGGCTCAGTCTCCCAAGGTTATTAGAGACGGAACGACCATGAAGTCAGCTCTGGGGGTCTCACGGCCAGCATGGAGCATGCTAAAGAATAAGAATAAGAAGAAGAGTTTGGATTTGATATCCCGCTTTATGACTACCCGAAGGAGTCTCAAAGCGGCCAACATTCTCCTTTCCCTTCCTCCCCCACAACAAACGCTCTGTGAGGTGAGTGGGGCTGAGAGACTTCAGAGAAGTGTGACTAGCCCAAGGTCACCCAGCAGCTGCATGTGGAGGAGCGGGGAAGCGAACCCGGTTCCCCAGATTACGAGTCCACCGCTCTTAACCACTACACCACAGATCAGTGTGGAAAAGCTTTCCCAACTCCACTACCACAGAAATGGGTCCAAAAGTTCTCCCTCATCAACCTAGACTATAAATTCTTCCAGGTCAGGTGAGAGGCATTGCCTGGACAACGGTCCTCCTAGGCTGGCCTCATCCTGGCTACTGTCGCGGATTCCTTCCACAGCGTTGTAGCAGAGAAGCGCAAAAGCCACAGGTTCTTCCATGCAGTATTCTTTTTATTGTGAGCTATATACCAGTACATACAGACAGTTCATAGAACAGAGTGCCTGGCTGCACCAAAAACAAACAAACAAACAAACAAACAAACAAACAAACAAACAAGTAGGACGACTTCACTCTCTCTCTCTCTGGTAACACTCAACACCCACTGCTTAACAGGTTTCCCTTTAATACAAGACAACGGCCAGTCACCTGTCGGCACACTTCTGCTGAGTCACTGTTGCATCAGCTTCTTTTACTTTACAAGCAAGCTCAAGCCTGCAGACTTACTAGGCTACACAACATTCTGTGTATCCTGAAAGCTACTTCCTTGCACTCTCCCGCCATCTTGGCTGTGTCTCTCCCTGTTTCCTTTCCACTCATTTTGGTCTGATGCTTCCCCTTTGATCCTGGCTAGCAACACATTAGTTTCCAGCCAGGATGACGCTTTGAATATTGAGTCAACAGCCTAGGGTGGCCACAAATAAGAATCCTCTGCTTGATGATAAATAACCCTAAGGAGGGAGAGCCTTGGACTGACCCACTTGCAGTTTGCACCTGGGCAGTAGGTGCACTGATCTCCATCTTTCCCACTATGATGAATGGCGTTGGCAGAACTCCAGGGTTGACCTGAAGTCTCCAGATATGCCTGGCTCTCTCAGGTGGCAGGGAAAGGCCTTGAATCCCCAGTTGGGCATGAGTGCCTTAATTTTTTTTGGTTAAGAAAACCACATGCAGCTTGCAACCTTGAGCCTGGCAAATGATTGCATAGAATCTTGAGGTGGGGGGAGTCTGCCTTCCTCCCCTCCTGCCTCCCCTCTCCCAATTAACCTCCGTCTCCAGGGCTTAGTGGTGGGAAGGAGTGCAGATGAAGGAAAATAACTGGGCTGGGCCTGAAGGTCTGAGATGCTCCTGACCTGACAAACCTAAAGATGAGGTGTATTCAGTGCTTTTCTCCTTTAAAAAAATGTTTAGGGGTACTCTCATTTTCCTACTCATATTGAAATACTGCCCCTCAAGGAGGCCAAACTTAGATTCACAAAATGTTTAGGGGTATGCGTACCCCCAGAAGAAAGCACTGGATGTATTGCTATTAAAACCATAATAATCATTCCTAATGTGCATCTAGAAATATAAATCAGCGCAAGCAGATCTGTGCAATCCTTTGCCATCTTTTTCAGTGGTGCACACATTCCCTCCTCCTCCCATGGTGACCATAGGAGCTCCCTGGTAATGCTGTCCCTCTGGCTGCTCAGGTTTGGCTCTGACTTGGCTGAGAATGAGCCTGCTCTGATGGAGGGTGACTTCTCTCTCTCTCCTACCTGTGCACACTTCCACTGTTTGGAATAATATCAATACAGCTGTTTGTTCTAAGTTGTCAGATGACTTTTGATGGAGCAGACACTCTGGGACAGAGATGGCTCACTCTGATGGCTTTTCTATCACTCACCATATGGTTTTATAGGGAACTTTCTGTTGGTGTTTGGTACTTGTAATTTTGGTTAAAGAACAAAAAGAGAATTTCCTGGATGCCAAGATCCAGTTTTGGGGCAAGTACTCTTTGGTGAGAGAGCCCCAACAGAGATTTAAAACCACAAAATATGCATCAAAGTAAAGTGTGGAAATGTAGGGTGTAAACCTTTAAAACACCCCCCCTTTAAGTTTCTTCAAAGTTCCCATTTCCCCTTAGAATACAAAGAGACCACATGTTTGGTAAGTTAAAAGTGGTTTACTTACAAACTCTTCAAATGTTAGATTCATGTGCTTTCCCATACAGCGGCAAGAAAAGACAGGCAGTACAATTTAGTTTCAACAAAATAAAATATTTAAAAAATCCTTCCAGTAGCACCTTAGAGACCAACTAAGTTTGTTCTTGGTATGAGCTTTCGTGTGCATGCACACTTCTTTAGTTTCAAGCGTTGTATAGAAACGCAAAGATGGTTTGCTAAAGCCACATGGTCTAAGCTTGGAAAATCCAGCTCAGACATCCTTACTGGTCAGTTCACATGCTGGAAAGAGAAAGAGAAAAGGGTTTGCTAACCCTTCCTTCCTCCCAAGGCGAGAGGGTGTGACCTAGCTAAGACTTGCAGGTCAGCTTACTCTATGGTCTTAACCCCTCCATGCATTAATTAGAGTTAAGCATGCTGGTTATATGAGGCTGAATTCTCTCTCACTTTCTTTTTTTAAACTTTCCTGTGTCAACTAATGGTGGATGTAAGCCACCCTGAAAAGGCCGTGTGTGATCTGAACATCAGAGGGTTTCTGCAGCAGGAGAAGAGAGATAACCATGACAGGCAAGGTGAACTTAGACAAGAAGACTCAGCTGTGCCTGTATTCCTAGTTGTTGCAAACTGAATTCAGAGTCAGGGTCGTAAAATGCTCAAACCTGAAGCCAAACCAGGATGCCTCAGGGTTGCTGTGTGATTCTCTGAAGCTGTTTTAAGAAGTGACATTAAAAGCACTTTTAAGCTCTGGAGCAATAATGTACGGCACTTATAAAATGCTTTCGAGCATTCAGTGCCCTGCACAAACATTGGCGCAGCAATCTTTAAAACAAGCTTGTAAATTAGGTTGGTATTATTGTTCCCAGACTGCAGATGTGGCACTAGGGGGCCGGAAGCCACTGCCTGAATTCTGCCTGTCCTTACTTGCCAGGGATATCTCCACTTTCCAGGGTCCTGTCTATGGTAAAACCCTGTCGCTCTTCTTGGCCAAGAAATTGGTGCCAAATTGGAGGCACTGGAAGTCGGTGTGAGAAACCATAATGTAGAAATGGGATCTTTTATCAGTGACTGGAATAAGCTTGTAGAGTTTTGGAACAATAATTATACTACTAGATGGGTCCTGGGTTATATTTCCCCCTCCTAATGTTGTGAGGAGCAGGAGGTGCTGGAGGAGACTCTTGAGAGTCCCATGGACTGCAAAAAGATCAAACTTACCCATCCTTAAAGAAATCAGCCCTGAGTGCTCACTGGAAGGACAGATCCTGAAGTTGAGGCTCCAGTACTTTGGCCACCTCATGAGAAGACTTCCTAGAAAAGACCCTGATGTTGGGAAAGATGGAGGGCACAAGGAGAAGGGGACGACAGAGGATGAGATGGTTGGACAGTGTTCTCGAAGCGACTAGCATGAGTTTGGCCAAACTGCGGGAGGCAGTGGAGGATAGGGGTGCCTGGCGTGCTCTGGTCCATGGGGTCACGAAGAGTCGGACACAACTGAACGACTGAACAACAACAATCAGTGGCTGGAATAAGCTTGTAGAGTTTTGGAACAGCAATTATACTACTAGATGGGTCCTGGATTATATTTCCCCCTCCTAATGTTGTGAGGAGCAGGAGGTGCTGGAGGAGACTCTTGAGAGTCCCATGGACTGCAAAAAGATCAAACTTATCCACCCTTAAAGAAATCAGCCCCAAGTGCTCACTGGAAGAACAGATCCTGAAGTTGAGGCTCCAGTACTTGGGCCACCTCATGAGAAGAGAAGACTCCCTGATGTTGGGAAAGCTTGAGGGCACAAGGAGAAGGGTACAACAGAGGATGAGATGGTTGGACAGTGTTCTCGAAGCGACTAGCATGAGTTTGGCCAAACTGTGGGAGGCAGTGGAGGATAGGCGTGCCTGGCGTGCTCTGGTCCATGGGGTCACGAAGAGTCGGACACGACTGAACGACTGAACAACAACAAATGTTGTGAGTCAATAATGTGCACATTATGATCATAATATGCATAGCGTTACCATTTCTGGAGGGAAAATAAACCCTGTTATCTCATTTTCCCAATGACACATCTTGCCTACTGTGCTAGAATGGATGAAGAGTTAAACTATGGAACTCACGCCCACAGGAGGCAGTAATAGCCGCCAAGTTGGATGGCTTCAAAAGAGGACTTGGCAAATTCATTGACGATAAGGCTATCAAGGTCTACTAGCCGTGGTGGTTATGCTCTGCCTTCACAAACAGAGACAGCAATGCTTCTGGATACCAGTTGCTGGAAGCCACAGGAGGGCAGAGGGCTCTCATCTCATGTTTGGATCCTGCTTGCAGGTTTCCCATTGCAGCATCTGGTTGGCCACTGTGAGAACAGGATGCTGGGCTAGATGGGCCATTGGACTGATCCAGTAGAGTTCTTCTTCATCAAGAGGTGTGGCGTTAATGCAAAAAATAACCACAGAACATCTGAAGCTGCCTTGCACTGAACCAGACCTTGGGTTCATCTAGTCCAGTATTGTGTCAGGGACTGGACATCGAAGGAGGAATGGTGGAGACCGCCACCCCCTCCTCCTGAACTTTCCAGAGAAGAGGAAGAGGAAGAGGAAGAGGAGAGAAGCTGGGAAATATTGTGTGAGGAGCAGGAGGAAGAAGAAGAACCAGGGGAGAGACAGCTGACAGACTCAGTGTCTTTAGAAAGACACTGAGAATTACATGAAAATGATGTACAGATGGTATATCACGCCAGTAAAATTGGCAAAAATGTATAAAACAGAACAAAAGAACTGTTGGAGGTGTAAACAAGGGGAAGGCACATTTTATCATATGTGGTGGGATTGCAAGATTATCAAAAAAAGTTTGGGAAATGATATACAATGAAATGAAAAGAATGTTTAAAATAACATTTGTTAAAATACCAGAAGCTTTTTTGTTAGGTATTTTAGGACAAGAGCTGCCGAAAGAAAAACGGGCGTTATTTATGTATGCTACAACAGCAGCAAGAATTTTAATGGCACAAAATTGGAAGACCGGAGAAATACCATCTAAAGAACAATGGCAAGACAAAATTGATGAACTACGCAGAGTTAGCAAAGTTAACGGACAAACTGCGAGGAAAGGACAACAGGGACTTTGAAAAAGAATGGGAACCTTTTACAATATATTTGCAGAAACTCCCAAAAAAAATTTTTGGAATCGTTGGCAGGTTTTAAATAAACATCAACAATTTTGTTTACATAAAACAAGGGCTGTGATAACATAGTATTGTATATAAACAGCAGAACGTATCATTTGATGTAATAAACCAGAAATAATAGGCACCAGGCTTCCCAACCTTGTTGTAAAAGCTGCATCAGGAGCAGTTTTTTTTTTAAATGGTGCAGCCTTAAGGCATAACTCATTCTTTGGTTTCAAAGAGCAGTGAGATCGATGTGACACCTACTTCAGAGTCAATAATCACTTAATAGAAGTTGCACGGGACTTGGGTATTGAAGTAGCCGGCTTCCAAAACCACAAATCTCCTGTGTTTAACATGTGGAGCATTGGGGGGAACAGTGCAAAACCCACATCAATTCCACTCAGTTCTGAGCTATATGAATAACAAAAAGTCAAGATTTGAAACAACCTTAAAAAACAACTCTGTGGATTCAAAAGCTGCTGAACATTTTCTCCCAGGATTGCCATCCAATTAAAGGATTTAGCGTCTTGATTAGTTTGAAAGTGTTTCGAGTTTAACAACTGATTGATTAAACTTTCATCCCACAATCAAGACTATAAAAAGCTGCCTTTGGGTTGGCCTAAACCATAACTTATCTCTGTAGCGAGTCACTACAGCAGTGTCAAATGGATCCTGCCAATCAGATTAAGTTTCTTTGTGGACGCTAGACTATGCTTAGGAACTGAATTTATATATATGGAACCAGTTCAAATTCATCCTTTCATATATATATATATATATATATATATATATATATATATATATATATATAAAACAAAACAAAAAACACAGTTACAACAAACACAGACCTAACAACACTAAACAAAACACCTAAACAAAAACAAAAATAAGAACTCATTTCTTGACATAATTATTTCTCACATTGCAATTAGACTTCCTCCTGTCCCCTCTTCCTGCGTTCCTTGTCTAACATCTTTAGTAATTTCTAAACATCTTGCAAAATCATATTTACTATAAAAATTATCTACCTAATAAAACTTAACTAATTTTCTTAACTCAAATTCATCTATCTTAAACACTTAATCTTACTTGAAATCTACAGCTTTACTATCCTTCCTAGTTATATCTAATTAGCAATCATACAATATTTTTTAAAGTACAGTTTAAATTTCTTCCAATCTTCTTCCACCGCATCTTCCCTCAGGTCACGGAGTTTCCCGGTCATCTCCGCGAGCTCCATATGGTCCATCGTTTTCATCTGCCATTCATCAATCGTTGGTAATTCTTCTGTCTTCTGTCTTCCAGTTTTTAGCTATCAAAATGCATCCTTTCCAAAGGGGAACTACTTCCTGTCCAAGGCTGTCCTTTTGCAGAACAAACCAGTTTAGTTAAAATTCATCCTTGGCGAAATAATAATAATTCAGCATTCTGAATGTTACAAGCTGTTGTGCTGTGTAAAATGGGCCACACACAAGTAAAAAGATGCCTGACAGACAGAATGTCAGAAACTGTATTTCCCTGTGATATAATTAAAAAAAACAACTGCTCCGTTTTCCCTTATGGGGTACCCAAGAGCCCATATAGAGTCCTTTTGTAGGTTCTCTATCAGTAGGAGAAAATAACAGAGACCAACCAGAGAATATTGAGAAGCAAAGCATTCGGTAAGCCTGATCTTTATTAACTGTTGCAACAGGGTGCTCACCCACAAGCAGGAGAGAGGAGGAGGACCCAGAACAAAGGTGTGCCTGCCCTTATATAGACATTTTAAATCGCCTGCCCCGGAGTCCAAGACCACCCCCAGAAACATCCTACACACATCACAGAAGGGTGTAGCTCAAGACCACCCCCCAGATACATCACAGAAAAGGTGGTCTACAACAGAAATCTGAGTGTGTAGTTTATCTCCTGTCTGGCAAGTTACCTGAATGCATTATCTGTGTTTTGGCCACTCTTTTGTTATTACAACTACTTAATTCCTGAATCTAGGTCACAGGCTCACACCCTGTTCATATCTTGAATGTGCCCGTAAGACACAGGATTTGTGAGGAAAGAGACAATGGGGAGGTTTCCCACTTTGACCTTGCAGAGAAATATTTGAGGTCAATTTGTTTAGGACCTAATCTGTGGGGGGTTTCAGACATGTGGTTTTTATATACAGTTATGAACATTTAATTTTTTATATATATGACCTTAAAATTCTTATAACACCTACTAGAAAAGGCTCGCTCTGTTTCATTTATGCAAGGAAATCTCTTCAGCAGGGATGACACAGGATATGCCGCACATTCCTTCTTGCCGATTGCTTAGCCACTTAAGAGCAACAGCAGTACCTCAGTCTCTGCCTAATAAGCCTTAAAATCACCCCAGACTTTACTTTCTAACTTTATTTATAGATGTTCAATTGGCTAACTCCCCCCGCCCATTTTTTTTAATGAAGCCCAAGTGTCCAAGGCTGGATCTAGACACACCAAAGAAGCGTTTCAGTTAAACACGTTTTAAACTTTATGTGGGAAATCAGGTTGGCAAAAACCGAACTCCACAGTGCCATCTGGTGTCACAGTGTTATAACAACACACATAAAGTGTTTTTTTTTCTTAGCCAGTGTAGCTGAGTCCCAGGTCTCCAGAATCCCATGGGGAGAGGCGGGGTTGGAACAAATGTGAAGATGAATTAGATTTTTTTCAAAGTTGTACCCCCAAAAGAACTGAATGGAACTGGAAATTATGGGAACTGCTTTCAGAGGTAGTTCAGAGATTTTTGAAATGGTTCAGAGATATTCATTCCAAGCACTGGCCCTGGGTGTCCTGGGAGGCATGAAGAAGAAGAAGAAGAAGAAGAAGAGGAGGAGGAGGAGGAGGAGGAGGAGGAGGAGGAGGAGGAGGAAGAAGAAGAGTTTGGATTTGATATCCTGCTTTATCACTACCCGAAGGAGTCTCAAAGCGGCTCACATTCTCCTTTCCCTTCCTCCCCCACAACAAACACTCTGTGAGGTGAGTGGGGCTGAGAGACTTCAGAGAAGTGTGACTAGCCCAAGGTCACCCAGCAGCTGCATGTGGAGGAGCGGAGATGCGAACCCGGTTCACCAGATTACGAGTCTACCTCTCTTAACCACTACACCACACTGGCTCTCTCCAGAAGACCCACCTAGCAGGCAGGACCAGCCCTTTTTGAGCATTATGATAAAGTTACATTAAACATGTCGGGAGCAGAGTGGGAATGAGCATGCTAGCTCCATCCCTGTTCCCTATTGCACTCCAACGCATGCAGGACGATCTTCAGGAACAGGAAGTCTTCTGTATTTGTTCTAATATGCATAGGATATGCATAGGATATGCATAGGATATGCATAGGATAAACGAGGACAGAAGGCTCCCCATTGCCAATAGTTGACCTCCATGAATGGGGCAGAGCAAGCATGCTCACCCACACTACCCCTCCCCCGTATTTTTGCTTAAATTTTTATGAATGAATGAATGACTAGTTTATTGCTCTTTGGCCAATCAGGCCTAATGCATACACTCGTACTAATGCATCACTAAAGAAAATTAAGCATTAAAACAAATGCATACAGAGTACATTATCGGGGAAAAACAACACCTGTTTGTACACATTCCCTCACTAAAACGGGGTGATGAATTTATTGCAACCTATGTGATCTTCAGATGCAATCGATAGCTTTTGCTTCTCCTGTTTTAACAAATGTGGTGGTTCTGTACGTTGCGTCATAATCTGCAGCCGTAAAAAGAAATACGAGTTTTACTTAAAGGGGAGCCATTACTAAGTGCTATTGCTGGGGATCCAGATAATGAGTCCTAAGATATGAGTATTGGGGACACTTTGTTAAGGAGTGTATCATATCCTCACCCTTAAGGGAGCCTGGATCCACCTCTAAGGCTACTTAATTTTGTATTGTAACCCTTGAAGAAGGCTACTAACAAAGGAATACGTTACAGACAGGTAGCCATGTTGGTCTGCTGTAGTTGAAACAAACTAAAAAATAAAATAAAAATTCCTTCCAGTAGCACCTGAGTGACCAGCTAAGTTTGTTCTTGGTATGAGTTTTTGCGTATCTGAAGAAGTGTGCATGCACACGAACACTCATACCAAGAACAAACTTAGTTGGTCTTAGAAAGCAGAGACATCACCTTGCCGACAAAGGTCCGTATAGTCAAAGCTATGGTTTTCCCAGTAGTAATGTATGGAAGTGAGAGCTGGACCATAAAGAAGGCTGATCGCCGAAGAATTGATGCTTTTGAATTCTGGTGCTGGAGGAGACTCTTGAGAGTCCAATGGACTGCAAGAAGATCAAACCTATCCATTCTCAAGGAAATTGGCCCTGAGTGCTCACTAGAAGGACAGATCCTGAAGTTGAGGCTCCAGTATTTTGGCCACCTCATGAGAAGAGAAGACTCCCTGGAAAAGACCCTGATGTTGGGAAAGATGGAGGGCACAAGGAGAAGGGGACGACAGAGGATGAGATGGTTGGACAGTGTTCTCGAAGTGACTGGCATGAGTTTGGCCAAACTGTGGGAGGCAGTGGAGGATAGGGGTGCCTGGCGTGCTCTGGTCCATGGGGTCACGAAGAGTTGGACACGACTGAACGACTGAACAACAACAACAACAAGGTGCTACTGAAAGGAATACGTGGTTAAGGTGGACTGGGAGGTTGCATGGATCTATCTACAGTGCTGTGGCATGATGAGATATTCAGGTAGTGGTCAGGAAGGGACTGAATGGTGGTGGCTCCAGATTTCAGAGGGTCCCTGGACAAGCCCTGCTCCACAGTCTCCCATATCCCCATATCATTGCTGCCAGGTGCTTCTTCTTTTTCTTCTCTTGGTTGCCACCACCTGCTTTCTTGACAGGCAATGATCAAGCAGACAGTGGCATCCACTGATTCTCCTTCTGACCACTACTTTTTTTTCCTGGGCCAGAGTGAGAGGCAGGTGAACAAGCAGGGTTGCAGTGGTGAAGTGGAGCAAATCCAGGGGTCTCTTGGCAGTGGATCCCCTACTGGGGTTCAGGCTCATGAGAGTTGCCCGTCCATGCCAATCAGTACCGGCCCTACCGTTGGGCAGAGGTGTAGGACAGAGCTATGCATGCTGTGTGACCTACCTTCCTGTCCTCAGGTGCGCTGCAGGACAATGCCCACCACCAACATCCAGGTAAAATTCAGCTGCCACTGTGGTTGGTTTCTGCCTCAGGAACGAGGGAGGAGCCATTTTGTCCTTTGCCTCAGGCTGCAAAATATATTGGGCTGGCCTTGATGCCGACCTTGGAGGCTTAGGAATGACAGATCCTTTCCAGAGGCAAATTGGCAGGAGTTTTTTGCTTTTCCAGAACACACATGAGTTAGCCCATGAAGTTTTATCGCTTCTGTTAAGAACGTAAGAAGAGACAGCTGGATCAGACCAGTGGCCCATTAAATCCAGCATCTTGTTCTCACAGTGGCCATCCAAATGGGAAACCAGCAAGCAGGATCAGAGCACAATAAACTCCTTCCCCCCCGGGTGGTTTGTAGCAACTGGTATTCAGAAGCATTGCTGCCTCTGACTGGGGGGGGGGGGGCAGAACAGAGCCACCCTGGCTAGTAGCCATCAATACTTCTCCCTTCTCCACGAACTTGTCTAATCTTCTTTTAAAGCTATTTATCTACAGCTCCTGCCCTGTGGAACTCCCTCCCACCAGATGTCAAGGAAATAAACAACTTTCTGACTTTTAGAAGACCTCTGAAGGCAGCCTGTTTAGGGAAGCTTTTAATGTTTGATGTTTTATCGTGTTTTTAATATTCTGTTGGGAGCCGTCCAGAGTGGCTGGGGAAACCCAGCCAGATGGGCAGGGTATAAATAATAATAATAATAATAATAATAATAATAATAATAATAATTATTATTATTATTATTATTATTATTATTATTATTATTATTATTCAGGTTGGTGGCCATCACTGTCTCCTGTGCTTTAACTATGCGCTGCATGACAAAGTTGTCACTCCAAGGGGAATCTTGAGAATGTTTTGACCACTTCATCTCACTTAAAATTTGGTGCAGCCGAACAAAATTACTCCTGCTTCGTGGGCTACCTTGTCCCAGATGATCTTTAGGCCCCGGCAGCTGAAGACATAGTCAGTGCTTCCACTCCTACAATTAGCTTCATCTGCTCTCTCTTGAGCTTCCACGGAAAGGAATAATAAATTGCGCTGCTTGAGAATTCTAATTTTCAAGTAGCAGCTTGGCCTGGTCTGCTGGCCGCATGATACAAACATTCTGCATTCCTGCAGCTCCACGATTAGTCTACCCGATGTGTGTAAGGTAGATTGATCATGTGGCCTGTGATGGCAACCCAAGGCCATGAATACAGATCAGCACAATCTGCTCTGAGAAATATCTACGTCGGCTGTTGATGCATTTACAATCACTGGGGCTAATCTCCATTTTAACTTGGTAGGAGGGAGAAGAAACATTCTCACTTTCCTCCTCCCCAAATTATGCTCTCTGCTATAGCAAGTAGAGAAGGAGAGAGATTGACGGGCTAGCCTCCAGCCAGCATGCTGGCACCAAAGGAAAATCAAATACCGTGATATCAAGTTTGTGGGAAATTCTTACAAGCGACAAATCCCTTATGTGCTGAACTGCACAATCCTGGGTTTATATAATACAAAATCATTTGATTAGCTGGCCAAAGCAGATTGGTAATGATAAGCTGTCTAATTTGTTTGTTTACATCACTGCAGATGCTGAATCCCACCTTGCCAGCATAAAGGATCATTTACCTTTCATATATTTGTGTGTGTGTGTGTGTGTGTGTGTGTGTGTGTGTAAAGGTAAAGGAACCCTGGGCGGTTAAGTCCAGTCGTATTCGACTATGGGGTGCAGTCCTCATCTCTGCTTTCAGGCTGAGGGAGCTGGTGTTAGTCTGCAGACAGCTTTCCGTGTAATGTGACTAACAGGGCTAAACCACTTCTGGTGCAACAGGACACTGTGATGGAAACCAGAGCGCACGGAAATGCCGTTTACCTTCCCACCACAGTGGTACCTATTTATCTACTTGCACTGGTGTGCTTTTGAACTGCTAGGTTGGCAGGAGGTGGGACAGAGAAATGGGAGCTCACCCTGTTGTGCGGATTCGAACTGATGACCTTGTGACCATATCTATCGATTATCTATCTATCTATCTATCTATCTATCTATCTATCTATCTATCTATCTGAATTATAGGGACCCTGAGGATCATCTAGTCCAACCCCCTGCAATGCAGGAATATGCAGCTGTCCCATACAGGGATTGAACCCGCAACCTTGGCGTTATCAGCACCATGCTCTAACCAGCAATACACTCTAACCATTTATACATTTATAAATAAGCTTGGAGGTTTCCTTCCTCTTCAGTGCAGGTACCAACTTTACCAAAACCACACTGGAGGTATTTTGGAGTTCCTTGCATCTTCCCCTCTCAGCTCACAGCCTGTTGCAATCAGCAAAAGGACTAAAAACCGCAGCATTTTCAGTGGTGCAATTTATTAAAAGAGAGAGAGAGAAAGAAAGAGCCTGCTATTTTTATGTGCTCATAAATGTTTATATAGAAGAAAATATGTCAAGCGACAAGGCAGCTTGCTATGGGCATGTGGAAAAACTCACTGCTTAATTTAAGATTTTTTAAAGTGGGGGGATTGTTCTAGCTGCCAGCTCCAAAGCCCGTGGCAATCTGTATTCTTCAAAGGGCTGGATGGGAAGAGTGCACGGTGACTGAAAGCGGAGGGCACAATCTGCCAGGCGCAGCTGTGCAACCTTAATTTATTTTAGCCCCATTGAGGTGCACACAGGCACATGGAAGCGCATGGCTGGAGGGCCTGGCGGACCCTTCTGTTTATACTACAGACAGCCAAGGTTTCTAAGGCCACATTCGTGCCAAAGCACCGTGATATCACTTTAAACATTCACGGCTCCCACCAAAGAACCCTGGGAGCTGTTATTTCTTACGGGCACTGAGAGTTAGTAGGAGACTCTTCTCCTCCTCCCAGAACCACAATTCCCAGACTTTCCTGGGAAGCGGGACTGGCCATTACACTGCTCTGAGAAATGTAGTTATTTTAGGGGAATAGGCGATCTCCTAACAACTCTCAGCATCCTTGACGGACTACAGCTCCCAGAATTCTTTGGGGCACGCCATGACAGTTTAAAGTGGAATCATAGTATTATTACTATTTACTGCTTCACTATTTGGGTAGTGTTTAATAAGTGATACAACAAGAAGTCACAGTGTAAAGCAGGACATGGATCAATATATTTGTATTGTAAATAACTTTATTACTACTGTAAGGTACGTTCGTTGTTTTTTTTCTTTTCTTCTCTTCTTTTTCTTTGTCCACGATTGTTGCTTGTTGTATTTGAGATGCTGGAACTTTGTATGTGGAATCTTTAAAATATGCAAATAAAAATAATATTAAAAAAATAAAATAAAGTGGAATCATAGCGCTCACTATGTAGGGTGTGAATGTGACCTAAGGCAAAAGGCATATCTCAGGCATAGGCAAACTCGGCCCTCCAGGTGTTTTTGGGACTACAACTCCCATCATCCCTAGCTAACAGGACCAGTGGTCAGGGATGATGGGAGTTGTAGTCCCAAAACACCTGCAGGGCTGAATTTGCCTATGCCCGGCATATCTTCACTATGGACTTCAGCTGGTTTAAACAGGAGAGCTCCGGCTAAACCACTTGTCGTTTCTCGTCAACGTTTTTGGCAGAGCTAAAAAAGGCCTCCTCTTTACAGCAAGCTTGTGACGCTCCTTGGGGAAACGCCCATCTATTCATTTGTGTTGCCCTACTCTCTGTGGAGTCACAGCTGATTGGCTATGCCGAGATGTAGCCACCTTGCACTTTGTGATCCCTCACTGGGTGGGACCGCGGGGGTGTAATGCTCACTGGGTGGCATCACACATATTATTAATCTAAGGAGGAGGCGGCAGTCATCATCGGAGCCAGGGGGTGGGCGGGAGAATTCTGCCAAAGCTGCAGCAGCCCCTGCTGCGGGGAGCCATGATGCAGAACAGGGTTGGGGGTGGAAATGTGAATATTTGCAGAGATGAAGTGCGTGAAATATTTCTGCTTTCCCAAGATTGATGACTCTTCTATCTGAAAGCTGAAAAATGCAGAGCATTCCACGCAGTAGCACAAAACAGCCTTTTCCAAACCTGGGCAAACTCTGGACGTTGTGATGCCATGGGGGGGGGGGCAGGAGGGAAGAGTAGGAGGTTACAGATCTAAGAATTTTAAGTTCTTTGGTGGAAGTTGTGGCAACCTGGCCTGAAACTGGTTATGTTATTTTGTAGTGAAATATAAGCGCTAAGCAGCCTGAAACCTCTTCTGTGGAATACATTCATTCGTGGTCGGCGTGTGGGGCCTCTCCAAAGAGACTATGCCAGTGCAGGGAGGTGGCAGGAGGTGCTGCCAGTTCTTCCTAGCAACTGCGGAAGCCCTCTTAGTGTGTCTCCCATGCTGAGAAGTGCAGAAATAAGCATCTGCTTTGAGCTTCTCTTTGAGCTCTCCATCCTTCAGTAACGGCTGCTCCGGAAGAGGCGCGTCAACCCCTCTGAGTGACACAATCCTGGTCGAAATCCTAAAGAGGCATCTGGGATGCCCGTTGCTGTGCACTCAGAGCCTTTGATTCCTCTCTCACGCTCCACCTCCTGCCAGTTGCCGAGAGTCCCTGCCACTGCTGGGGATGGAACAATGGTGTCGGGCTCTACATCAGAGGCACCTCAGAACCTCCAGCGCAGATCTTTCAAACGACCAGCTAGTTCCTCATTGTCCGCACCCCCTGCTGGGCTTCACAACTGATCCTCGTCAATCCAGATGGTCTTCTGCTGTTCTTCCCAAACCTTTTCCTTGATGATCCGGAGGAGGTCCTCAATGCTGCTCCAGGCATCGGCCTCCAAAGAGGCGTAAAGGCATGGCAAACCCTCCAGTTCTTTTTCATTCTGGCGGCACGTCCGTAATAATTCGTCCTCAACCTCTGGCTTTGGGAGCAGCTTCCTATGTCGTGCAAGGAAACCAAAGGAGATATGCATTTAATACGTATGTGTGCACACAGGGCCTCTTTTTCATTCCATTCGAACAAATCCCTCAACTACTTTTCGCACTCCTGAGCCAACCCCCTCCCGACAAAAAAGCAAAGTACTAGTAATAATAATAATAATAATAATAATAATAATAATAATAATAATAATTTATTGTTTGTACCCCGCCCATCTGGCTGGGTCTCCCCGGCACTCTGGGCAGCTTCCAACAAATATTAAAATACATTAGAATATCACAGATTAAAAGCTTCCCTAAACTAGGAAGCGTATAGGCCTGACTCTTTCATGAATGCACCTGTATGACACTTAAGGGTGGAAAAATATGTCAGTTTTGGTTCCTTTTAGTCTCTCCTTTTTCCAAGTTTAAGTTCCGTTCCCCACAGTTTCAATTAAAAAAAAGAAATCCTCACGAAAATTCGCCAGTACTTTCATGTGAATTTTGCACAGCACGATTTTGCAATCCAACTTCCCCCGAATGAAGTGTGGTTTGTATCACACATTTTTTTTTACACACAGTTTGGGGCACACTTCCCAGAGTTCTCTGTGAAGAAGGATTGACTGTTAGACCACTCTGAGACTTGTAGCTCTGGGACGGAACTAGCGGGTTATCCAAACGGCTCTCAGCACCCAGAAGCCTCTGGGGGAAACCGTGACAGTTTCAAGTGGCAGGATACTGCTTTAAACATGTGGTGTGAACGTGGAACCATGTGCGTTGTGAATGTGGTATTGAATTGCACCGTACCTGAACTTCTTGATATTTTTTTCCGAGACTTTAATAAAGAGAACAATAGGATATATCCTGGCTTTGATTAAATCCTTTGTGCAGCCGATCCCAGCTTCAAGCAGGCAATGTTTGTTCTGTAAACATGAAGTCAGGAAAAGGACTTTGGTACGCACATCCTGGGGCTTGTAAGCACACAATCTCAAACAGACCAGGCCAATCACGTTCCACCGACCGTCCTTCTGATCAAATGGCTTTACGCGTCAACCTTCCCTCTGAAGTTGTCCAAGAACTTGCCCCTCTTGTCCTTTAGCCCAGATATTTCTGCCTAAAAGGTCCGCTCTTCCAGCTCCGCTCTCTTAAATGACACTGCCCTTCTTCCTTTGTTCCTCCTTAGGCCTGGTACCCCCCCACCACCCTCACGCAGCCACATCTCGCCAAACACCTCATTACCACAAGACCGTTGTGGTGGACCCAGGAGTGGGGAACCTCCCAAAGCATAGTTGCAGGAAACCACGGGAGGGGAGAGTTGCTCTTGTGCTCACATCCTGTGTGCTGGTTTCCCACAATAGCCAACTGTTCAGCCACTCCGAGAACGAGATGGGCCACTGGTCTAATCCAGCAGGCTCTTCGGATGCTCTCAGTCATTGGCTGGTGCCAGTTCTGTGGCTCACCCCAACCCCTGGCCTCAACCCTCCATAAAACACATGTTACTTGGATGATGCTGCATCACTAAAGGTTTTGGCAGTCCATCTACAAAAGCCATCCTTTCTCTCACCACAGGATAAAAGGTAAAGGGACCCCTGACCATTAGGTCCAGTCGCGGACGACTCTGGGGTTGCAGCGCTCATCTCGCATTACTGGCCGAGAGAGCTGGTGTCCAGCTTCCAGGTCATGTGGCCAGCACGACTAAGCCACTTATGGTGAACCAGAGCAGCGCACGGAAACACCGTTTACTTTACCGCCGGAGTGGTACCTATTTATCTACTTGCACTGTGATGTGCTTTCAAACTGCTAGGTGGGCAGGAGCAGGGACCAAACAACGGGAGCTCACCCCGTCTTGGGGATTCGAACCGCCGACCTTCTGATCGGCAAGCCCTAGGCTCTGTGGTTTAACCCATAGCGCCACCAGCGACCACAGGATAACTTGCTGCAAAGGTCCCCTTTCCAAAAGACAATTAACTGATCTGAAGGCGGGGATTATGTCAAAATGAAGGTGGCATGTACGAAACGTACCGACACAATTGAACTTTGTTTGCTCAATTGCAACATGTTCTGTAATTACTTTTCAAAAGAAAAAGGAAAAAAAACCCACCACTTTCGTATAGCTGTTTGTTCCCTGCAGCGTAACAAGCATCCGGCATTTGATGCCATCTGTTTGGGTTTGACATTATAATCTTTGTTCTACACATCATTGTCTCTTTCTGCAGCTCAGACCCTCATTGTGTGTGTGTGTGTGTGTGTGTGTGTGTGTGTAGCTCTATCTCTCTCTTTAGCAGGTTTCCATCCTTTCCATATGAAAACCCAGCGAATGAAACATAAAAGTGAATTTGAGAACTGAAGGGTGCTTGGCTGTGTCAAGGTGGATCACACACCAAAGGAATGAAAAACAGTGGAGGGAGAGTGAAAGAGAGAAGGGAGAGCTGATAATGAAAAGAAGACGAAGAATGGAAAGAGAAAAGATTAATTGTGAAGTGTCAGGGGATTGTCCCAGGCTCAGCACAGGGTGGTGGAAGGGCTCTCGGGATGCTACAGAGAGCCTCAGTCCCATCTGACCAGTAGCACTTCCTCTTCCAGCAGGGGAGACAGCGATGTCTCCAGTAGGGAGGGGGAGGCAGCCCAGGGAACTGAGAGCCGAGGCTCTGGGGATGTTGGAGAGACCCTGCACTCCCCTCACACAGAGGGAGAGGAGAGACACACGCCATTTCCGTCGCCCCAAATGCGTAGAGGGGTGAAACGAAAAGAGGGGAGGCAGGGATTTGGTATACTGAAGCTCTTATGTTGGGGTCAGAACCGGAAGGGGCCACTCCCGGATTCTGCAGACGGTTGATACACACATGAATTTTTAAGCTCTGTAATGTACATAGTATACACAATAAAACTACCAAAGGAACAGCTGGAGTTTTGCCTGGTTACTTATGAGCGACCACCCAAGGACCTTACATGAAGAAAAGTACATTTCATTATCAAACTTGGAAGAGAGCAACAGAAAGGATAAAAAGAGAAGGATCCCACACCATTGTATGTATGGAGGGCAGAAGGAGAAGGGGACGACAGAGGATGAGATGGTTGGACAGTGTTCTCGAAGCGACTAGCATGAGTTTGGCCAAACTGCGGGAGGCAGTGGAGGATAGGGGTGCCTGGCGTGCTCTGGTCCATGGGGTCACAAAGAGTCGGACACGACTGAACGACTGAACAACAACAACAAAGGCTGTCACTAAAGAGAAGGCAGGTTGCACAACACCAGTGGTGATGCCATGGGCGTGGGAGGGGAGGGACCCCGACTGGTGGAAAGTGGTGGTTTAAAACAGCTGCAGAAGTTTGGGTAAAGCGGGGATGGAGGGAATTGATAGGAAACAATGGCAGAGTTTTGTGTCAGGTACCTTCATACAATGGAATATTTGAGAAAGGGAAACACTAGGAGGTTAATGCGGTGGGGTGAAGCCTCTAGTCTAGTACCGGTATATGTATCTGCAAATAGTGAACTATGAGCATGTATTTATGTGGACAAAAGGGCACCACCAAGGCAAAAGAAGAGAGCAGCAGCAGGTTAGGAGGAAACTCAAGATTGGCAGAACTACAACAACATTTTTCCCCAAAAGGGGAGGATCCAACAGGAACTGGGCATGCTTAGTGAGCATGCTCCCCAACTGGGGTGGGAGTGGAATGGAGCATTCTGGAAGGGGGTGTGGCTAACTGGCCGGAACACTGCACAGGAGTGCTATGCTGCAACATTCTGTTGCAGGCCCCAATTCTTTATTATTATTATTATTATTATTATTATTATTATTATTATTATTATTATTATTATTTCTTACCTGCCCTTCATTTTAAGGTGGCAATTATGGCAATTAAAAAATAAAATATGACCAACAGTTTAAAACAAGAATAGGGTTATCTAGTCTGTGAGATTTTGAAAAGAGACAGTGCCCAAAATTCTGTGGGAGTTTGAGGCAGTTGGGAAGGGAGCGGGAGAGCATAGGGCCTGCTAAATTGTTTCATGGCCTAAGAGTTTATCCTGATTTGTGATTATCACTGGATGTGGATGTGGTTTATTTAGTCATATGGCAATGTCTGCTGTCATGCATATTTTCAGTAATTATTCCTGTTTTATGTTATTTTATTTTTGTGTGTGTGTTTTTTTAACCTGATGCTCTTCTTTGTCTCTGGAGAATAGTTACAACCTGTTCAGCAGCTGAAACCGAGGGAGAAAACGATGACAGCTGACTTTTATACGAAAGGGACAGCTGGTAAGTGTTCTTCCGCTCCCACCCCAGTTGGGGAGCAATCCCACTAAGCATGCCCAGTATTGCCCTGGAAAAATATATGCCTAAAATTCTCAGTAGCCATCCCACCCAGCTTCCTCAGAGGGAGGATGGAGTAAGGCTTGGAGGAAACGTGACCCCCTAACTGGGCTCCTCCCCCTGCTTGTGACTCTCTCCCAGTCAACCATGGTTGCCTCCTGGGGCAAGAAGTGTTGGGGTTTCCATATGAAAACTCAGGGTACGCAGGCACAATGCTCCTCCAGCAACATGAGGACAAGTCTCCGGATCCCTACGCACAAGGATGATGCCTGATTCCTCAAGTTCTCTGGATCGTGACCCTGAGGACAGGCCAGGAAGGGGTGAGACAGCATTACGAACTATTACAAACAGCTCCCTTGAAGTCTAAGCAGTGCTGAAGCAACACCTCTGCTCTCTGTTGGACAGCTCCTCCGTTATCTCCCTCTCTTGGGACACCTATTATAGTGGGGGCTCGTCAATGTGGTGCCCGTGGGCACCATGGTGCCCTTAGGTCTTTCGCTGGTGCCCCTGAAGTCACTGAGCCCCCCTCCTTGGTCATGAAGTGGTTACTCCTCCCCCCCTTTGAAAGGAGGAAGTTGGAAGAGTGGCTCTCTTTCCCACTTCCTCTTTCAGCCCTGTGCTCTTTCCGGTGCTCAGATGAATTCTATTGGACCTGACTTATGCACAGATCCCTTGGAAAAATGAATTGTGAGTGTGCACACATACCTTTTCTTCTTGGGCGAGGGTGATCTGGGGGAGTGAGTGAGACGGGGATCAGAGTGGGTAGCACCCATGCCACGCCCCATGTGCTCACAGGCCTAAACAGGTTGGTGACCCTTCTATTAGAGTGTTTGGGAAAGGTGAAAGCCTCTAGTTGGTGGGAGGGTGAAAAATGTGTTTGTGTGTGTGCGCGCGCGCGCGCGCGCAAAAGAGAACTGGGGCACCTGCACATTTCTAACCAGAGACAAGTGAAATTGGGGAGGAGAGTGAGGCTGTTTGGAGGGAGAAGAAGAAGAAGAAGAAGAAGAAGAAGAAGAGGAGGAGGAGGAGGAGCTTGGATTTGATATCCCGCTTTATCACTACCTGAAGGAGTCTCAAAGCGGCTAACGTTCTCCTTTTCCCTTCCTCCCCCACAACAAACACTCTGTGAGGTGAGTGGGGCTGAGAGACTTTGAGAAGTGTGACTAGCCCAAGGTCACCCAGCAGCTGCATGTGGAGGAGCAGGGAAGCGAACCCAGTTCACCGGGTTACGAGTCTACCGCTCTTAACTACTACACCACACTGGTTCACACACTGGAGAAGCTACTCAACTTGCTTCTGCTTTGCAGGAGTGCTTTCCCCCCACCTTCAATGTGCTACACACACACACACACACACACACACAAGCGCACACCTTACAAAGATACCTTAAGTGTTCCTGTCCTTCCTTTCCCAAAAGAAACAGAACCCAATAGCACTGCGCTGGGAATGGCTCACGGTTTGGGAGAGCCCACCACAAGACCTTCAGCATTACAGAAGAGGCAGGTGCTCTGCATTGCCGGACAACGTAGGCCTGCCTTCTCTGGTGTAGGGTCCCTCCAGCTGTTTTGGATGGTAACTCCTGTGTTGATGCTAATGGGAGTTGTAGTTAAAAAAACAGCCGGGGAGAACAAAAGAAGAGCCTTCTGGATCAGCCCAGCATCTTGTTCTCATGGTGGCCAACCAGATGCCCATTTGCCCATTATGGGAAACACACGAGCAGGACCCGGACACAAGAGCAACACTCCCCTCCCATTGGTTTCCAGCAACTGGTATTCAGAAGCATAGCTGCCTCCGACTATGGAAGCAGAGCATAGCCAACAGGGTTAGCAGCCACTGACAGCCCTCTCCTCCTCCATGAATTTGTCCAATCTTCTTTTAATGCCACCCAAGTTGGTGGCCATCACTGCCTCTTGTGGGAGGGAGTTCCAAAGTTTAACTCTGTGCTGCATGGAAAAATACTTTTTTAAAAATCTCAGTTGAATCTTGCAACATTCAATTTCATAGGATTGGCATTAAAAACCAAAACAAAACAGGGTTCCTCGCTCCAGGGTCAGGCCAAAGTACATCAGGGAAGGGGGACTCAGGACCACCCCAATTACCTTGGCAGCGACCGCGTCAATATTTGCAGTAAAAATGCATTCATGGGTGTGAGGATTCTTCTCGCGGGAATAGATGATGGTTTCTGTCTTTTGCCTCCTACAGAATTCCTCTTTTGTTACGATATCTGGGAAAGAAGGCAGACGAAGACAAACTTTGTAGCAAGCATGGAAGATCTCCAACCATGGTTTGGGGAATCCTCGCCATCATCAAACAACAGCGGCTAACGGACAGACTACACAGACGTCACCAAAACCAGGTCACTTTCAGTTGCCACCTTAGCAAATAAAGAGCGTTCTGCTTTTGTAAGACCTCAAAACACTTCCCCTACTCCTCGATAAACTGGAGGGAACGCTCAGAAGGGGAAGACCCTTGCCACAATTTCCCATAACTTATTTTAGTAGGAAAGAGAAGAGAACGATAACAAAGACAGGAATTGTGGTTTGTTTCCCCTGTGCGATAGTCAAGAGGAGCCCATTCATAGTAAATCCAGCTTCTTAACAACCTTTTCAGGTAGGTTAGGTTGAGTGGATTTTAAAGGCCATCCAGTTGACTTCGCAGCTGAGTCGGGGGGGGGGGGATGTAGATCAAAGATCCCCACATCTAAGACCGACATTTCATCTGGTGCACCACACAAGCCCTTATGATGAGATGGAGGCTTTGGACATCCAACTTGCCTCATTCCTAGGCCTGAAACTTGACTTTAATCCAAACTGAGCCACAGTCAATGCTTCAGAAACCCAAAAGTACTGAGATGAATAGGACACAGCATATAAAAGGTGCAGGATAATGATTTGCTCTTGTTATTATCCTCAGATTTACAACTCCCGGGCTTTAGCTGGCAGAGGACATAGCTGGCTGTGTGTTTATCCACAAGCTAGTTAAATCTGCTGAACCTGAGCATGATCTGCTTCAAGAAAATGCACAGGGACTGCCAGGACACGAGCATAGCTGGCGCCTGTGTAATTGCCAGCCCACCTTGCAGTGTCAGACACCTTTGAAAGGCCGTATTTTGACAATGTGTGCAATACTGCAACAGATATAACAAATGGATATGCATGAAAAGGGTCTAACAACCCAAGGATTGCTTTGCTTGTTGCAGCAGACCAAGGAGGTGCATCTAATCCAGAACTCAGCAGCAGCCAAATAAATTCTTCTGGGAATTATACCAAGACTGCTTTCAGACAATGGCTGACTTCTACTATTTGTTCCCAGCATCTGTGTGATATCTATATATCGGACTACAACTCCCATCAGCCCCAGGCAGCACAGCCATGGAGCTGATGGGAGTTGTAGTCCAAAACTCTGGAGGGCACCAGGTGGGTGAAAACAGATCTAGAGGTGTCTTGCTTTTCAATGTGGGGCACCCTGTTTAGCTGTAATGGCCAGCCACTGTGAATTTGTCCAAACTTTACTCAAGGCCACTGGTGCCAGTGTGCGTCCCTTAATCCTGATTAGCACATGATCCTATGCACATTTACTTGGAAAGAAATCCCTACTGTGTTCAGTGTGGCCTAAAGAATATGTCGGATTTGTTTGGTTTGAAGCAAGGAAGTTGTGGATCTGTATTGACAGGTTAGGTCAGGCATAGGCAAACTCAGCCCTCCAGATGTTTTGGGGCTACCAACTCCCATAATCCCTAGCTAACAGGACCAGCGATCAGGAGCTGTAGTCCCAAAACATCTGGAGGGCGGAGTTTGCCTATGCCTGGGTTAGGTAGTGCCAGGGACTGGGCAGAGGAGGAATGGTGGAGACTTCCTCCCCAGCCTGACCCTTCCAGAGAAGAAGATGGCAGTTCAGAATTACAACAGGGGTTTGAGGAAGGTCACAGCTCAGAGGCAGATGAGGGGGAAAGCTGGGAAATAATGGAGGAAGAGGAGAAGCTTGTGGGATGTTAAACACAGAGCAGCCAAACACAACACTGCTAGAATGGACATGAAGGTAACTCAGTCCTCCAGGCTTAACTTCCTGTTTACCTGGACTGAGTTACAGGAACCAGAAGTAGGTGTGGTCTTACCTGGGAACAAGAACCCAAAGAAGACATCCCATTTTTCTCGTCCTTTGAACAAGCAGGATGCTCTCTCTCAGCTTGCAGCTGAGAGAAGCAGGGGTGAAGCCTTTCCCCATATGGAAGCAGCTTCACCACATGTAAATAGATTTATCTAAGTTTGTCTGCCTCTTTTAGCCTGTACTGTGACTCACGGATGACTGTAAGTAAACTCTATTATATCTAATAATCAGTGCTGTATTGTGGCTTTGCTTTTAAGAGGGAACAAGGGGAATATACCAGGAATATATATTTCTTATAGAGGCTTTCAGCAAGCCTATGCAACCGTTTTCTGCTGTGTTTTAAAAGGGAATGTGACTCTGCTAAGTTTGGAGCTTGCTCACACAAGCTGGGATGATATATGTAGAGGTTTGGAGCTTTTAGAGTTAACAAGCTCAACCAGGTTGTCCCACCCACAGGAGGAAGAGCGTCACCGGATGCTCTGTGTACTGTTGTACTGTGTAATGTGATACTTTCTGTTTCTGTTGTCCGGAGAACGGAGAAGGGAGAAGACGGCAAAATGTCTTGCGTCTCTCCAGGAATGTAGATTTATGCCTTGTAAAATAAAGCTTCTAGATTAGAAAGAAGCCGGACTCTGTTGTCTGTAATATGCTGGCATACACAACCCCGCTGCGTGAGAGAAGATAAGAGAAGATAACTCTGCTGAATAGCACAGGAGACGGCAGCAAGGAGAACGTACAGGAGAGGTACGTGCGCTGAAGGAAGTGTGCCGGGCTCCAAGGTGTACTAAGGTTGGTTTGAAGTGTTTCCAACAATCAAAAACACTTCAGGTTATGGATCCAAGTTTTCCCCGATTCTGGACTGATTCTGGAGCAGTTCCAAGGATCCAGAACGTGTGTGCCAAGCTGAGAAGTGCCTCCCTGGTTTGGACTGTGATGGAGCATCCAGGGAAGTTCTTGCTTTGCCAGCAGGAGCATTCAGCAGTCTGCTGAATGGCTCAGGAGCCTAAAACCTGCTGCCAGAGGTTGGAAGGCAGCAGGGAAGCCCAGATCGAGGGCTGCAAAAGCAGTTGTACCTCTCTGGTGAAACCCCCATCTGTGGAGCCGGGTGAGAAGCCACAGATTCGTAAGTACGCTACCCCTGGGCAAGATGGAGGGAGCCATAGCATTCCCAGCAAGGAGGAGGGAAGCTTTTGTTTGCAAGCACCTCCAGCCTCACAGCTTCAATGCAGAGGGCTGTTCCCTGAGAGCGTTGATGTTCTGGCCAACGCCTGTGAGGAGGAAGGTCTGGCCAGTGCTTGTGAAGCCTGGAAGAAGACCCTAGCCCAGTTTCACGGGGCTGAGGGACTGGCTGAAGTGGCTTTGGAAAGCTCGCCCCCAGCTCGGCTTATGGCTGTTGAGAAGCAACAGTGCCATGGAAAGCAGGAGGGGGGCCAGATCGCCGTGGGCTTTGCTCCCAGAAAGGGAGGGGCTGTTTCCAAGTCTGAAGCCAGCGTAAAGGCATTGATTGTGGAGCTGTATTTTGGCACGTAGCCTGCACCTGGTCTTTTGTTGACGTGCATGGCTGAAGATAAGGCCAAGGACATGACGTGTGGTACTGGCCATGAGAATCGCAACAGCTCTACCACAGCCCAGGCGGAAGAAGATAAGCCCTACTGTTGTGATGCAGTCACCGAGGCAACGCTGAGAGAGGCCAACCCTGGTGGGCTGCGTGTGATGGTGGACTTGTGAGGAACTGCATATCTTTTTCTACAGAGCAGTTTGAAGAACTGACTGTTGGATGCAAGAGACAGTTTGTCGTCTTTGAGACAGTCTCTGCAGGTCTTAAAGGGACAGAACTGGCGTTTTCTGTGGCTGTTGACATAACTGTGTATCTGTTTATGTCAAACCTTCTGTCCAATGTTTTTGCTGTTTGCTTTGTGCTTATCACCTGTTCTGCTTGCAGGGGCCAGAAGATGCTTCTACGCATGGAATGCAGCCAGGACGGGCTGTTTGCTGTCGAGGGGCCTCAAGCCAGAACAGGGGGAGGTGGCACTGATGGAATGTTTGCTCAATGCGCCAATGTGCTCGTGCACCACTTATGTTTGTGTCAGTGGTACCAAAGGCTGGCAAGTCGCCACTGGGACAGTGTGCTGGAACAGCCTGAGTTCTCTGAAGGGTGCAAGTTAAGGGCATGTAACAGCTTTCTTGATTGCAGGGTTTGCAAGGTTGAGGAGTCGACATCCTGCTACCCCACGTCTGACAGGGAAACCACGCGTCCCTTTTCCCTGGTTCATGTGGCTGTTTCTGAAGGGATGCCAGAAGCTAACCTGGGGGGAGCGTGTTGTTCTGAGTGTTTGGCTGATGTTTTCTCTCACCACATGTGGTCTGCGTTGCTCAAGGAGGCAACTGAGGCAGCACCACTGGTTGCAGTGGAACAGCAGGTTTCTACTGGAGTAGGCTGTTCCCAGGTCCTCAGTGAGAGGGGGAGTAAGCACAGTGTGTCTAACCTGCTTTCTTCACAGGTATGTGGTTTTGCAGAGAGGCAGCAAAGGATGCTGCATGCTGCCACTGAAGACATGCTCTTGGATGCAGAGCTTCCACAAGGGTTCTGGGTGGAACTGGGTGGTACCAAGGTTCTGAAAGTGTCTTTCTGTGGGTACGAACCCAGCTTGCGTAGCTGGAGGTTAGTTAACCCAGATAGTGACCAGACCCAGGTTCTAGTCAGCAGGAGTGCTGAATTTTGTGAGCAGAATGGATTGGAACACATCCCTAGAAGCCATGATGTTCTGGATGGTCCTGTCAGTGATGGACAGGCAGATACGCCACCTGCTGGTGGCGGTGGTGGTCCAGGTGGATCAGCCCCAAGAGGGGGTATTGCTGTGGTTTTGGCACCTGCTGGTGGCTCGGGCCGAGTTCCCGGCCATCACCAGGGTGCAGCGCAGCTAGGGGCAACTCCAAGGCAGCAGCCTGGGAGTGCACCCGCATCTCCTATGTCATGGACTAGGAGGCAGGCCACGCTTGGCGACTCTTTGTGTGGCAACTCTTCTCCAGGAGAGCCTGACGCAGGTCTCGTCCTGGGGCAAGAGCAGGGTTCTTTGGCAGTGAAGCAGGAGCCCAAAGGCGCGCCAACGTCATCCTTGGGTGGTTCAGTTAGGATGCACAGGCGCAGCAAGTCTGTAGGTGAGATGCCTGACGTCAAGGACGTGCAGGTGGAATCCAGTGCAACTGGAACAGAGGGAGAACCTGAAGTGGTATCACAGCAGTCTGCACGATCCACTGAAGGGATTCTGCCCGAAAGGTTCACGGCCACTAGCGTGAGTGCTTGTTTGGTTCAGTGTGAACCGGAAAGCCTTGTGAAGGTTCAATGGGTATCTCAAGGTGAAGCCCAGAAATGGCAGGATGCCATGGTAGAGCAGGTAAGCTCAATGAGGTCTTTGGGTGTGTGCACAACCACGACGCTGTCAGAAGGTCGTTGGGTGTGCAGACTCAAGACGACAGCAACTGGCGAGTTGCAGTGCAAGGCTAGGTCAGTAGCCAGAGGTTTCACTCAGGAGGAGGGGGTCCATTGTTCTGAGGTACTGGACGCGCCCTCTCTCAGAAGCGAAACCACGCGCATGCTGTTAGCGGTCGCGACTCAAAGCAGCTTTGAGGCAAGCCACTTTGGTTTGGGTGCCTGTTTGGATTCCGACCTGGATGAGGAGAGGTACGAGGTACCTCCACCAGGGTTCGAGGACAACGGGCCAAATCAGGTGTGGAGTTTGCACGAGGCAATCACTGGCTTGAAGGAGTCAGCCAGAGATTGGTCCTCAGGCGTGCAAGAAGCTTTGAGTAAGCTAGGTGTCAGCCAGAGATGTGCTGATAGCTGCCTGTTTCTGGCAGGAGTAAGTCCAGAGCAGGAGCTAGTTCTGCAGTCCAGTGCGGACATGCTTTACCTGGTGGAGACCAGGGGACAGGTGCAACGGTTCGCAGAGGAGCTTGGTCAGTCTTTCCAGCTCAGGAACCTAAGCCCTGTTGGTGTTTACCTAGGTGTGCAGGTAGACAGAGCCGAAGACGGTAGTGTCTTGCTCAATCAGACTGGCAAGGTAGTGCAGTTGTTGAAGAAGTTCAGAGTGTCTGAATGTGCTAGTGTCAGAACACCCATGGAGACGTGTCTAGGTGAGGACAGTCAGACCGGGGAACGCTCTGAGTTCGAGAGCCCCGAGGTGTTTAGGTCAGCTCCTGGGAGGCTGTTGTTTCCTTCACGGTTGAGCAAACCTGACATAGCAGTTGCTGTGGATCTGTTCAGCAAGGAGGCTGCAAATCCCAGCATGCATGCCTGGAATGGCATGGTGAGAGTGCTCCAGAGTTTGCAGGAGACTAAGGAGTTTTGCCCGGAGTTGTCAGCTACCGGTGAGCCCCAGCTCACGCGCTGGTGCGACGGCGGTTGGGCAAATTCCGAGGACAGGAAATCTGTGTCTGAAATGGTTGTACAGTGTGGAGGAGCTCTAGGCGGGCTGAAGTCCCGGTGCCAGAGCCTCATTGCTCGTTCTCGTGCAGAAGCCAAGTACAGTGCGTTGTCAGTGCTTTGCAGGGAACTGGAGTTCTATAGGTGTTTGGTCCAAGAGATCTGCGTTCAGAGTTGCCTGCCCGTGATGGTTTGGGAGGACAACCAACTCTGTTTGTTGGTGGCAGAGTCTGGACAAGTCAAGGCCAGACCCAAACACCTAGACGTTCTCTTTCGAGACGTGTGTGTTCAGACCGGCTTGGAGAAGCTGAAGTACTGTCCTGGTCAGGTGAACCAGAGGGTTGGGTTCACGAAGCCCAGGAACTTCCAACGTCATGGGGAGTTCTGTGAGGGTTTGTGTGAGGTAAGCTGCAAGCTTACAACGCCCCTGTGTGCGGGACAAGAGGGGGTGTAGAGGTTTGGAGCTTTTAGAGTTAACAAGCTCAACCAGGTTGTCCCACCCACAGGAGGAAGAGCGTCACCGGATGCTCTGTGTACTGTTGTACTGTGTAATGTGATACTTTCTGTTTCTGTTGTCCGGAGAACGGAGAAGGGAGAAGACGGCAAAATGTCTTGCGTCTCTCCAGGAATGTAGATTTATGCCTTGTAAAATAAAGCTTCTAGATTAGAAAGAAGCCGGACTCTGTTGTCTGTAATATGCTGGCATACACAACCCCGCTGCGTGAGAGAAGATAAGAGAAGATAACTCTGCTGAATAGCACAGGAGACGGCAGCAAGGAGAACGTACAGGAGAGGTACGTGCGCTGAAGGAAGTGTGCCGGGCTCCAAGGTGTACTAAGGTTGGTTTGAAGTGTTTCCAACAATCAAAAACACTTCAATATATATAAAATAATATATACTCATCCACACTCCTAAACATTCCCACAAAGCTGATGGACACAGTGTCTTTAGAAAGCCTTCCAGACCTCCCCTCTTCCAGAATCTGGAGAGCCTTGAAAGTAGGAGAGCAGAGGGCTCAGAAACAAAGGGCCCTCAGCACCATCCATAGAAGAGATGACGAATGAGGAAGTGGGAGAAAAAGGGAGTGGAAAGTCACTCAGGACAATGTCATTATTCCAAGAGGCTGCATTCCAAGCCTCTCTCTGTAAATATTGAATAAAAAGCAGATGGTAAGGACCTTTTCTTGTCTTATCCGTTCCTGGCAACCTGCCGTGGGGGTTGATTCCTCTGTCACCTGACAGGTAGGCACTTAACACACCCAGCAGATGCTCGCCCTGGTGAGATTACCTGGCTTGCACAGATTGAACTCCAGGGCCCCTCCTGAGTTGAGAAGCTTCTGGATGAAGGTCTTGGAGAGCATTGTGGGTGTGAAGAGGACAGGGCGCCGACGGTCACAATGGATGGGTCTCACCGAGCTGTACGGGATCAGGCTGAAGCTCTTGTTGATCTCGCTCACCGAGTCAAACTCTGGGGGGAGAGGGGAGCACTTAAACTCCAGAAATGCACTCAGGGGACGACTATGAAAAGTCCTAGAGTGGGATGGGTGGTGTCAGAACACAGAGAAATGCACCCACCAGACAAAAGGCTTGGCGGTGACGGGTGCAAGAGAACCTATCAGTCCGGCTAGAAAACAAGTGTGTGATGTGCAAAATGTGCAACAGGGTGCCAGAAGAGACCAAAGGATGGATTTGCACAGTCACTGCTTGTTAAATATGGTGCAAAAAATTAAAATCTCGTTCAAATGACTGTTTCTTACATTAAAATATCTTGGTTATTACCTGCACAGTTTCTAAACCTTTAATGAAACCGAAGCCAGACCCCTAAGTTTCAACACCACATTGTGCTTGAATTATCACCTTGTTTCTGAAAATCTTTAAGGTGGGCTCAATAATAAAAGTTCTTCAATGCCCCTGTAGTTTTCTGTGCTTTTAGATTTATGCTGGAAGATGGAGAGAAAGAGACATGCTTGCTCTGTGCTGGACCCAAAGTTTGGGGCTTTGCTGGAATCCTATTAGGATCTGCTGGAGGGCTGATGCTGTGAGCCCCTCTATCCCAAGGTTTCCCAAACTTGGGTGTCCAGCTGTTTGGGGTTTCAGTTCCCAGCATCCCTGACCACTGGTCCTGCTAGCTAGGGATGATGGGAGTTGTACTCCAAAAACAGCTGGAAACCCAAGTTTGGGAAACCCTGCTCTATCCTATACTCAGGTTGTAAGTAAAGGTAAAGGGACCCCTGATCATTAGGTCCAGTCGTGTCCGACTCTGGAGTTGCGGCGCTCATCTCGCGTTACTGGCCGAGAGAGCCGGCATACAGCTTCCAGGTCATGTGGCCTGCGTGACAAAGCCGCTTCTGGCGAACCAGAGCAGCTCACAGAAACGCCGTTTACCTTCCCGCTGGAGCGGTCTCTATTTATCTACTTGCACTTTGATGTGCTTTCGAACTGCTAGGTGGGCAGGAGCTGGGACCAAGCAACAGGAGCTCACCCTGTTGTGGGGATTTGAACCTCCGACCTTCTGATCAGCAAGCCCTAGGCTCTGTGGTTTAACCCACAGCACCACCCATGTTCAGGTTATACATATGTGCAAATAAAACCGAATATCCTAAAGACTCCACAGTCTCCAGTGCCCATCATTCCAAGGAAACCAAACCCTGGGTAACCCTGGAAACGGGGGCATGTGCAACACTGTGTTCACTAGCCAGCAGGGACGCAATAAGGATTCCCTGGTTGCAATTGTTCAGGAGGCTGAGTCAGGGATGTTACCTCTCCTGACCACCCCAAACCAACATCCTGCCAAGTTCCTGGGTGCATCATTGAATGCCAGCCCCTCTGCTGAGTCTCCTGGTACCTTCAAATCTGTCCAGCAGGGCCTTTGTCACCGGGTGCCCCTCTGTCCTGACCCGCGTGTCTTTCGAAGTGACGATGCGGACTCGCTCGTTGCTGTTCATGCGCTTGTATTTGTTCTCGGACCTGCTGACAAACTGAGAGCAGAGGAGAGACCCTTGTCAAGGCAAGCTTTCTTGGCATTGCTGTTCCACTTGTTGCTTGTCGAACAACCAGGATGGAAGCACAGAGTGGAAGCACTTGCACCCCCATGACAGAGTCATTGGTTTGGGAGCGCAGTACCCTGTGTTTCCATTTAAAAAGAGGCACCCCCCACCCATAACTTGGCCCCATGAGTCTCTTTCGGAGGCAACAATGGGGAAACGGGACTTGCAGAAAATGAGCCATAAGCCAAGGGAACTGAAGTGAAAAAGGCAGGCTTTGGTCCTGAATGGGGCAACTGTGCTCATGAAGGACCAGGTGTGCAGCCTGGGAGCCATTTTGGACTCACAGCTGTCCATGGAGGCGCAGGTCAATTCTGTGTCCAGGGCAGCTGTCTACCAGCTCCATATGGTACGCAGGCTGAGACCCTCCCTGCCCGCGGACCGTCTTGCCAGAGTGGTGCACGCTCTGGTTATCTCCCACTTGGACTACTGCAATGCCCTCTACGTAGGGCTACCTTTGAAGGTGACTTAGAAACTGCAATTAATCCAGAATGTGGCAGCTAGACTGGTGACTGGGAGTGGCCGCCAAAACCATAGAACATTGGTCCTGCAAGACCTACATTGGCTCCCAGGACGTTTCTGAGCACAATTCAAAGTGTTGGTGTTGACCTTTAAAGCTCTAAACGGCCTCAGTCCTGTATACCCGAAGGAGCATCTCCACCCCCATCATTCAGCTCCGTGGGCCTTCTGGTAGTTCCCTCACTGTGAGAAGTGAGATTACAGGGAACCAGGCAGAGGGCCTTCTTGGTAGTGGTGCCTGCCCTGTGGAACGCCCTCCCTCCAGATGACAAGGAAATAAGCAACTATCCTACTTTTAAAAGACATCTGAAGGCAGTCCTGTTTAGGGAAGTTTTTAATGTTTAATGCTGTATCGTGTTTTTAATATTTGATTCAGAGCCGTCCAGAGTGACTGGGGAAACACAGCCAGATGGGTGGGGTATAAACAAACAAACAAACAAATAAATTCATTTGCCAGCAAAAAACATATTTGGGACAAAGGGGATTTTTTTTTGGAGAGTTATTTTTCTACCTGTAAGATCTGACCCAAAAGGAAACTGGCCCGAGAGAGGCGAGGGCTGGTTTTGGGGTCACTTGGTGACATAACCTCTTCCGGCTGCAGTGTATGCTGGTAGGGAAGAAAAACATTGGAGAAAGATCCAGTTACAGGTAGGTAGGTAGAAAGAATAATCAAGCCTGTCCAATGTTGGTAGCTCTAGGTCCTAGAATCGTAGAATTGTGGAGTTGGAAGGGACCCCGAGGCTCGTCTAGCCCAACCCCCTGCAATGCAGGTCAAGTATGGGGAACTTGTGGCCTTCAGGGTATTGCTGGACCTCAAACCCCATCAGGATCAGAAATTGTGAGAGTTGCAGTCCAGCAATAGATCTTTCCTCAGCTTTTGACACCATTGACCATAGTACCCAGTGCTTTTTTTCTGGGGGTACGCATACCCCTAAACATTTAGTGAATCAAAGTTTAGCCTCATTGAGGGGCAGTATTTCAATATGAGTAGGAAAATGAGAGCACCCCTAAACATTTTTTAGGGGGGGGAGGCACTGATAGTACCGTTCTGAATCGAACGCTGCAGAATGGAAGCCCTGTTCTAGAGTGGTCTTCTCCTCCCTCCCTCCCAGGGTTCAAAACTTCTGTTATCATGATAAGATCCCCTTGATCTGAAGAATTTCCAGGATGGCAACTGCTGACTGGCTGGATGCAATGGAGTGGTGGGAGGCACTAGCCGGGAACCCCCTAGGGAACCCCCAGAGGAAGAAGGCTCTGAGCCAGGGGACTGGTGGTTGGGTGATGATGAGTGGTCGGAGGGAGAAGAAGCAGATCGTGAGGAGGACGTGTCAGCAGCAGGAGAGGGGACAGGGTTTAGTGAACTGGAAGAGGCTGTGGCAAAGAGCAGCTCAGGCTCCAAGACTGAAGCGGATGTGGAATCGGCTACTCACCCGAGGGGTTCGGAGTGTGCCGTACGAACTGTCCATCTCATCCCTGCTACCTCTATTCATCAGGCGCTGAAGTTTCACTAGGAGGAGCTGTTGTGCTCTGCAAACCATCGAGATTATTGTCACTAACATATAGGGATTGAGGAGGGATTCGGTCGGTCTGCTTTTTGCAGTGGGCTTACCCAAATTGAGTCTGGAACTCATTGGCAGGTTGGAAAGCAACTCCTGATGGAATTACGTGCTTTTCCAGATTTCACAATGCCGTTTTGTTGAGCAGAAAGTGTGTGTGAAAACACGTTCTTTTACTGTTGAAATGTGAAAGGAATGCGAATTTTGCGAAAAGGTGCTTTGAAAACCATGCATATATAAAGTAATGCATGCAAGTTAAATGCAAACTTTTCATGCGTTATTTCAAAAAATCCATGAAAAGGAGGAAGGAATGGGCAAAACAGGGAAAAAATGAAACAGGATGGACTATCCTTCCTAATACATGTATTTTTGTGTTCACTTTCACATAATATACAGACTGCACTCATTAATTGGCAGGATAACTGCATTGTAAAATTTAGAGAAGTGCGTAAATTTTAAAGGGTAACTAAGTATCTGTTTGTGTATTGCTTTGGGAAGCATGAATTAGGTAGGTTTTGCATTAAAATGCAAACCAAGCCAAATGTTTATCCCATCTAGCTCCTTGTTTATGGCATTTTCAAATGCAAACACACAGAGTTGTCTCATTCCAAGTCCCATTCCATTGGCCACTCTGACTGGCAGCAGAGACTTGAGTGATCACAGGTTGCACAATGGACCTTGTGCAAGAAAACAATGCGATCCACGACTCCGGCCTCTCAGAAGATTTTTATTGCTCACCGCCAAAGGCTTTTGCAAAACTCAAACGAGCTCGAAGATATATAATGCAAACTGCAATTGCAAATACAAATACCGAAAACACCATGTCTATAAAACACAGTAAATAAAAGCCAGAATCGAGGATAAAAAGTAGGCAATGAAAGCAGAGTTTTTTTTAAAAAATGCATGCACGCACAGAGGCAAAGGAATCAATAATAAAAATCACCCTTAAATCAGGGCATCACCATGACAATGCATAGCTGTCTCTGGAAGCAATTTTGCAGGAATCTGCGAAGCAGCTACTGCATAGAACAACTCCCTTAGCCCACTGCACCATCGGGGCAGCCAAGCCATTTTCACTGCGGACAGCCCTCTTATCAGCACCTGGATTCCTATGACCAATCAGCTCTGGAACCTGCCCCAAGCCCTTCACTTCAGTTCCCCCAGTGCCCCAGAGTGACACCATGCTGGGTGCTCCAGAGCATTGTGGGAAATCAAAAGGGCAGCCCCATTCCCAGACCCCTTTGGCATGCAGCGAGCACCGACAGGTAAGACAGGGTGGGGCCATCAACATCAGACTGGGGCTGTCCCAGCAACCACTCAATGCAGAACTTGAAGTTGTAGCTTCTGTGGAAATGCTTGTTGAGAAGGAAGAAGAAGAAGAAGAAGAAGAAGAAGAAGAAGAAGAAGAAGAAGAAGAAGAAGAAGAAGAAGGTTGCGCATGAGAGATCTCATGGAATAATAATAATAATAATAATAATTTTATTATTTATACCCCGCCCAACAGAATATTAAAAACACAATAAAACATCAAACATTAAAAACTTCCCTTAACAGGGCTGCCTTCAGATGCCATCTAAAAGTCAGATAGCTGGTAGTAGTAGTGGAGGGATTTGGATTTGATATCCTGCTTTATCACTACCTGAAGGAGTCTCAAAGCGGCTATCATTCTCCTTTCCCTTCCTCCCCCACAACAAACACTCTGTGAGGTGAGTGAGGCTGGGAGACTTCAGAGAAGTGTGACTAGCCCAAGGTCACTCAGCAGCTGCATGTGGAAGAGCGGAGAAGCGAACCCGGTTCCCCAGATTACGAGTCTACTGCTCCTAACCACTACACCACACTGGCTCACACAGCCAGAATGCAGTTCAAAGGCACAGCAGATGCTACACAAGCAAATATATTGATCCAGCAATGACAAGCTCCTTGCAACCCCACTGTAAGCGAATGGGGTGGGCACAACTTGGCACAGCTCTGGTTCTTAGGCCGGGCAAGCCACCTGACACTTCTCCAGGAAGGCAGGACCTGCTCCGTCTGTGTTGGCATCTCTGCAAGCCAGTTGATGGAGGGGTTGTCATTGTGGATGGACAAGGCATGGAAACAACCTCCCCTGGAGAGGTGGGACTGGATGTGGGTTTTGAAAACTCAAGGCGGAGTTGGTGGGGCAATGGACAAAATGACTGAGCTGGAACTGGGGCCTCAGGAATGGAAGGGGAGCCCATGGCTTGTGCAGCAGGGACGGGTGGAGGGATGAAACATTGGTGGAGGGAATGGAACACACAGTGCATAGTCGAACTATGGAACTCACTTCCACAGGAGGCAGTGATGGTCACCAGCCTGGATGGCTTTTAAAGAGGATTGGGCAGATTAATGGAGGAGAGAGCAATTGATGGCTGCTAGGAATAATGGCTCTGCTCTGTCTCCATGGTTGAAGGCAGCAATGCTTCTGAATACCAGTTGCTGGAAGCCATAGGAAGGGGGAGTGTTATTGCGCTTGAATCCTGCTTGTGTCAGGGGGCATGCTGAGCAGGGCTGCACTGAGGAGGAATGGTGGGAGCCTCCCTCTCCCCCTGCTCCTGAATCTTCCCAGGAGCAGGAGGACAGTATAGATTTGGAACAGTAGTTTGCAGAGGGACATAGTTCAGAAGGCAGAAGCTGGGAAATACTGGATGGTGAACAGCTAAGAGAAGAAACACTGGGAGGAGGGAGAGAGTTAACAGATTCACAGCCTCTTGACAGCCTTTGTCCACCGCCCTCCCCAAAGTTGAGGAGGCCTCAGAAAGTGGTAGAACAGAAAGCACAGAGAGTACAAGCTCAGATTACGAGACGCAGAAGTGACGTAAATTGATAGGGACCAAAGAGGGTGTGTTCCTTAATTGGGAGCACTGCCATTACTATGAGATGTGTTCTTTGTTCTCTTGCTGTGATTATTAAAGTTTCTAACTGGTAAGAAGACTCCTTTTCCTTTGTTCTGCTTATGTACTGCCATGGGGGAGGAAGCCTGACACTTGTGGGTTTCCCACAGGCATCTATCTAGTTGGCCACGGTGAGAAGAGGACGCTGGACTAGATGAGCCATTGGCCTGATCCAGCAGCCTATTCTTATGTTCTTATGAGAGGGAACCCTCTCCAGCATCCCTTTGCTCGGGCTCTCCCAGCCCAGGCAGACGCCTTCCCAGCCCACAAGATCCTGGGGTCATCTATCTGTCCCCCCCCTTCTCTGTCCCAGATCAACCAGCCCCTCCACCCCCACTCAGGATGCAAGACAGGCTATCATAGGACACTTTGCCCACATCCCAACCTCAAACCCAGAGCTGGCCCTGAGTGCGAAAATCGGGATTTGTGCTCACCTGCTGTAATTGGGGATGGTCCCCGATTCTAAATCCTTGTCCGTGAAGGGGTCAACTCTGGCACAAAGCCACTCGCACTTGCCATAATACATGGTGTCCAGGACGTGCAGGATCTCGTCACATTTCACAGACAGGGAGCAGCAGTCCAGCTGGCTGGTGATGCTCAGGTTGAGGCGGATGTAGAAGGAGTCTCCGGATGTGACCAGGCCTTCTTCGATTTCGGACACCAGCTTCCGGTAACCTGCAGCAGGAAGGATCTGGGCTCAGCTGACCATGTGGGCCCAGCGGGGAGTTGCCAGTTGGGTTCAGCCTAGTCAAATGGCACCTGATGTTGATGGTGTCGCTTGCAAGCAAGGCTGTCCCAAGACATTTTTCCAGTTACAGGTGGGTAGCCGTGTTGGTCTGCCATAGTCGAAACAAAATAGGAAATTCTTTCCAGTAGCACCTTAGAGACCAACTGAGTTTGTTCTTGGTATGAGCTTTTGGTATCTGAAGAAGTGTGCATGCACACAAAAGCTCATACCAAGAACAAACTCAGTTGGTCTCTAAGGTGCTACTGGAAAGAATTTCCTATTTTGTTTCGACCAAGACATTTTGCCGCCTGAAGCGAATCAGAAAATGGAGCAGTAAAGACTATTTATGTTTGTGACCAAAGCTGCTGGGATTTTATTGGTCCAGAGATAGAAAGATGATAAAGTCCCGACCAGAGAAGAATGGCAGATTAAGTTGATGGATTATGCCGAAACGTCAAAAATGACCGGAAGAATCAGAAATCAGGATGACCAAAATTTCAATAAAGAATGGGGAAAATTTATCTTAAAAACCATTATAAACTGTTAAAATTGTCAGCAGGATTGGAATAACACTTGTAGTTTAATGGTGAATTTTGGATTTAATGGAGATGTAAAAGATTTGGATTATTAAAAAAAGATGCAGGAGGAAATGTCATATAGAGGAGGGAGAAAGGTTGTTTTCTGCTGCTCCAGAGAAGCGGACACGGGGCAATGGATTCAAACTACAAGAAAGAAGATTCCACCTAAACATGAGGAAGAACTTCCTGACAGTAAGAGCTGTTTGACAGTGGAATTTGCTGCCAAGGAGTGTTGTGGAGTCTCCTTCTTTGGAGGTCTTTAAGCGGAGGCTTGACAGCCATCTGTCAGGAATGCTTTGATGGTGTTTCCTGCTTGGCAGGGGGTTGGACTGGATGGCCCTTGTGGTCTCTTCCAACTCTGTGATTCTATGATTCTATGAAATGGCTAACAGTAGGACCCACAAAGGGGAGGAAGGAAGTCCAGGAGATTCCTTGGAATCTTGTTTTTATGTTAGGTGAAACTCGAAAAATTAGAGTATCATGGAAAGGTTCATTTCTTTCAGTAATTCAACTTAAAAGGTGAAACTAATATAGACTCATGACATACAAAGCGAGCTATGTCGCTAGATAGACTCATGACATACAAAGCGAGCTATGTCAAGCCTTTATTTGCTATAATTGTGATGATTATAGTGCACAGCTGATGAGAACCCCAAATTAACAATTTCAATTTTGGGGTTTTCATAAGCTGCATGCCATAATCATCACAATTATGACATGCAAAGGCTTGATGTATCTCACTTTGCATGTCATGAGTCTATCTCATATATTAAACTCCAGTAGCTAATGAAAACAATTGCTTACATAAATGGACTGTTCCACGATATTCCAATTTTTAGAGTTTCACCTGTATATTGGATATGTGATTGTAAAACTGTAATTTGAAAATCTATCTATCTATCTATCTATCTATCTATCTATCTATCTATCTCAGTGTTTTTCAACCTTTTTTGGGCAAAGGCACACTTGTTTCATGAAAAAAATCACGAGGCACACCACCATTAGAAAATGTTAAAAAATTTAACTCTGTGCCTATATTGACTATATATAAAGTAATTTTTCAATTTTTCCCACGGCACACCAGGCAACATCTCGTGGCACACTAGTGTGCCGCGGAACAGTGGTTGAAAAACACTGATCTATCTATCTATCTATCTATCTATCTATCTATCTATCTATCTATGCAAATTGGAAAATGGCTCCCCTGAGAATCATAGTTTGTTATGGGTGCATACACCCCACCCTCCCACACCATGCCCCTCCTTTGCCTTTTGCCTTCTCTTCAGCCCTACCCTATCTGATCTGGGTGCTGTTGATGCTGGGGGTCGGTGTGACCGAGCCGGTGGCTGAGGGTGACAGCTGGGGCCCACACCCACTCCTCTTCCTGCTGGCCTCCAGGCTGGCACAGTTCCTCACTGCCCCCTGGCCCCTTCTTCCAAGTCAAACGCCAGCCCCGCTTCCCCCCAGTGCACACTCACAAGTACAGTGGTAAAGGTAAAGGGACCCCTGACCATCAGGTCCAGTCGTGTCTGACTCTGGGGTTGCGGCGCTCATCTCACTCTATAGGCCGAGGGAGCCGGCGTTTGTCCACAGACAGCTTCCGGGTCATGTGGCCAGCATGACTAAGCCGCTTCTGGCGAACCAGAGCAGCGCACGGAAACACCGTTTACCTTCCCGCTGGAGGGGTCCCTATTTACCTACTTGCACTTTGACGTGCTTTCGAACTGCTAGGTTGGCAGGAGCTGGGACTGAGCAACGTGAGCTCACCCCGTGGCAGGGATTCGAACCGCCGACCTTCTGATCAGCAAGCCCTAGACTCTGTGGTTTAACCCACAGAGCCACCTGGGTCCCTTTACCTTTACGAGGTACAGTGGTACCTCAGGTTAAGAATTTAATTAGTTCTGGAGTTCCGTTCTTAACCTGAAACTGTTCTTAACCTGAAGCACCACTTTAGCTAATGGGACCTCCCGCTGCCGCTGCGCCGCCAGAGCACGATTTCTGTTCTTATCCTGAAGCAGAGTTCTTAACCCGAAGCGTTATTTCTGGGTTAGCGGAGTCTGTAACCTGAAGCGTCTGTAACCTGAGGTACCACTGTACCCTGCTTATCCCGGACAGTGGAGCAGCTCTCTGGTGTCTCTGGCAAACAAATATCTTAACCCCTCGCCACCTGACGGGATTGAACCCGAGACCTGCTGCATGCAAAACAGTCACTCCACAAATGAGCTATGGGCTCGTTCATTAGGCGGCCCACTTTGAACCTAGCAGCTAGAAGGCATGGAGAAATCTTTCCAGCTGGCAAACAGCATTTATATAAAGAGAACCTCTCATAAAGAACAGGTACTGTGACCCCGTTTTCTGGCAGCTATTCATGTGAGTGCTGTCAGTGGAAGAAAAAAAATAAAACAAAACGGAAGGTTTACATCTTTTAAAGTGTGCTGCGATTTCTTCTTTGTGTGCACGTGCTCGGTATAAAGTGCAGCTCAATCATTTCATAATTAACTCTAATTGGCACCTCGCACAATCTGATTTTTGCTTTTTGCTCCTGCCAAGTCTAACATTCATTTTTATGTTTGAAAACATGAAAGGAGAGGAGCGGGAGAGTTTGGGAGGGGAGGGGAGAGAAAGAGGGAGAATACTTTCCCGGGGAGAAAATCCACTTTCTGAATTCCCCTGACCCCCTGCACTGGCAGAGGCCAAGTACACGTTCCGCGGAGTTTAAAAAATTGATTTTCGAGCTATTTTAAAGCGTTTTCTGCAATATGCCAACTACTGCGATGTTCCGATTCTTTGGGTGACAGCTGTGTGGTATTTCTGTAACTCTTCAAAATATCTTGTTTAAATGGCAGTGGGTCAAAAGGGGAAAAGAAGAAAAGAGGATGGTTGTGATCACACAAATTGTGGTATCTGTGTGTATAAGCCACCCATTGAAGTCCCGGCCCAAATGATGGTTGACTCAGTGGGGTCACAGCCCAGAATCCAGACTCAGGTGGCTTTTGCATGTGAACATCAAGGAGCTCAAGACCCATAGATGTGTGATGTAATGCATTGGAGTAGTCAAATTCAACATTTCTTGTTTCCCTAGCGTGGACACAGGCAGGGAGATGTTACTTCCTGTTCCACTGGTATGGAGCATCCTCCCCCTGCATGTGACCAGGAAGGTGTTACTCCAGTCAGGAGGACTTCCTGCCACACCTGGTTTGGAGCTTCCTCCCCCTGCGTGTGACCAGGTAGATGGGCGTGACCCTGGCTGACTCCATAAAAGAGCCGAGTCACACAGCCATCTTTCTCTTGATGCCATTCTCTTAATGTATTTTGCTGTCTGCTGGCTCTCAGCCAGCAACAAATGGGCTCAATCCCCATAAGGGATGAACTCACACTATGTTCTGTAACTACTAGCTAAAGCCTGCCTCCAGGGAACATACTGTGAACTGAATGTGAGTAAACTTCTTGTTGCTTTTAAGGAAAGACTCTTGTGTCTTTATTCTTTTAAGAGGGATCAAAGGGGATACCAGGAATGATCCAGTCCAGGCAAGCCAGACTGGACTGCTTAACTAAAGAGATTCAAAAGAATCTGCAAACTAGCTTCCTGCTGTATTGAAGGGAATTGGCTCTACTACATGACTCACTAGCGTGAGTGAAGGAAGGATAAATATTTAATCAATATATACTCTCCTACTATTCTTAACATTCCTGCAATGAATGCAGAGGACGAAGAATCCTGTAGGACCCAGTTGATGATAAGCTTGTTCACCCGTTACAGTGAAAATGGTAGAAGCTGTCTCTACACGTGTTCCAATGTTTGTGTGAAGAGTGTTCACTTGCTGAGTTGAATAACTCAGCTATCATGCACACAGGCACGCAGACTGTACACTCTTTGAGTGTTACATGCGAATAACTATGAGTGGATAGCTCAACTGTTGTGTACACAGACTCTCATATTGCGCACCCTCTGAATGCAATGTGTGAAGACCCATTATCAGATATCAACAACTGCTTCCTAGGAACTCACCCATCTCTGGGCATCCCAACTTCCCCTGCAGACCAGGCCCAGGGATGGCAGGAAACAAACCAGCATTTACTAAGCTCACATTTGAGAAATAGGGCGCTGTTGCTTTAACTGAGGGCTGGCCTCCTAGAGGAGGCGTGGCCATGAAGACACACCTCCCTGCAGCAGTATATAAACCCCTAGTTGGTCTTCAGATATGTTATGTGTTTGCTGCTATTCAGCCTTAGGACTGAAGAATGGCATGATGTGAGCTTCAGAGCAGCAGGAAAAGCACTAGCCCACTAACTGGGACAAAACTAACAAAATGAATGTCAACAGGGACAAATGTAAGGTTCCACACTTAGGCAAGAATAGCGAGATGCACAAACATAGGATGGGTGACACCTGGCTTGCCAGCAGTACATGCGAAAAGGATTTAGGGGACTTTGTAGACCACAGGCTTAGCACAGCTTAGCACAGTAGAGTTGGAATGCAGGAATACACAGCTGTCCCATGCAGGGATTGAACTTGAAACCTTGGCATGATCTGCACCATGCTCTAACTATTGAGTCTACCGCGTGATGCAGCAGCAAAAACAGCTCATGCTATTCTAGGCTGCGTCAACAGAAGTATAATGGCCAGATCGAGGGCAGTCATAGCACCACTCTATTCTATGTATTTATATCTCAAACAAAATGAAAAACAAAGCTCGACTCAACTGGGAGCAAAATGAAGGAAGGATCAAGGGGGATGAAAAGGGCCCTGGAACAGCTGGGGAAGACGCCAGCCTCGCAAAGCCTAGTCTGTCGCCCTTTCTGTTGCTTTAGCGATCACCAACTTGGCAAAAGGCAGCCGACAAAACAAACCCTTCAAAAATCTCGAGCCCTCCAAAAATCAAATTTAGATTTTCACTGGCACCGTGGGAACAAAGAGAGTCCTAATTTGGTTTCTCAAAACCCTCGGCCACAAATCCTTGCTCTCAGGGCAAAGACATAAAATATATTTGTCTCCATTAACACACCCGCATCGCCAGCATTTAGTGTCAATTGAGGGAACTGGCAGGGGTGGATGAAAGAACAGTAGACTATCCCACTTGCTGGAGATTTTTCCTTGACTGTCTATTGTACTGGCCCCATATGCTGTCTATAAATATACTCACTTGTCTGAAAGTTTGCAGTGAGCAACATGACATCTCTTACCTTCGTGGTTTGATTTGCAGTGAAGCACAACTGGCCCACTGCATCTCTGAATCGTCCAATGAACTTCTTCCTTTGTGCAGGTATCTAAGGGAGCGCTTGTGTTTTCCCCTTTGATGCATCCTTCCACCTGGAAAAACGCGAACAGCATTATTTGCTCCTCTGAGGCAATTATTTCACCTATTAAATTATGTAGCCAACAGCAATTTGGAACACGCAGCCTGTCTTATTCAGCAGTTGCCATGATAATCATTTCTCTCTCTCTCTCCCTCCCCTGCTGCCTGCAACCCCATGATTATAAAATAGCAGCAATTGCTAGATGGATGGATAACTCCGCTTGGACATCCGTGACTGTTCTGTAAATGCAGCTGGAGGGCTGTGAGGGACACCTACCTTCAAGGAAACGAGACAAGTCAGATTCCAGAGAGTTAAAATAAAGTACAGCGCATAGTTAAACTATGGCACTCCTTCCCACAGGAGGCAGTGATGGCAACCAACTTGGATGGCTTTAAAAGATTGGACAATTTCATGGAGAAGACGGCTATCGATGGCTATCCTCTGCCTCCACATTCTTCTTCCAAGCGCGGATTGAATATTATGTAGCACCCATAACAATGCCAGTTCTAGAACGGATAAGTGATGGACTATGCAGAATCAGCAAAGCTAACAGCTAAAATAAGAGAACCTAATAATGATTGCCTGTTATCTTTGTCCATGGAGTTTTCTTGGCAGGGATACTGGAGTGGCTTGCCAGTTCCTTCTCCAGGTGGATCACATTTAGTCTAAACTCTCCGCTATGACCTGTCCATCTTGGGTGGCCCTGCATGGCATAGCTCATAGCTTCCCTGAGTTATTCAAGCCCCTTCGCCACGACAAGGCAGTGATCCATGAAGGATTGATGCTTTTGAATTATGGTGCTGGAGGAGACTCTTGAGAGTCCCATGGACTGCACAAAGATCAAACTTATCCATCCTTAAAGAAATCAGCCCTGAGTGCTCACTAGAAGGACAGATCCTAAAGTTGAGGCTCCAATACTTTGGCCACCCCATGAGAAGAGAAGACTCCCTGAAAAAGACCCTGATGTTGGGAAAGATGGAGGGCACAAGGAGAAGGGGACGACAGAGGATGAGATGGTTGGACAGTGTTCTCGAAGCAACTGGCATGAGTTTGGCCAAACTGCGAGAGGCAGTGAAGGATAGGCGTGCCTGGCGTACTCTGGTCCATGGGGTCACGAAGAGTCGGACACAACTGAACAACAACAATAATGATTGATTTGTGGGAGAATGGAAGCCTTTTTTGAACTATTTAAAGAAACATTAGAGTATGATGAATTCACGAGCAGGATTTGAACTATGAGCAACAGAAGGAACTAGAGATTATTGTGCTATTGTCATGGCACAAGAGAGAGAAGACAGGGTGCAGCGAGGGCGAGAAATAAAGAAGCACCGTGAAAAATGAGATGGGAAGATGACAAAACAAAAGAAAAATCTATGTACAGTGGTACCGGTACCTCGGTTTACGAACTTAATCCGTTCCTGATGTCCGTTCTTAAACCGAATCTGTTCTTAAACCGAGCCGCGCTTTCCCTAATGAGGCCTCCCACTGCCGGTGCCCTTCCACCATTCGGTTTCCATTTGTTGACCGAGGTAAAGTTCGCAAACCAGAATACTACTTCCCAAGTTGTTAGGGGCTTTGGCAACCTGTGCAGGTGTTTGGGGACAGGTGTGATATGCTGATGGGGTCTCAGTCCTCTTCAGCAATTCATGCTGCAGGATTCTGCACTCTCTGCAGGTTCTAGATCAAGGGCAAGGAAAAGCCCACAGAGAGCGCACAGAACACATTGCAGTAACCCAATGCGCTATATGGACATCTAATGTTTTCAAGCAATTAGTACTAAACCACAGAGCCTAGGGCTTGTCCATCAGAAGGTCGGTGGTTCGAATCCCCGCGACGGGGTGAGCTCCCGTTGCTCAGTCCCTGCTCCTGCCATCCTAGCAATTCGAAAGCATGTCAAAGTACAAGTAGATAAATAGGTACCACTCCGGCAGGAAGGTAAAGGGCGTTTCTGTGCGCTGCTCTGGTTCGCCAGAATTGGCTTAGTCATGCTGGCCACATGACCCGGAAGCTGTACACCGGCTCCCTCGGCCAGTAACTCGAGATGAGTGCCGCAACCCCAGTCGTCCACAACTAGACCTAATGATCAGGTGTCCCTTTACCTTTACCTAATTAGTTATTAGCTCTAGCATAACCAAGTCCAGTTAGAAGAAAGGGTTCAGAAAGACCCTTCTCTGCTCAACACCCTGGAGCGTTAGGAGGAAAGAACGCTGGACTAGAAGGACAAACAAGGAAGTTTTCTGATGTCAGTCAGCAAGAAAATAGACAGGGGCAGAGGTCAGATGCTGCAATGCTCTGTTCCCTGATGCCAAACCCTCACCAGAAGCAGCTGCAGCCCCTCCCGAAGGCCGGCTTTCTCCGCCGGGGAATCCAGCTTGACAGAGTTGATGAAGTTTCCTTTGACGTTGCCCCCCAGCAGAGTAATCTCTGAGCTCAGGCTGTCTCCGTTCAACATGAAGTGCTGGACGGCATGGTAGGTGGTGTGCAGGCGTCCGACAGATGTCACCGAGGGGCGGAACGGCCTAAGGAAGGAAAGGCGACACAGGCAACACTCTCCTTGACTTCTCCCAAGTCACCTGGGATTTTAAAGTGGGGACTTGGCACCCGTGACAGAGGGGCAAGGGGCAAGGAGGCGATGGCCGGTTTCGTTTGCAGTGAAAGCAGGTTAAAGCCAGGGGTGGGGGGTCAAAAATGAAAGCGTCACCAGGGCCTGAGATAGTAAGGGGAAGGCTCCCCCCCATACATCCATTGATTCCCCCCCCCACAAAAATGGTTTTACGTTATTTCATATTTTCTTACAAAGGAATAATAACAAGTAATAATAATAATATAAATAAAAATAAAATAAAAATAATATAAATAAAAATAATATAAAGAATTATTTATATCCCGCCCTCCCCGGCCGAAGTCGGGCTCAGGGTGGCTAACATCAGGTACATAACATTGTTATTAAAACCAAACGATAATTAAATTACCTCCTAAAAACATCTCAAAATCAAATTAAAGTCTAATTAGATGGCTTTCCACAGGGTTAGGGTTGGGAACAGTAAGTGCTCCACTGAACTGAAATTTCAGCCTTCATGACATAGGAAAACAGCCAAGCGAACAGCTATTTTGGTGGAGGAGGGTCAAGATATTAACCGATATGCATGAAATTTCATATATAGCTATATACAGTGGTGCCCCGCTAGACGAATGCCTCGCTAGACAAAAAACTTGCTAGACGAACGGCATTTGTCTAGCGGAAGCTGCCCCGCAAGACGAAAAAGTCTATGGGGCTGCTTCGCAAGCCGATTTTTTTTTTTTAGCGCGAAAACCTCCGCGCTCCATTGCCGCTTCGCTAGATGAATAATTCGCTTTACGAAAAAACTCGTAGAATGAATTATTTTCGTCTAGCGGGGCACCTCTGTAATCCCTAGTATAGTAAAATAAGACCTTTGGAGCAGGCATTTTTTAAAAAAAAGTTTTTTATGAACTGCCCTAGTAGGGCAGTAATTGTTCCCTGATAATTTGTCACCCCCTCCATTATGGAACATGGGGTGGACCGCCCCCTATGCCCCCCCCTTGCTACGCCCCTGGTCGCAGTTCTTATTAGAAACAGCTGGGATGGAAATTGTTCACAGAACCTAACTTGTTTTAACTGTTTTTAATTCTGAAATTTAAATTGTTGTAAACCACCCTGGGACCTGCTAGTAAAAGGCAGGTGCTATATATATATATATATAAACTTTTCAACACAAGAACGCAGAAAGTCATCAGAGAGATGCTTATACAACAATGGTAAGTACAATTCTGCATAGGTATATTAAACAGAATAATTTAATTTAGGACCATATTTCTTTTTCGGGTGCAGGTCTTGTAGGAGTCATGTAGGTCATCATTTGAAACATGAGACAAAGTCCCACAAAATTACATAAAATTGTTCTACTGGCTCTTTGCCTTTCATCGCACAAATCTTGTGGGTTATCTTTTCAGCAATTGCAAGGTTCCATAATTCTTATGCCATAATTCAAGAAACAGACCGTTTAAGTCCTTCCATTTCTGTGCAATAGGAAGTCTGGCAGCCACTAGAAACCAAATTAACATTTTCTTCGAGGAGAATCATTTTAGAGTAGCGTCCCATATATTTAACAGTGTGAGTTGTGGTGATGCCTGAATTTCAGGTTTAAACATTTGCGATATTTCTGCAAACGTTTCTGTCCATAAATGCTCACCCACACTCCCTCTTCAGAGCCACCCAGAAATGCAGATCCTGGATGGTATTACGAAGGATCAAGGAAGGTATTGCATATCTGAATGCTTCCTTGCAGAACAAAAATGCAACACCCTCCCTGCATAAAAGAACTCTCCCTGCATTGAGAGATCTAGCATGGCAGGGAGAAGGTGAGGCTGAACCCTGCAAGTTAGGCTGTACAGCTGGCTTTATCCATGGAGGAGGTTTTGTTACTCAGGGCTCATCCACACTCTTGCTCCTCCTGTGCAAGCATAGGTCTGATTGGTATTCCTTTTTTATGGTTTGTGTTATCTATATGTATATCTATCTATCTATCTATCTATCTATCTATCTATCTATCTATCTATCTATCATATCTATCTATCTATCTATCTATCTATCTATCTATCTATCTATCTATCTATCTATCTATCTATCTATCACCTATCATCATCTCTATCATCTATCTATCTTCTATCTATCTGTCTATATCAGGGGTGGCCAACTCCCAAGAGACTGTGATCTACTCACAGAGTTAAAAACTGGCAGTGATCTACCCCCTTTTTTGGGGGGGGGGTTCAGGTGAAAGTTGCTGAGCTTCTTTGGGGGGAACCAGTGATCTACCAGTGATCTACCAGAGACATCCAGTGAACTACCGGTAGATCACAATCTACCTGTTGGACGTGCCTGGTCTATATCTATCTATCTATCATCTATCTATCTATCTATCTATCTATCTATCTATCTATCTATCTATCTATCATCTATCTATCATATATCTATCTAACTATCATCATTTATTTATTTGACAAAGTAATAAATAAATAAATAAATAAGAATAAAAATTTGCACCCCACCACCGAGACCATTCCATTGTAACTATCCAACCTCCCAAAATTTCAACACCTCTTGCGATGGTTTGACCCCCTTTTCGTTTTTAACAGTACAAATTCTACAAACACCCTCCATATTTTCTCAAAACCATTTCTCCTGCATATTCCCCGTCTTACCTTAATGGCACAAGTTAATTTATCATTAATAGCTATATCCCACACCTCTTTATACCATTCTTCCATTTTATATTCTGCTTGCCCCTTCCACTTCCTAGCTATAATAACTCGTGCAGCTGTCAATAAATTTGTGAGCAATTCCTTCATAGCCTGCGAACCTTCCACCCCGTCGTAAATTGATAATAATGCTGCCTCTGGACTTTTGGTCAGCTTTAAACCAGTGTAGTTTCCCTCTTGACCCACACTTGCTAGATACGGGACCAAGCAATTTCCCCACTTTCCTCACTTTCCCAGGGAAAACCCACTCTTAAGCTCTAAATAAGAGCAAACGTCAATCTGGGAAACCCCTGAATTGCTACCTGCTCCAATTGAGCGCTAAAGAGCAGTTTTCCCCCAGGGGAAAGAAGTGAGACAAGATAAAATGTGGATAAGCCTTTCGTTTTGCTGATTGCATGAACTGGTGCAGAAATCCCGCATTCTCCAAAGTACCTCTCCAGAGAGAATTTCCTGAAGATGGAGTTGACTTGCTCAAGATCCAGCCCCTCAGAGTGGTGGGAAGATGAAGAGGAAGGCAGCGAGGAAGGCCCATGAGAATGCCTGTCCTGGAAGTCGTCTGGAAAAGGAGGTGCAGGAAAAAGAAAAGGAAGGGGTAAAAAAACCATGTCCCAGTAGCAAGCACCAAAGCAAAATAAAACCATGGATGCCAACACAAGCATCTTTCCAAGCCCCTCTTGGCCTTGCCCTGCTCTGCCATTTTACCCTCATGTATGTATAGGAGGAAGGACGCAGGTGGTGTTGTGGGTTAAACCACAGAGCCTAGGGCTTGCCGATCAGAAGGTCGGCGGTTCGAATCCCCGCAACAGGGGTGAGCTCCCGTTGTTCGGTCCCAGCTCCTGCCCACCTAGCAGTTCGAAAGCACGTCAAAGTGCAAGTAGCTAAATAGGTACTGCTCCAGTGGGAAGGTAAACGGCATTTCTGTGCGCTGCTCTTGTTCGCCAGAAGCGGCTTGGTCATGCTGGCCACATGACCCAGAAGCTGTACGCTGGCTCCCTCGGCCAGTAAAACGAGATGAGCGCTGCAACCCCAGAGTTGTCCGCGACTGGACCTAACAGTCAGGGGTCCCTTTACCTTTATGTATAGGAGAGAGCCTGTCACTCCCTGGCAGGGCTACTTTGGGGGCAGAACGTCCCACTTTCAGTCCCCAGCTGAATGGTTAAAATGGGTCTCAGCTGTAGGTGGAGCTGAGGGCTTCCCAGTGGGACCTGGTTGGCCACTGTAGAAGCAGAAAGCTCTATGCCTGTGCGTGAATTGGTTTTATGCGTGTAGAACAGTGCATGCTGACCAATGTACAGTCTTTGCAGTAAGGGTCTGTTCCGATGGCATGAGTAGTCACGATGACTGGTAGATAGTTATCTGCTGCAGCCTTCACAGCCGTTGTAACATAACGCTTGTTATCTTCTGCCTGTTCTGCTGTCGAGGACTTCTTGGGTCATTTTTTGTCTAGCTCCTCCCCTTTGACCTTACCGCCTTGGGTGACCCTGCTGGGAGTACAAGACTCCCGACAGCTTCGCTCACAAGGGTAATAGGGACGTGCAAGCCCACTCATCACGACAAGGTGATGATCCAGTGAGTGAAAACCGACAACTGGGAAACACTGGTCTGCGAGCGCTCCAATTGGAGAAGAGCCTTTACCAAAGGTGTCACGGGCTTTGAAGACACTCAAACTCAAGGGAGAAACGTGCTAAGAGGAAGGCACGCTCGGCAAACCCTCACCGTGATCAACTTCCACCCGGAAACATATGTCTCCACTGTGGAAGGATATGTGGATCCAGAATTGGCCTCCACAGTCACTTATGGACTCACTGTTAAGTGATCACCAAAGAAGAAGAAGAAGAAGAAGAAGAAGAAGAAGAAGAAGAAGAAGAAGAAGAAGAAGAAGAAGAAGAAGAAGAAGAAGAAGAGGGAGAAGAGGGAGAAGGAGAGGAGGAGGAGGAGGAGGAGGAGGAGGAGGAGGAGGAGGAGGAAGAGAAAGCTCTGCTAGGCAGGTCTTTTGGTAAGAACGGAGAGCTCTTGTTATACGCTTAATTTGTAGAGATGGAAGAAAATGCTGTGTGGGGAGTCAACTTGGAATGCTCTGGAAGCCATTGCAGTTCCCACCACTCCTGACCATTTGGTCACAAACTGCCCCCCACCAGCTGCTATAACTGGGGCCTCTGATTTTCAAGGCAAGAGCCTTCTGCAAGTCCTTACCTTCCAACTCCAAAGCGTCGCAGCCAAAACTGTCATTGTCATCTTCGGTCAGGCTGGAAATGAGGAAGAAAGATTATTATGCTCTCCCTTTGCTAACTTCCTACACATTTCAGGACTCAGCTAGCAGAAGAAAGTGTGCAGAGGAGAGGAGTCTAGCTTTGCTAAGTTTGGATTCATTGCGGCTTCAAACATTTAAAAACATCATTAGGCAAAGTCATAAAAGTCATAAAAATAAACGAGTTAAAAGCAGTAATTGAAATACATCCAGGCACATTTGAAACTAGCAATTAAAGTACCGTTTGCCCTGACAGAGGGAAGTCAACAATATGGGGACAGCCCCCCCCCCCCCAATCTCTGTCTATCTGTCTGTCTCTCTTGTCACCACCAACCATGCCTTTGATGTTGCTGGAACTGAGAGGTGGGATCTTAGCACCCAGGCAGATCTGTATAGGGAGATGTGATCTTTCAGGTTAACATCTGGAGGAGGAGGAGGAGGACATTTGCAGGATGTTTTCAAGGATGGAATCACTAGCACGGGGTGGGGGGCAAGTCAGGCAGTTTCCTATGGGAGGAGGACCCTGGTTCCCCCCAGAAACCTTGAACTAGTTCAGTTGGGTCTTGCAGGTTCAGTTCTTCCCTTTGAAACATTGTGGGGAAACTGCTCCACAGACAGAGAAGGTCTACCCTCATATCCAGGCACTCTCTGTGTGTCTGTGGTTTCCTTTATTCGACGACGCAGGCAAAATGTCACCGGTTCACCGGTGGTAACGCTCCCATCTCAGGGAAGAACTTTCAGGGACCTCAGAAGCACGGGCAAAACAGAGTTGTCCCAATCACCTTGTCAGATGCAATCTAAAGCGTTCTGACAATTTCATGCAAGCTTCCCCCCCCCCCGCCCCCGGGTGTGTATGTGTGCGTCTTTCACTAACTCAGCACCTAGAAGCAGTATTAAAAAGACAGCCGTGGTCTCAGAGAGGTAGGAGAATGACGTCCTCCGCTGACCGGCACCTGCTCCCAGCTCACAGAGGACGACACTGGACATGATGTGCAGTTATGCGTATCATTCCCCCAACGATTTAAAAGAAAGGGATGCCTCTGGGGGCTGGAACTGAAAGTGGAAGAGCAGCCAGCAGGGATAGCAAACGCTTTCCACAGGGGCTGCTTCTCCTCTTAAAATTTCACCCCAAGTAGGTGTTTTCCGCCCCAGGGAAACAAAAATGCTAACTTTTCCGCTGTGAGAAGAAAAGCAACTCTGTGTGTGTGTGTGTATGTGTGTGAAGAGTTGAGTGCTTGTGGCCACAACAGTGCTGTCAAGTATCCCGTTTTCCCTGGGATTCTCCCTTATTTTAAGCAGTTTCCCGCTGCTCTCCCTTATTTTTTATTTCCCTTAAATTTCCCGTTTTTAATGGAAGCAGCTCCTCCCCTGCTGGCCAGGGACTGGGTGGGAAGACCTTGCCTACTTGGAGAGAAAAGCCTCAGCCCTCAAAGCAAGTGGGAGCCGTTTCCCGCGTTTACAGGGGGGTGTATTCCTCCCCCTGCATCAGCCCCTATCCGTTGCCACCGAGCCCCTCAGCCGGCCAATAGGGTTAGCTGGCGGGCGGAGCCTGGCTGCCTTTGAGCAGCTGCTGCTTCCTGTCCTGTTTTGATGGGATCAGACAAGAAGACGATGGGGCTCCATTGCGCAGAGCACATGGCTGCCCTCCTCTTTGATGGCTGCCCTCCTCTTTGCTCCGCTCCGAGCCCGAGCCCGCTTGGAGTTCACATTTCTGCTCCGCCCACTTTTGCTTCTGGCTCCGCCCACCACTGACATATGACTGTCCCCGGGATAGGTGAGACTACTGATCCCTTATTTCAAATCCGAAACTTGACAGCTATGGGCCACAAACCAGCAGCTGCTATCCCCCTCCCTCCGATAACCATCATGATCAAGGGGATGGAGCAAAAAGGTTTCGACATTCGGGACTTTTGAGTTCGGACAAAAGGTGAGCGAGGGGTGACGTGATAGAAGCTCATAAAATGATGAAGCGGAAAGAGGAAAGGTTTTTTTTCCTTTTCCCTCATAATGCTAGAACTCATAGACGTCCAAAGAAGCTTAAATCTCGGGAGGTTCAGGACAGATAAAAGAAATCGCTCCTTCATGAAGCACATCGTTAATCTATGGAACTCACTTCCACAGGAGGCAGTGACGGACACCAAGCTTTAAAAGAGGATTGGGCAAATCAACCCTCAATTGCAAAGCAAAAGATTGAGAGGGGCTGGGGAGCACCTTGGCGGGCATGTTGGATGGTGCCCCCTGGGCACTGTGTTGGAAAGCCCAGCCTAACAGGCATGGCAGCACTTACCTGTGTGGGGCGTCTTCTTTGCAGCGCCGGAGGATGGAGTCGTTTCCTGGGGGCTCTGGGGTTGTGGACATGACACTGGGGTTGCGGTTCCGTAGCGTTTGCTGCATCCCAAAAGGGAAAAGCGAAACATCAACAGGGCAAGCCTATGTACACCTGCTCAGAGACAAGCCTCAGTGAGTTCGAGGGCATTTACTGGCAGGCAAATGTGATTGCAGCCTAGCTGTAAGCATGCTCAGTTCAGTTCTGAGGTGTTAAGTTGCCTATATACACTTGGCCAAACCGCCAATGCATAGAGATCAACACTGTGCTATTTCCCATTGACCTCTCATGGATTTTCATTACTAGCACCATCATTCAGAACAGATTCTGTACAACAACAACAACAACAACAACAACAACAACAACAACAACTTATACCCTGCCCATCTGGCCAGGCCTCCCCAGCCACTCTGGGCAGCTTCGATATTAAAAACATAATAAAAGATCAGACATTAAACACTTCCCTCAACAGGGCTGCCTTTAGATGCCTTCTAAAAGTCAGATAGTTGTTCCTTGACATCTGGTGGGAGGGCGTTCCACAGGGCAGGCGCCACCACCGAGAAGGCCCTCTGCCTGGTTCCCTGTAACCTCACTTCTCGCAGGGAGGGAAGCACCAGAAGGCCCTCGGAGTTGGACCTCCGTGTCCGAGCTGAACAATGGGGAGTGGAGACGCTCCTTCAGGTATATTATTATTATTATTATTATTATTATTATTATTATTATTAGGTTTTGCCACGGCAACTCAAAGTGACTTGCAGTATTTTAAGCACACAACAAATGTGTACCTCCATTAAAACCAGCATTAAGAACCCACCCTGCTCCATACCAACCAAGCAAGAAGGCCGGCCAACCAGCCTGGTTAAAAATGAGTGGATTTGCTAGGCACCTAACGGTATATAATGATGGCACCAGGCGAGCTTCCTGGGGAGAGCATTCCACAAGCAGGGAGCCACCACAAAAAAGGCCTGTTGTCATGTTGCCACGCTTCCAGATCTCTTGTGGAGGAGGCACATGAAAAAGGGCCTCTGATGACCGTCACAGGATCTGGGATGCTTCATAGGAGAAGAAGTGGTCCTTAAAGAATTGGAGTCTTGAGCCGCAGAAGACTCAAAACCAGCTCTTGAACCCAGTACAGTGGTACCTTGGTTTACGAAGTTAATCCGTTCCAGAAGTCTGTTCTTAAACCAAAGCATTCTTAAACCAAGGTGTGCTTTCCCATAGCAGCGGGGGACTCAATTTACAAATGGAACACACTCGACAGGAAATGTTCTGCTTCCAAGGCAAAGTTCACAAACCAAAACACCTACTTCTGGGTTTGCAGTGTTCTTAATCCAAGTTGTTCATAAACTAAGCTGTTCTTAAACCAAGGTACCACTGTACTATCTTGCACCAGATGTACTCCAGCACAGCCAGTGGTTGGAGATGGCAGGAGCTGAAGTTGGGAGAGTACCAGGCTGGGCAAACGAACCCAGGCAGTATAATTCATGTTTTGCTACTCCAGCTATAGAGAGAAGGCATCCTTTTCATTTACCGGGGGCAGCATTTCCTACAAACCACCAGCAAGGCGCCTTTGTTCTCTGACCAATTCCCTCCGCCGCTAACTGCCAACCTGCTGTGCCGCTGATCACATTGTGCCTAATGGGGTGCCTGCCTTGAGAGACAACGGGAAGACATCTGCACACATCCCTGACCCAGCTTTGGCTTACAAACATGAAGGGCACAAGGAATCTGAAATGTTTCGCTAAGAATCAAGTAAAGAAAAAAAAAGCAATTGCAATGCAGCGTCGCAGCGAGGTAAGAATCACCGCTTCTCTCCCCCCGCTGCTAAGTTTTAAAACTGAGCGACGAGACAGCGAGAGCCCGGTGGAATAGCTTTAAATAAACATAACCCAGCGGCGGGATGCATTTTAAGAGGAAAGGTTAATAACGTTCTAATATAGAGAATATGTTAGAAGGATTAAGGTTGCTGGCTGGTGAGGCCTCCCTGTTTCGCAGGGGTTGGATCTGTCGCCGGCGCAGAAAGCCACATTATAGGGGGAAGGTCGCGGAAGAGATGCCCCCGCAAGCTCCTTACGATTTTGCCAACTTCGCAGCTGCCCACCGAGTTGCTGATGGAAATGGGATTACAGGAATTGGTGTCTGCATGGCTGCTGATGCTGGCCTCACCCTTGTCTTCGTCGTGTCCTCGAACTGCTGGGCTCACAAATGACAAAAAGTAGAGGAAGTCAGGGAGGATGAGAGAGACGCGAGATATTGGCATTAAGGCCCGCTTCGGTGGAAATAATTCTGTGCAAACAAGATTTCTATCACATGCGATTATTGCTCTCGTTTGGTGCATGGCGGCAGCCCCTACCCCTCGCGGTGCTGCTGTTATTATCGTTCTCTGTTACGTGGTGCAAAAAAAAAAAATCTCTCTCACTTCCTGAACTTTCCCCACAACTTTCCTCTCCGCTCCAAAACTTCAGGGTTGGAGGGACGAGTCAAAGCCAGTCTTCCGCAGCCTGGTGTCCACCAGTAGTCACTGGACTCCAACTCCCATCAGCCCCGGCAAGGGTGGCCAATGGCCAGGGAAGATGGAGAATGTAGGACAGCAACATTTGGAGGGTCCCAGGTTTGGAAGGCTGACCTAAGCAGAAATGTATGCACCTCTTTGGGCGCAGATGTTTCACTTGTGCAGATCTATTTCTTAAAGTGCTCCTTCTCCCACCCCCAATCAATCTTTTTTCCCCAGGACAAATGTAAAGGGACCCCTGACCGTTAGGTCCAGTCACGGACGACTCTGGGGTTGTAGCGCTCATTTCGCTTTATTGGCCGAGGGAGCCGGCGTGCAGCTTCCGGGTCATCTGGCCAGCATGACTAAGCCGCTTCTGGTGAACCAGAGCAGCGCACGGAAATGCCGTTTACCTTCCCGCTGGTGCGGTACCTATTTATCTACTTGCACTTTGACGTGCTTTTGAACTGCTAGGTGGGCAGGAGCTGGGACCGAGCAATGGGAGCTCACTCCGTTGCGGGGATTCGAACCGCCGACCTTCTGATCAGCAAGCCCCAGGCTCTGTGGTTTAACCCACAGCGCCACATCCAGTATTTGGGTGTAATTAAGAAAACATTGTGGGATGCGGGTGGCGCTGTGGGTTAAACCACAGAGCATGGGCTTGCCGATCAGAAGGTCAGCGGTTTGAATCCCCGCGACGGGGTGAGCTCCCGTTGCCCGGTCCCAGCTCCTGCCCACCAAGCAGTTCAAAAGCACGTCAAAAGTGCAAGTAGATAAATAGGTAAGGCTTCAGCGGGAAGGTAAACAGTGTTTCCATGCGCTGCTCTGATTCGCCAGAAGCGGCTTAGTCATGCTGACCACATGACCTGGAAGCTGTACACTGGCTCCCTTGGCCAATAAAGTGAGATGAGCACTGCAACGCCAGAGTCGGGCACGACTGGACCTAATGGTCAGGGGTCCCTTTGCCTTTACCTTACTGGATATACAGGTGGACATCCATCTGTCTAAAAAGCTACACTAATTCCTCTTATCCAAGTGTTTGTTTAAGGACGGGGGTCTCATTGGGGTTCTCCTCTGGGCAGATCTCCTCTGCTTCTGGGTCTCTGGACTGTGGGCTTGGCTCGACACCTGCCTTGCTTCTGTGTAGGAAGCTTTGAGCTCCAGAGTGACAGAAAGCAGACCTGAGTCAAATGCCGGTCTGTTTTAAATGATTCTCAAAAAGTGTTTGCTGTCAGGGAGGGATATATATATATACATTGCAGCTCTTATCTTTTGGGAGCGATTTTCGTGCTTGCTTGGCTGGAAACGTTAGTTAGAACAAGGGAAACAGCTTGAGCATTAACAAGGAAGACGGACGAGGCAGGGAAGTTCTTTCTCTGACCTTGATAATCCGATGTTCTGCTCATACCGACGGGGGATTTCGTTCTTGGCAGCTGGAAAAGGACAGAAATGAAACTGAACTCAGGACACAAGCTAGGATTCCTCATAAAAAGAAACACCTTTCAGGCTTTCCCAATGGCAAAGGGCAATTTTATGATTTGGGGAGAAGTCTGAAACTGACTAAGATTGCATTCACGTGAAGAAGAGGAGTTTGGATTTGATATCCCGCTTTATCACTACCCGAAGGAGTCTCAAAGCGGCTAACATTCCCCTTTCCCTTCCTCCCCCACAACAAACACTCTTTGAGGTGAGTGGGGCTGAGAGACTTCAGAGAGAAGTGTGACTAGCCCCCCAAGGTCACCCAGCAGCTGCATGTGGAGGAGCGGGTAAGCGAACCAGGTTCACCAGATTACGAGTCCACCGCTCTTAACCACTACACCACGCTGGTGAATGTAAAAGAACAATATTACGTCAGTTCCACAAACCAAGGGTTTATAAAAACTATGAGCATGGTGGGAAAGGGGAAAGAGAATGGCTTTCAGAAGGAAGCTCACACACAGTTATCTCATGGAGAACACGACCACGGGTGGAGGTCATTGGCTTGCAAATGGATCTAACAAATTCATGAAGGACAGGCCTGGGCTGTGGGCAGCAGTCAGAGATGAGTTAGAAGCTGTGAGCCATGAGACGGGTCAGTGGTCAGAAGCAATGATCAAGGCAGGGCCAAAGAACAACCAACAATGGATGTCTTTAAAAGAGCATTGGACATGGACAAATTCATGGACAGGAAGCCTATTGATGACTACTAGCCATGATGGCTATGATCTGCCTCCACGGTCAGAGGAAGTGATGTGTCCGAATACCAATTGCTGGAAACTTCAGGAGGCAGCTCCTGTGCTCGGGTCCTCCTTGCAGGCTTCCCACAGGTCCGAGGGCCTTCTGAAGTAAGGTTACAGGGAACCAAGCAGAGGGCCTTCTCGGTGGTTGTGTCAGATGTCAAGGAAATAAACAACCATCTGATTTTTAGAAGACATCTGAAGGCAGCCCTGTTTAAGGCAGTTTTTTGATGTTTGATGTTTTATCATATTTTAATGTTCTGTTGGGAGCTGCCCAGAGTGGCTGTGGAAACCCACAGTTGTTGTTGGCATCTCTCTCTCTCTCTCTCTCTCTCTCTCTCTCTCTCTCTCTCTCTCTAAAATGGAGTGCAAACTAATCAAGTAAGTGAATGCCTTGGGTAGGATGTGTGCTAATGAGATCACCAAGGCATGGTGTGGGTGGGTAGAGATCTCCAAACTGGACTAGGCTAGCAGATTATGGTAAATCCTGGCAATGTTTTAAATAGAACCCTAAATCTAAAAATAGCCCAGTTCCCCCCACCATTGTGGCTAAATTTGACTTAGTGAAACTTTTTTGCGGTTTCCCACAGTGGCAGAAGATTCAGTCAATCAAGCAGAATCAAGGACTTCAAGCACGTTTCCCTGTACACTTGAATGAGTAAAAAAGACAAGGTTTAATTTAACTCTGAATTAGGTAGCTAATTTTCCTCTGGATCTTGGCTGTCTTCTCCCTATTATTCTTTCCGCCCAATGGGAACTTTTCCATCAGCCTTCTGCTGTCTATCAGCTTTTCCATTTGCGCTGGAGCTTAAAGGATCACTCCAATTTTCCAGCTTTTCTTTCTTTCTTTTTTTTGCTGTTTCAACTATCAAGAAGCCTGAGAAATACTGTATTCCACAGAATGCAACAGAGGAATGGATTTCCTACTCCAAAAATACGGCTCTCCGCAGAGTTGGCCCAACTGCACCATACTGACAGCTTTTTGTAGGTTTGATCCAGGTATGCTCATTGCTACAAGAGGTGCTGCAACTCACCACAAATGCCTCCCTTCTTCTCTTATAATGGCAATGGCGCCCACCTGAGAAGTGCTGGAACTGAGTTCTGGTGAGTTCCAGCTGAAAAAAGCCCTGGGTACTCTATCTGCACTTCCTGCATTCTCCATCCAAAAAGCAGGATATTATCAATACCATGGCATCCATGCTTGCCTACCCTCAAGACGCAGAATTCCCTGCAGAATTCCCACCCCCAGTATTGCCTTCCCCAAGCTGGTGCCCTCCAGATGTTTTGGACTACCACCAGTTTCAGCCAGCCAGCTGGTGCTGTTGAGAATTGTTGTCTGAAACCTTTGCAGAGTACTAAGTTGGCCAAGGTCTTAAATCATGACCTTGGGCCTCTGAGAATTTTGCCTTGTGTTGGAACGTACTTGGATTCCCTTCAGGTTCATCCTTCGTATTCGGGGCTGATTGGGCAGGAAGAACTTGCTGTCGTCTGGAGACTCCTCGGAGGTCGAGGAGTCGTCTGCCTCCTGGCCGTTGATCCTGGGGCTGGGAGCTTGAGAAATCACAGTGAGGGGCAGATTCCTTGGTAAGCTCTGGAAGCAAACAAAAGGAAGACTTTATTGACCGGAAAGCTCAATGTGGCTCCCTAATTAAGAGTTGCAGTCCTAACCTCACATACCTGGGAGGAAGCCTCTTTGAATTCGATAGGACTCAAGTCTGTGTAGACGTGGCTAGAGTTGCCAGTAAGAGACCATTAGGAGACGCTTCCTAGTGGTAACATCTGTGGAAGTGGTTGTCCCAGGAGGCAATGGGATTTAGGCAGAGGCTGGCCACCATCCGGGATGTGGTGGTTGCATCCTGCATCTGCAGCATTTTGTACTGAGCAGGGAGTTGGCATAATCGACCTCCAAGGTCCCTTCTTGCTCTAGCATTCTAATACTGCACTTCAAAATAATTCATCCATTGCAGGGGTGGGGAGCCTGTGGCCCTCCAGATGTTATTCTACTCCAGCTCCCACCAGCCCCAGATTGTAGAGTCAATTGTCCTGGATCATAGAATCATAGAATTCTAGAGTCAAAAGGGACCCCGAGTGTCATCTAGTCCAACCCCCTGCAATGCAGGAATCTCAACTAAATCATCTCTGGCAGATGGCCACCCAACCTCTGCCATTCAAAAACTCCAAGGAAGGAGAGTTGCAAATATGTGGACCATGGGCTAATGTCCCAGAGCTGACAAGAAGTCCTAGGTTTGCTTCAAGATGTTCCCAGAGCCCTCTCCTAGTCCTGCCCATTTTTGGTCAGTGCCACCCTGCTTGGAGGATATTCTGGACCTGGGACGGACTCCTGGTGGTTGCAGGTGCATGGATGCTGCATTGGCACGTTAGGATTCTCATTGCACACTTAAACAAATATTGGATGTAAACCCCCCCCCCCCAAAAAAAATAGTTCAATGTGTGGTGTGACCCAGAGCAAGAATCTCTGCTGGTTCTACCTGATCAAAGAAGTTGTCCTTAGAGAGACGCCTAAGTTTGCACTCCAGGTTAAAGATACAGGCTTCCTTCCGGACCACCTCGATTCGGAGCTCATCGTTCTTTTCCTCAAGCTCCCGGATCTGCTTCCGGTACTTATCCTTCTCAATCAAGCACTGGGAATACTGGGCTTGTGCCTCATCCCGCGAATGGAATGCCTTTGAAAGCAAAGAGAGTCGGGTGAATTTGTTCTTGCACAGACCCCTTTGTGCAAGAATGCCAACTTCTAGCCACACAAAAGCCCAAGATTTCTACTCACCTACGTCTCTCCAACAGGTTAAGTGAGAAACATTGTCACAGTTGAAGAGCACCCCCCAGCCAGAAAAACCACTCTAGGGCCAATGAGAGGGGGCGTGGCTTGGAGGAGAGGGTGTGGCCTGGGCAGAGCCCCAAGGGCCAGACAGATTAGCTGCTTTTGGCCCCCAGGCCTCAGATTCCCTACCCATGGTACACAGGATATTTATTTTTTATTTTAATGTATTCCCATCCTGCCTTTCTCCCAAATTGGGATTCAAGGCAGCTTACAAGATTCCGAGACGCCGTTATCAAAGGCAAAGCAGTAGCTTGTATTAAATTAAAAACCAAAGTTAAAATGCATCAAAACACATTTAAAACCAGTGTTAACATGCAGTTTGCCCTGACAGCAGCCCAGAAGCAGAGGAAGAGCTGGTGAAGTTCTTTCACAGGTGAACAACACGCTCCCTTTGACCAGCCTCAGTCAGCAGTCTGGCTGCAACCCTTTGGACCAGCTGAAACTTCCGAACACTTTTCAAAGGCAGCCCCATGTAGAGCACATTACAGTAGTCCAACCGGGATGTAGCTAAGGCACACATCACAGTGGATATATGGGATGCGGCACAGAGCAGCAGTGGGAAGAGCCACTGACTGAACTGACGGTGTCAACAAGGAAAAATAAAGAGGGGGGGGATGTCAGGGAGTGGAAATGAGCCATCGGTCTGATCGGCTCCTTTCAGAAGAGGAGGAGTGGGAAGTTTTGTCCTCCCTGTCTCCAGCAGTTTCAGGAGGAGAGGGAGACAGGGATGATGTACAGCTGAATGAGCAAATGCCCAGTTACAAGACAGTGGAGGAGGAGGAGGGTGAATTTAGAGTGCAGACAGCAGAGACCTCCCTGGAGAGTGTGGGAGACCCTCCTAGTCCAAAGGCTTGCAAGAACAGAGAATGCGGAGGGATGTGACTCCTGTAGGTTTCCAGGATGTTGTGGGAGGTGGAAGAGGAGGGACTCAGAGTAGCCAACGTCTCCTACGTGTGGAGACATAGACCTTTTGGCTTGCAACCAGATGACTGAATAAAAAGCCATAAAATATGAACTCTTTGTTCTTCTTCTTCTTTTTGGGGGGATTTGATATCCCGCTTTATCACTACCCAAAGGAGTCTCCAAGCGGCTAACATTCTCCCTTCCCTTCCTCCCCCACAACAAACACTCTGTGAGGTGAGTGGGGCTGAGAGACTTCAGAGAAGTGTGACAAGCCCAAGGTCACCCAGCAGCTGCATGTGGAGGAGCGCAGACGCGAACCTGGTTCCCCAGATTATGAGTGTACCGCTCTTAACCACTACACCATACTGGCTCTTGACCCTGAGGCTACTGGGGAGGAGAGGATTCTCCACGCCTGACAGGGAGGCATCGTTCCACAAAATGTTTCGCCTCCCTCTTCCCCGAAACGGGAGCTGCAAAAGTTCCTGTAAGAACTCTCTGCTCGACTCTCACTCTGATTCCTTCCCTGACTTCTCTCCCATCCTCCCTCCCTCCCCAGCTCTTGTGATTCCAAGTACCTGGTCTCTCTCCTTCTCCACTTCTTCCAGCTGAATCATCACCGTGTTCATCCGATGCTTGTACATTTCACAGTCCTTCCCCAGAGTGGAGCATTTCAACTCCAGTTCTTGTTTCTCCTCGAGGTACTACAAAGGAATCAATCAATAAGCACAGGGCAGCAAGGCGATCAATGAAGATTTAGCCTTCTCCAAAGCAGGGAACCCCTGCTGATCTATCTCCGCATGTCAGGGCGCCAGCTGGCAGCGAGGCATGAGGGTTTGGGCATACAGTGGTACCTTGGATCTCAAACGCCTTGGTACTCAAACAACTTTGAACCCAAGCATTGCAAACCCGGAAGTAACTGTTCTGGTTTGCGAGCTTTTTTCGGAAGCCGAACGTGCTCTGTTTTGCGTGTTATGCTTCCATTTTGAGTGTTACACTGACAATTTGAGTTTTACGCTGAGGTCTGTCTGTTTTTGCTATTTATTTTGCGTTTTTGTTTTTGCGGCTTTTTTCTTTTGTTTTTGTGACTGTGTGGAACCCAGTTCAGTTACTGATTGATTGATTGATTGATTGTGTGACTGCAGTACATTGTTTACTGCTTTCATTTTATGGATCAATGGTCTCATTAGATAGTAAAATACATGTTAAATTGCTGTTTTAGGGATTGTTTTTAAAAGTCTGGAATGGATTAATCCATTTTGTATTACTTACTATGGGAAAGCGCATCTTGGTTTTGGAACGCTTTGGTTTTGGAACGGATTTCCGGAACAGATTAAGTTTGAGAACCAAGGTACCACTGTACTGAGTCCCATGGCCTTGGTATTTCTCTGAAATCTGTTCACAAGGCCTCGTTCCAGACCATCCCTCCGTTAGAAGAGTTGGTCAAGCAGCAGTACCATTACAATATTGTTGTTGATGATGGGGTGGGCTGCTTAACTGGGGCATCCTCTGCACAGTGTGTAAAATGGGTACCATATTGCTGGATAACAAACAAGATAAAATGTTACACATTTCTCGTGGAATAATTAAGCATTTTTTCAAGATGGCAGGCAAATAGCCCGATGGTGTCATGCTTAGTGAGGCCAGGCTGTTGATACTGCAGCCCAACACAGTAAAACACATTATTTCATGAACAGTGCTAGTGAGAAGAAAGACGGAACCACGTGTGACAGCACACAGCAGCTGGCTTTGTGCAAAAGAGTTGCCAAGCGAGGGCAATGATAATTCTTTTCAGCTCACCCACAGTTCTGGTTTTGATGCGAAGGGGGTACACAGGAATGGAAATCTTGCCTTGACCCTAAATATGTCATTGCTGAATGCACCTCCTACCCCAAACCAGAAGATCTAGATCAGGGGTGTCAAACTCAAATTCATCGGGGGCCACATCAGCAGTTTGGTCACCCTCAATGGGCCGGTTGTATCTGTAGGACTATGTGTCCACTCTTTATTATCATAAATTACTGTCACTGCATTCAATTATGACTTTTTTTGTAATAATGTAAGTAATAATGTCGCGCGTGCGCACTCCGTCGCTGGGCTCCTGCTGCTGCTGCCGCTTCCGCAGCGACTTTGCGAGCCCGCCGGATGAAAAGGTGGCTTGGGGGCAGCTGCCGATCGCGCACGGTAGCCCCCCCCAAGCCGCTTTTTCATTCAGAGGGCTCGCAAAGTCGCTGCGGAAGCGGCAGCAGCAGCGGGAGCCCAGCAACGGAGTGCGCACGCGCGACATTTTGCGCTTGCGCACTCAGTCCTGACGTTGCGTCGTGACATCAAGACGCAACGTCACGGCACCCCGCCCCCGGGGGGGTGCCTCCTCCGCTCTGCTGCCCTAGGCGGCGCAGAGCCTCCCTCTGCCCCTGCGGCTGGCAGCTACACGGGCCACATGATGAGGTCTGGCGGGCCGGATTCGGCCCGCGGGCCTTGTGTTTGACACCCGTGATCTAGATTAAGCTTCCCTGTTTCCTGCTTCCATTCTTAGTGCCTTTTGCTTTCCACCTCACCTTATCCCGGAGGTCCTCCGCGTGGCGAATCTCTTCCTGAAGGTTAAAGATCTTGTTGACCAACTCCTGGCGATCCTCCAGGGCCTCTTTGCGGTCGTGTTCTAGAATATCCAAAATGGCTTTGTCTGAATCCGGCAAGCTGGGTTTCCCAGCCTGAAAGACATTTGTGCAAAAGGCGTAGATAGAAGCCAATGGTGGGTGGAAGGAACAGGGAAAGAGAAAGAGAAAGAAGAGACACAGATCAAGGGGAGAAAAAGAAAGGTGGGCCTTTCCTTAGATTGTAGGCACCTTCAGGAAAACAAACAAAGAAACCTCGTGCCAATTTCACAGGGCAAAGTCTTATTTTAAGGGGGGTAAATATTGCTTTTTCGTGCTATATTTTATAACACAGCCTTTGATGTATTTCAGCCTGCATGCTATCTGGAGGGCATCTAAAAATGCGCACTGCCATGATCACAGTCCTTTTAGCACAGATCCCGGTGGATTCTGCCAAAGCTCCACCAGCCCCCTTTAATGGATGTGCATGACACAAGTGACACAAATGCACCATCCAAAGGATTCCTGCATTCTCCAACCCTCCACCCCTTTCCCCAGGGGGGTCTCTGTGCACATGCAATCCCAGCGAGAGAGACGCACCATGCTCTATGTTCAGAAAGCATAAGCTCCACTCAGCCCAGGTACCTGTCCCTGCCAGCTAAAGCCAATGCCGCGTCTTTGCCTTTGGGAGGAATGGGTTTTTAAAAAGCTTGCTGGGAGCGTGCACCCATGCGCTCCTTTTCTTCAGATTTCAACACGCTCTTCAGGCTAGACGTAAAATCTCAGCGTGGCAGGCAGAGGAGCAGCTGCTGCTGCTGCGAGATTAAACCTGCTATTAAGCATTATGAGATTTTTGTTTTTTAAGAAGAAAATTTTACAGGCCGTTTACCAACACATCCATCTTCAGATGCCAGGACAGGTGATTGCAGGGTACATATAATCACAGAGGAGGTGGAGGAAAGCCTGCAGGAGTCTATAATTGAAGAGACACAGGCAGGTGCATTCTACTGAGTTCAGACCCTTACTCCATCTAGCTCAGTGTGGTTTGCACAGATTGGCAGAAACTCTCCAGGGTTTCAGGCAGCAGGTCTCTCCCAGCCCTACCTGGGGGGTTGCAGCTGGGACCTTTTGGGGTCACAGCAGATGCTCTCCCGCTGGACTATTACCATATAACACTGGTCCTGAGAGATCTACATTGGCTCCCAGTACGTTTCCGAGCACAATTCAAAGTGTTGGTGCCGACCTTCAAAGCCCTAAATGGCCTTGGCCCATTATACCTGAAGGAGCGTCTCCACTCCCATCGTTCTGCCTGGACACTGAGGTCCAGCGCCGAGGGCCTTCTGGCGGTTCCCTCACTGCGAGAAGCAAAGCTACAGGGAACCAGGCAGAGGGCCTTCTCGGTGGTGGCGCCCACCCTGTGGAACGCCCTCCCTTCAGATGTCAAGGAAATAAACAACTATCTGACTTGTAGAAGACATCTGAAGGCAGCCCTGTTTAGGGAAGTTTTTAATGTGTGACATTTTAATGTATTTTAATCTTTGTTGGAAGCCGCCCAGAGTGGCTGGGGATAAGCCACTCAAATGTGTCCTTTGTCCCTTAAAGCTAAAGGTAAAGGGACCCCTGACCATTAGGTCCAGTCGTGGACGACTCTGGGGTTGCGGCGCTCATCTCGCTTTATTGACTGAGGGAGCCGGCGTACAGCTTCCGAGTCATGTGGCCAGCATGACTAAGCCGCTTCTGGTGAACCAGAGCAGCGCACGGAAATGCCATTTACCTTCCCACCGGAGTGGTACCTATTTGTCTACTTGCACTTTGACGTGCTCTCGAACTGCTAGGTGGGCAGGAGCTGGGACTGAGCAACGGGAGCTCACCCCGTCGTGGGGATTCGAATTGCCGACCTTCTGATCGGCAAGCCCTAGGCTCTGTGATTTAACCCACAGCGCCACCCGTGTCCCTTCAAATGTGTCCTTTGTCCCTTATGTTTTAAAATTGGATTGTTAAAAATATAAGGTTTTGTGGATGTGCATGAATAAGTTTAATATAATGGAACCAAGAGGGGGAGGGGAGAAAAATGTCGACCCAAAAGAATATGGTTTTTGATTTTGCATTGTTCTTGCTTTTATTTTTGTTACTTTTGGAAAATTAATAAAATGTCAACAACAAAAAAGTGTCCTTTGTCCCACAGGGCAGGGCTTGAAAGCACAAGCAGAGAGGTTCTCGTGCAGAGCCATTTGTGAAGAGGCTGCTGGATCAGGCCAATGACCCATCTAGTCCAGCATCCTGTTTTCACTGTGGCCCAACCATGATGGGAAACCTGAAAGCAGTATGTTATGTACTGAGCTGAATCCTAGAACAATAGGATTCAGAATGCAGCAGTCTGATTGGTCCTAGAACAATAGGATTCAGAATGCAGCAGTCTGATTGGTCCTAGAACAATAGGATCCAGAATGCAGCAGTCTGATTGGTCCGCAGGGGCCACCCAATCCATCTCCAGGTGGAAGTGAATCAGTGACCTGATTGGCCTCCAAGAGCAGCCAATCAGGCTCCTGGAGGAAGTGAATCCGCAACCTGATTGGCCTACAGGAGTAGCCTGGAATTAGCCAATCACATGGGGCCCATTGTGTTAAATAATGTATATATAACAGACGTTTTGGGGAAAGATTCATTCATTACTACTATGAGCTGAATAAAGAGCATGAAATTCACACTTGACTCCAAGTATATTTCACAGGATTTGAGGACAAGAGCAACTCTCTACTCCTTCAGTTTCCAGCAACTGGGATTCAGAAGCATTGCTGCCTCTGACTGGAGGCAGAGCATAGAAATCACGGCCAGTAGCCATCTCAGTAACCCTCTCCTCCACGTTTCTGGAAAATTACACTGTGAACAATCCCCAAAAATCCATGCCTGAAGTCATCATCCCTGCTGCCGACTAGAACAAATGTTCACTTTGCAACTCTTTTCCCCCTCTCCCTTCAGGTGTCCAAAAATAATCTCATAAACTGGGAGTTGAAAGGTACAGATACGTGACAAGCAAAGAATAAAAAGTATTCACTTTTTTAAAGTCCCTGACACAGCCATACGCTGCTCTGCTACGAGATCTCAGATCCAAACCCCACAGAACTCTTCATCCTACGCACTTCTTTCCCCCCCAAATTAAATCCCGCCAAGTTCAAGGGGGACGTGCATATCTCTGTGTCGTTGTGTCTCTATTGCACTCCTGGGTGAGCCAATCTGTCTGGCTCCAATTAATTACAACTTTATTTCTTCGCTGCTTTGTTTCCAGCTTGTGATTAAGCTCAAGTTAGTCATGCTGATTAACTGATTAACGCTCTCACTCTTCCAAATTATTAGTTGCAATGCACCTCCCGGGAAGATGGCAGAAGGGAATATGGGGAGGGTCGTCTCAGATGGAAGGTGGAATGCGCTGGAAATGAATGAGCCAAAGGGTTGCCGGGTTACCCGAGAGGCAGGCTAAGCACATGCTTAGGGCACGAGCAAAGCAGCTAGACCGAAGAAGAACATTTAAAAAGAAAAAAAAGAATCTGATATTTGATATTTCCAAAAAAGAAGAAGAAGAAAGCAGCATTGATGTCACCACGGGAAAAATCAGAACCTTGTTAGGAGTTTCTTACACTCCAGTGAAAATTCTTTCCCCATTTTGCTCTGATTATTACTTGCTTATCCCCACCCAAAACCAGGGGAATCATACTAACGTAGATTGAAAAAATGTGAACAAATTGAATCCTGCGGTGTGTTGCAGTGAATCTACGTTTTGCTTAATTTTTTATTTTTAAATTTTATTTTATGGTTTAATAAATAATAATGATAACAATTTTATTATTTGTTCCGACACCTATAAAAACACAGTAAAAGGTCAGACATAAAAAAACGTCCTGATACAGGGCTGCCATCAGGTGTCTTCTAAAAGTTGTGTAGTTCTTTATCCCCTTGGCATCTGATGGGGTGGAGGGGTGTTCCACAGGATGGGTGCCACTGCCAAGAAGGCCCTCTGCCTGGTTCCCCATGGCTTCACTTTTCACAGTGAGGGAACTGGCAGGAGACCCTCAGAGGTGGATCTCAGTGTCTGGGTTGAACCACGCCTTGGGCTGGTTAAACATTGGGCTGGTTTGTGGAAGGGGGCTGTTGGTTGTTGCTGTTGTTATGATGATAGGTCTTTTGTGTTTTCATTATGTATTCTTACTATGTAAACTGTGATCTTCAGATGAAGGGTGGTATATAAATTTAATAAAAATAACCGGCCATGAGCCAGAAATTAATCCTTGCTCACCTGAATTATGGACTGCAACTCTTGGATCTTGGTCTTCAACATCTCATTTTCTCGCTCCAGTTCAAAGATTTGTTCCCTCTTTGGTCGGTTTTCAATGTCATTCTTGAGCTTCAGGGACTGGTTTCTCTCGAGCTTACACTCCTCTTCCACTTTGTTCAGCCAGTGCTTCAACTGGTCAATCTACCAGTGTGTGCATGAGAGAGAGGGAAATAAGCAAAGAAGCACCAAGTAAAGGCTAAAGTCCCCTAAAACAAGACTCCACCCTGGTGAATGGTGTGCACAGCCAATGACAAGCCCTGCCTAAAGACAGCAGATTCATTTTGCTTTTGGACTTAGGGTTTATTAATACCCTGAATGTGTTTCTGTTTTATACCATTTTAACTGCTGTTATTTCCCCCCAAAAGAATCCTGGGAACTGTAGTTTTGTGAGAGTGCTGGTACTTCTCAGTTGGAGATCACTAGGTTTCCTAACAGAACATGGGTCCTTGGGGAGAGAATGATTCATAAACCAGTGTAAGGGCACATCCACAAGGTTTTAATAACCAATCCCTCTTCCTAGGGTACTCTGGGAATGGAGGGTAAGAGCTTCCTAACAATTCCCAGCACCTTTAACAAGCTACAGCTCTCAAGATTCTGTGGGGAAAGCCACGGCAGTTAAAGTGGCATATAATTGATATAAATGTGTGCTGTGGATAAGTCAATAGCTGTCAGGCTTCCAGGGAATCCTATCGCTCCAACGGTGGGATGCCAAGAAGCAGATAAACAAGAGTTCTTACCAAGTAGTTTATTCAATATTCACAGAGAGACACGAAAGAATACGGTCTCTCTTATTCTACATCACCCCTGCACCGACTGATCTGCGCTTTCTGCCTCTGAGCTTTCTATTCTCCTACTTTCAAGGCCTGCCAAGTTCTGGGAGGGGCGGGGTCAGGAATGCTTTCAAGAGACACTGAGTCTATCAGCTGTCTCTCCCCTGGTGCTTCTTCTTCCTGCTGCTCTCCCAATATTTCACAGCTTCTTCCCTCTGCAGCCTCTGAACCTTCTGCAAACCACTGTTCTAAATCTGTACTGTCCTCCTCTTCTCGGGAAGGTACAGGAAGAGGGGTGGGGGTGGTCCCCACCATTCCTCCTCAGTCCAGTCCCTGACATCAGCATAGATCAGAGATAGCTAATGCAGTACCCTCCAGATTTGGTTGGACTTCATTTCCCATCATCACTTGACTTTTTGGCTATGATGGATGGGGCTGATGGGAATTGGAGTCCAACAACATCTGGAGGGCCAAAGGTTCTCAATTTCTGTCTTTGGCAAATGGGCAAAGAAGGTATTTGCAGTCAGATATGGAGTCAAATACTGAGGCTGAGGCTCAAATACTTTGAGCTAAGGCTCAAATACTTTGGCCACCTCATGAGAAGAGAAGACTCCCTGGAAAAGACTCCCTGGAAAAGACCCTGATGTTGGGAAAGATGGAGGGCACAAGGAGAAGGGGACGACAGAAGACAAGATGGTTGGACAGTGTTCTTGAAGCTACCAACATGAGTCTGACCAAACTGCGGGAGGCAGTGGAAGACAGGAGTGACTGGCGTGTTCTGGTCCATGGGGTCACGAAGAGTCGGACACGACTAAACGACTGAACAACAACAACAACAGTGGAGTCAAAACAGCCCCTCTTCTCTTTCTGAAATGCCTGAGTGCCTCTCTCACCTCGAGCTGGAGGTCCCGGCTTCTCATCACCGCCATGTTCTTCTCTTCGCTCAGCTGGGCGTACCTCATCGCCAGGTTGTAGTTTTCGTCCTTCACCTTGACGAGCTCGTCGTTGTAGTTGTTCCTTTCCTCTTTCATCTTGTTGTACCTCTCCTGGAAGGTCAGCAGCTCCTTCAGGTTGAGCTTCAGCTGCTTCCGCTCATCCTCCAGCTGGCGGGATTTGGCCAGGAGCTCGCAGCGCTGCGCATCCTTGGTCTTGACCTGCTGCTGCAGCTTAATGATCTCGTTCATCAGGAAATGGGTGAGGCCTTCATGACCCTCTTCTACTGAAATGGAAAGGAGACGGAAACAGGGTACCAGGGCTACGTGGCTTGAGAGGGTTACATTGCCTCAAGTGAGTAGCAGAGCATGGATCGAGGTGATGAAGAGAGAACCAGGGTCCCCTGGTCCAAACAAAACAGAAGAATCTAAGAGGAGCCTGCTGGATCAGGCCAGTGGCCCATCTGGTCTAGCATCCTGTACTCACAGTGGCCATCCAGATGCCTGTGGGAAACCCACAAGCAGGATCCGAGCACAAGAGGTTTCCAGCAACTGGTATTCAGAAGCATTACTGCCTGTGACCATGGAGGCAGATTATTGCCATCATGGTTAGTAGCCATCCTGCATGAATTTGTCTAGTCTTCCTCTAAAGCCATCCAAGTTGGTGGCCATCACTGCCTCCTGTGGGAGGGAGTTCCAAAGTTTAACTGTGTGCTGCGTGAAGAAGGACTTGCTTTTATCTGTCCTTAATCTTCCAACACTCAGATAACCTTGGGTTTATTTGGAGAATCGAAGCCCAATGACCCTAGACTGTGGGATGCAGGATGCTGGGTGAGAGAAGGACCCTTGGATTGATTCAGCAGGGCAGGGCTTTGGATTCCTAGATGTCACTGGACCCCAACTCCCATCAGCCCCAGCCAGCCTGGCCAATGGTCAAGGATGATGGGAGCTGTAGTTGAGAAACATCTGGAGGGACCACCGACCACACAGCTTCCCCACCTGATTGTCCTGCTGCTCTGATCCTCATCCCCACTTTGCCAGCCTTGGCCCCATCGGTGCTCTGCGTAAGAACTCGGAAAGCTCATGCAGACCTTTTCATTCACAATTTCCCTTGCAATGATTCCGTTTCCCCCACTGAGCCCTGGTAAGGCTGGATCTAACTTACCAACAATGGTGGAAAATCGCCGTGTCGGCTCCTTCCCCGTCACCAGTTTGTACAGTTCTGGGTAGTAAAATTCTAGGCTTTCTAGGAAAACCACATAGCCCCTCTCTCCTTTCGTGTGGAGGATGTCCAGCAGCCGACCTAGAGGGAGACCAAGACACAGGACGTCTTGATGAGACAATGGAGGAGAACTCTCATTTCATTAACTTACCAATATACAGTGGTATCTCGGGTTATGAACTTAATTCGTTCCGGAGGTATGTTCTTAACTTGAAACCGTTCTTAACCTGAGGTACCACTTTAGCTAATGGGGCCTCCCACTGCCGCCACACCGCCAGAGCACGATTTCTGTTCTCATCCTGAGGTAAAGTTCTCAACCTGAGGTACTACTTCCGAGGCAGCGGAGTTTGTAACCCGAAGTGTTTGTAACCTGAAGTGTTTGTAACCCGAGGCACCACTGTAATTTGAAGAGGGTGTACAAAAGTGGCTATTTGTATCATCTTCTATATTTAAAGCACCTTTCCGAGGGCTGCTCTGCGTCTGGATTTCAAAGACGAAATTGGCGTTCGAATCCTGGATCTTAGGCAAGTCAATTGAAAAATCGTGGGTTTTTTGGTGTCTTTGTAAAAAAATAGCTCAACAGCTTTAGGATTTGTCTGAAAAAACCTCAACAACTTTCAGGGTGTCCTGGTTTAGAAATATGGCAAACCTACCTTTCTCCAACATGCAATTTACAGTTCCCAAAACACTAAATGTCTCTCCCAATGTACCCAGAGACAGCTTTTCACTTGCTGTAACCCTACCAGGAACTCTGAATTTGGTACAAATGATCTGACAGAAGACTGGTGCCACTGTAACGTCTGAATCAGCGTAGCTGTGGGCACCTGGCTGTACCTGCTCGGTTGATTTTGGAGAGCAGCATTGGCGAGTTGAGCACTTCGTCCTCATCTTGTTCATCGATGACTTTACACTGGCGCAAGTAAGGGGTCAGCTTGGCCGGGTTGATGTAGCGGGTCAACATGTGGCGATTGCACTCGACGTTCTCCCAGAGGGCATCCACTTCGTCCTTCAGGGTCTCCATACTGGGGTCATCCATTTCTGATTCTATTCCCTAGAAAGTGATGGTGAGAGGAAGAGGATGGACAGGTCAGCAAACAGAATAATTAGAGAAGTTGTGTACCCTCTTGGTAAAAATGCATCAACAGAAGGCACACATGAATTCTATCAGGAAAGGTTACATGTTGGCAGGTGTGCTGCCACATTCTCATCCCAAAAGCCCTCCCAAAATATCCACCATTGCTAGAGTTGCCATGTCAGGAGCATCCCAGGACCTGAGATTTCAGGGACCGAACCTGACACCTAGGGGAAGCTCCTGGTGATTCCTCCTCTGCACTCCCTCCCATCACTTAGCCTTGGAGATGGAGGTTAATTGGGAGAGAGGAGGCTGGAGTAGGATTTTAATATGGTAAGTTTTTGACAAGCCTAGTAAGTTTTTGACAAGCCTGGAAATTTTGATGGATTTTGATATTTTTAAATTGTTTTTAATATTTTTCTACTGTGCCAGGAGTAAGGGTCTATATTTCAGGGGGCAGGTGGGCTATTTTCTTTTAGATAGATGTTCTGTCTGTCAGATGTTTTGTATAAAAACATACTTGTCGTTTGTCAAACAATAATGACCAATAACAAAAAAAAGCCTCAAAGGCCTAGATAATGGATAGCCTTTCCTGAACGTCTAACACAGACAAGTGGTGAGAGGTGAAGTGTAGAAAAATTGGTTTGAGGAAACATGTTTTTAATTTTAATTTTCCTTTATTGATAAGGATCCAGAATTGCTGGGCCCTCTGTTGCTTTAACATTTATAGTGTTACATTTATGCGACTAAACTGATTTTTGGTGTTATTATTTCTACAGTTATTCTTAATCCAGTTGGGTCCCTTGTACTGCAAGTTGTCTTCCTTCCTTCCTTCCTTCCTTCCTTCCTTCCTTGGGTGAAAGGAAGCTGTCTTCACTTCAAGCAAGGCTGCAAGAAGATATTCAAAAGGCCCCTAACACATTTCAATTTCAGCACATTTGCTCTCTGGCAGTATTCTATATTCTATAGCCTCTGATTTGAGTGCCACTTAAGGTACAACGCGACACCTTGCGAAAACTACTCGAGTGTCATGGAAACGTCTCAGCGTCGGTTGCAAACCACAGGTGTGAAGTCATCAACGTGGCCTGACTCAAAATGAGGGGGGGGGGGAATGTCATATGCATGTTTTAAAAGAAAATAACCAGAACAGCAAAGGAGCAAAGGGTTTGCTTGCTTAAGGACATTTCTCTCTCTCTCTCTCTCTCTCTCTCTCTCTCTCTCTCTCACACACACACACACACACACATATCATGCTTAGCATATAACAGGAGCCTTTATCTAATTCAGCTATTGCATGCCTATGATTTCAAAGTTCTCCACTGAAGGGACGAGACAGACCCTCCGTTTGTTTGCTCAGCTGAGCAACTTTGCCCCCACTGCATCTCTCATAGGGACTAGCCTCCGTGCAGATTACGCCAAATGCACATGTGCTTCTGCTTGAACAAATCGGCTTGCGGCTAGAACTCTGGTTTCTCCTTTTCCGGAGCAAAGAGCAACTGCACTCCATGGAGTGTGTGTCTGTGTGTTGAAGCAGGAGAGCACTCTACATTCCAGGCAGCCACACAGTCCAGGTCGGACCTAATACTTCACTTCGAGAAATATGAAGAATCAGGGATACGCCCTCCCATCAGATGTCAAAGAAATAAACAACTATCTGACGTTTAGAAGACATCTGAAGGCAGCCCTGTTTAGGGAAGTTTTCAATGACTGATGTTTTAATTACAGGTAGGTAGCCGTGTTGGTCTGCCATAGTCAAAAAAATAAATAAAATAAAAAATTCCTTCCAGTAGCACCTTAGAGACCAACTAAGTTTGTTTTTGGTATGAGCTTTCATGTGCATGCACACTCCTTCAGATACACTGAAGGGTCTTGTAACTTCTGTTTCAGTGTATCTGAAGAAGTGTGCATGCACACAAAAGCTCATACCAAGAACAAACTTAGTTGGTCTCTAAGGTGCTACTGGGAGGATTTTTTTTGATGTTTTAATGTGTTTTTAATCTTTTGTTGGAAGCCACCCAGCGTGGCTGGGGAAACCCAGCCAGATGGGTGGTGTATTAACAACAACAACAACAACAACATGCATCAAGAGACCCAAAGAATAGTTGTTGTTTTTAAACTTGGGGTCTCCCAGTTTAAAGGCAGAGGACAACCACAGCTTCTAAGGGCAGTCATTGTGAGAGAAGGAATCTGTGGAAGGGTTGCAGTCCAGCTGTTTCACTTGCTTTAAAATGAAGGGTTCCTTGTAGGAGGTTGCACATAGTGGTGTAGAAGAGGTGAAAATAATGCCAATATATTTCACCTCTGGCAACCAATTTTTTTATAGCAGATGAATCTGGAAAGCCGGGGACACAAATTTTCACGGCCCTCTCGCAGCTATGGTGGCTCATTTACCAGAAGCGATGTTATTTTGCGTTAACTCTAGAAGGGTATACTTGATTCCGATCAAACGAAGCCTCCTAGAGCGCAATATACATCAATATGCAATATACGCCAGGATGCCACATCATACTAGAATGTAGAACAATAGGACAAGCAGGGCTGGGCATGAAAGAAATGTGTGTCTGAGTTTTGGACAGCATTGGAAGATGGAGACACAGAGGTGTATCTTATTCTGTGCTGGGCCCAAGTCTGTGAGTTGGGGGTTTCCCTGGAAACCAAATGGAGAAGCAAGATCTCTCTTTTTAAAAATAAAAATAAAAATATACTTTTCAGAAATATACATTTCACTGATTTTACAGTCATTTTGACATTTTAAAACTTGACTTCCTTCCCCCTCTTTCTGCGGTTCCTTAAATTTATTTTTAATATCTTCTGCAAATCCAAAGTACCGTAATTTAATTTGCTCATTTATTCATCTCCTTTAAATATATGCTCTTATAAAACTGCAGGTTATTACAATAATCCTGCCAATGTTCTTATCTGTTTGCACTTTGTTTGTAAATAAACCATTTCTGTTCTTTTACAAAAAGTTTTTTATCTTGATTTCTTATTCTTCCGGTAAGTTTCGCAATTTCTGCATATTCCATAGGTTTTTATATCCATTCCTCCTTTGCTGGGACTTCTGCTTCTTTCCACTTTTGGGCAAGAAACATTCTTGCCACTATAGTTGTATACATTAATAAATTTGTATACAATTTAGGTAGTTGCATCCCTATAATTCCCAAGAGAAAGGCTTCTGGTTTTTATACAAATGTTATTTTATTTTATTTTTCATTTCATTGTATAGCGTTTCCCAGTAAGCTTTAACCTTACTACAAGACCACCACATATGATAAAAAGAACCTTCTTTCACTTGTGGTGTGAATGCTTTGAGCACCTCCATCCTAAGCTGAGGTTGTGTAGGTGTGTTAATGAAACCATGTCTCCAAATGAAACCATTGTCTCCGTTGACCTTCATTCCAAGGAAGCCGAGCCCTGGACAAGCACAGCAACCCCTGGAATCTCTTGCTGCTCGGAGATTGGGGTATGAGCAACGATATAGTAGGTAAAGGACCCCTGGATGGTTGTTGTTGTTCAGTTGTTCAGTCGTGTCCGACTCTTCGTGACCCCATGGACCAGAGCACGCCAGGCACGCCTATCCTTCACTGCCTCTCGCAGTTTCGCCAAACTCATGCCAGTTGCTTCGAGAACACTGTCCAACCATCTCATCCTCTGTCGTCCCCTTCTCCTTGTGCCCTCCATCTTTCCCAACATCAGGGTCTTTTCTAGGGAGTCTTCTCTTCTCATGAGGTGGCCAAAGTACTGGAGCCTCAACTTCAGGATCTGTCCTTCTAGTGAGCACTCAGGGCTGATTTCTTTGAGAATGGATAGGTTGGATGGTTAAGTCCAGTCAAAGGCAACTATGGGTGTTGTGTGTTGGTTTAATATGCATATATGAGTTTCACTGCTAGTTCTGTAACTACCTTTCCCGCTCCAGGGTGATTCAAACGGGTGCGGTGACAGTTGCTATTGGTAAACTTGTTGGCACAATTTGGATCCTTACTCTGATAGGGTCCTGCCAAAATCTAAATGTATCCTTTCCCCAACTCCTGTTCCTGAGAGTATAAAAGGAGCTCGCCCTTTCCCTCCAGACAGTCAAGTTCCTACTGCAGTAAAGGAGATTGTTCTTGTTACTTGACTCCTAGCATATCCTTGCTAGCATGCTGAATCACTACCCAGAGCTGATTACACGAAGAGCTGAAATCATATAGACACTGCACCCATGACTTACCAATGGGGTTGTGCTCGTATGCCACAACAGCAGCAAGAATTTTGATAGCTAAAAACTGGAAGACGGAAGAAGTACCAACGATTGAAGAATGGCAGATGAAAATGATGGATTATATGGAGCTCGCTGAGATGACCGGGAAACTTCGTGACCAGAGGAACGACGCGGTGGAAGAAGAGTGGAAGAAATTTAAATTGTATTAAAAAAATTATTGTATGATTGAAAATTAGATATAACTTGGAAGAGAAGTTAGACTGTAGATTTAGAGTTTGGTTAAGTGTTTAGGATTTGTGAGAGAATGAGTTAAGATATTAGACAAGGTTAATGATTAGATTTTTTTATAGTAAAATAACATTTTTAAGATGTAAAGAAATTACTAAAGATGATAGACAAGGAACGCAGGAAGGGGAGGCGAGAGGAAGTCATTTTACAATGTAAAGGATAGATGTTAGGATATTAATAAGTTTTTATTGTTTTTATTGTAGGTTGTGTTGTTATGTATTTGTTTGTTGTTTATATAAAATTTAATAAATATTTTTTTAAAAAAACAACAATGGGGTTGTGCTCATCTTGCTTTCAGGCCGAGGGAGTCGGCGATTGTCCACAGACAGCTTTCCGGGTCATGTGGCCAGCAGGACTAAACCACTTCTGCTGCAACGGGACACCGTGACGGAAACCAGAGCACACGGAAACACCGTTTACCTTCCTGCCACACCAGTACCTATTTACCGGTATCTACTTGCACTGGTGTGCTTTTGAACTGCTAGGTTGGCAGGGACAGAGCAACCGGAGCTCACTCTGTTGCGGGGATTTGAACCGCCAACCTTCCGATCGGCAAGCCCAAGAGGCTCACTGGTTTAGACCACATTTACTTATGCAATTGCAGCTTTGCGTGGGTGGTGGGAAAATAAATAAATGGAGAATTGGGGGTGGGGGTGGGAATGACAGTTGGAAGGTGTCACCCAAGATCTTATGAGATCTCATGAAGGCCCCATGAGATCTCGCACAACCTTTAAAGAGCCCAGTAGGCAAGGCAGAGGTCTTAAAACTCTTTCTGTGGCAGCAAAACCTAGTGGGGTATGAGTTTTTGAGCCCCCCCTTGCTTCTTGTGGGAACCACCCGCAACCTTCCAGAGACCTTACATGACCTCCCCAGAGTCCACTAAGGCAGAGATGGTAAAATGCATGTGAGCAGGGCGGTTGCAGATGTCTTCCTGGCTTTGCACAAGTGCAGACCCTGTGCCGGATTTACATATAAGCTAAACAAGCTATAGCTTAGGGCCCCACTCTCTTGGGCCCCCCAAAAAAATTTAAAGGAAAAAACAATATTTCCAAAATATAAGATAAAAAACAAATAAAATAAAACCTACATACAGCAACAGTGTTTTGTTTTGTGTAGGCTCCTATGATGTAAGTAATGGGCCACGCCTGCTAGCCTTCTCCCTAAAATATCACTGGTTTGCTCATTTCTATATATAGGGTGCCTACATGGACTGCTTGCATGGCAACATGTGCAAATGGCTTTAGAAACCTATTAGGTCCATAAATTGCCATATAGCACATATTCAACACAAAAAACAGTGGCAATTTGTTGCTGAAAAAGGGCAGCTGGACATATAAAGGGCCCCATTACCTTCGGGAGCTTAGGGCCTCATCAAACCTAAATCCGGCCCTTTGCAGACCCTTGGAACGTAACCCCCATGTCACTTTCAGCCCTGCTGTATTTAAAAAACAGAAAACGGGGTGGGAAAGTTCCATTGCAATTGCACCATTGCCTCTCCCACAGGCAGCTCACAGGCCAGCAAAATTAAAAAGGAGAGGGCTGTAGGTGACAGCGAAAACACAACATAAAGGCACATATGCGGCCACAGAGAGTACTACATGGCGGGTTCATGGCCGTGATTTAACAACCAGAAAGCCAAATTGGAGATGTTCCTGTATAGATCTTGGCATGGAGTTTAATTCTATTGACTCCACACCTAATAAATATGAATGCTTTATATCATTAGCTGGGAGAATTGCCCAAACACATATACCTAAGAGATGCCGGTGAGAATTTGCTCTCGGCCTTATTAAAGAGAACAGCAAAAGTATTTCATCTGTAAATTATTTGGAGTTATAGAGCGAAGATCCGCCTCCACAGGAAACCACCCCAATGTGGCAAAATGCTAATGAAGCAGACTGATGAAGAAGGGCAGGAAATGATACCACAAGCTAATTTAATACTTTTTTAGTTGTTGTTTTGTGTGTGTGTGTGTGTTTAAAGAGGGTTTGGGCAGTGATCCAAAACCTTCAATTCTATGCAATGCCACCGGCAAACAGTTTTGCTGCAGCACCCTTCAATTTAACCAACTCACTGAAAGCTTGATTGCACCCTCCCTGGAATAATTAACCTTGTCTAACAACTGCTTAACTTTCCTCACTTTTGAGCCTTGTTAAACGAAGCAGGGAGTAGCTCCGCGGCTGCAGTAGGAGCAGCCCTGGCAGATCAGATCAAAACTCCATCTAATCCAACGTCTTGTTTCACAGGACAGGTATGAAGGCAGTGGTCTTAACCTGCTTGCTCCTAGTGCCAGGTATTTACAGATAGGCTGCCTCTGCCTCTGTTCCACTTTGGGCTTGTCTTGTGCCTAGAAAGCAGGGGTCCAAACGGCTTTCTGCTTGTGCCGTTCATGGGTCTGAGCAGTTTTGCCTTTGCCCTTCCACTTTCTGCAGGAAAACCTGATCTTTAGTGCTGAATCGGAACAAACAGCGGTCCACGGAAAACCCAATTGCCGTTTGTTCCAATTCGGTGCTGAACCATGTGTTTGGTAAATAAACGCAGCTACCAAACTTATCGTGGCTCCTGCTGTTTCCTAGTCTTAGGCAGACCTCTTGCAAGGTTTCCCTAATGCAGGACCCTTTCCAAACTCAGAGGATACGGCACAGTGCAGAGCCTGCGCTCTGTCAAGCAGATAGGGCTCCTTCTCTGAGCCCTCCTTCTGCTTAAGGATGTTTCGGATTGCAGCTGCAGGGCCGAAATCCCCCGGGGAAGAACTCCTGTGCAAAACACAAGGAATTGTACACGAGCTGCACATGAGTTCCTATAATGTTATTGCACAACTTCTGTGCATTTCAATCAGGTGTGCCCAGAAACAACTGGTACAGCATGTCCCGAGTCTCTCCAAAATCAATGATTCGCGTTTTTTTTAAAAATAAGAATGATGTGTACATCACCTTTTTAAAAAGAAAAGGAAAGGAAAGGAAAGAATAAGAATGTTGTCTTATATTCCTGGTTCACCCACTCATGTCCCTAATGAGACTAGATAGATTTGTAGCCTCTGGATTTAGCAAAGATTGACTTACTTCAAAGTAAATGCATTTTCGATCAGGATGTTAGTTACGCTTTTCGAGCTAAACAATAATGTAAGTACACTTTCAGTTTCTAATCTATTTTTAAACAGCGTCAGGCTTTGATTGGAGTTTGGGTGTAGCTTCTTCTGCGCTCTGGTGCTACTACATCAGAGGTCTCCAAACTAAGGGCCGCGGGCTGTATAAGGCCTGAGGGACTCATTTATCCGGCCCACGGTGACCCCTGCCACCTGCTGCCGCCGCCCGTTCTTACCGGCGCTGCGCTGCGTGACTGCCCACTTCTGGGTTGGAGGAGCACCGGAAATAGCTTGTGCACATTCACATCTGGGTCGGAGGAGGACCGTGCACATGCGCACAAGCTATTTCCAGTGCTCCTCCGACCTGGAAGTGTGCCGGAAATAGAGTGTGCGCACACGTATGGGCGAGCGCTTCCCCGCCCTCCGGCCCGCAGCGTGACTGGCGCTGGAGACACCGGCCCGAGTCGCGGTAAGTTTGCTGACCCCTGTACTACATCAAACACAGCTCCTTCTGCACTCCAGTGCTGCTGCACTGAATGGCAAAGGAGAAGGGGAAATGTTGCTAAATAGCAGGCTACAGAAGTACCTTGGTTTTGGAACAGCCTAGTTCTTGAATTTTTGGCTCCCGAACGCCACAAACCCAGAAATGACTGTTCCGGTTTTCGAACATTTTGGAAGTCGAACGGACTTCCGGAATGGATTCCATTTGACTTCCAAGGTACGACTGTACTAGTTTTGAGCTTGCTCTATGTCACCAGAACTGCCTCACCATATATGCACAAACTCTCCAGCTAGCCATCTTGGCAGCCTGGTTGTACCTTCAGTACAGCTGCACTGGAGTGCAGAAGGAGCCACATTTAAAATTCAGAAGAAAAACGGAGGGCTCCCGAATGTTGGTGAATCAGAACAGTGGATGAAAACAATAAAGTTTAGGAATTGGTGCATTAGTTGAGTTTGCAGACAGCTCTGGCGGAGCCCCAAAGAGCACTAGCAGCATATGGAACAGTGGCAGCGCTGACCCTTGCTGACAACTTGATAAGTATCTGAAAAATGGAGGTGGTGGCAAACACGGCCTTTGCCAATGTGGACATCTGCTTCCGCATTTAACATGTGACACAAGTGTGAATGCACCTAGAAAAATTTGCATGGCTTGTGGTTCTTGCAGAGAGACATTTTTTTTTGAAAGAAAACATTCTAAAACAGTAGCACTTTTAACAGCAATGGAACAAGAGGAGAAAAGCAGAGCGGGGTGGTTGACGGTGCAACAGAAAGACGTATGCACTGATTCCATAGTGTAGCTATGTGCCGCATGAAGAGCTCCTTCTTTTTATCTGTCCTGAATCTTCCGACATTCACCTTCATTGTCTGCAAGTTCTAGTGTTATGAGAGAGGGAGAGAAACTTTTCTCTATCTGATTTCCCCATGCTTTGCATACTTTTGCAAACTTCTATCGTGTTGCCTCTGATTTCCCCTTTCTCTAAACTATAAAGTCCCAAATGCTTCAGCCTTTCCTCCATCCCCTTGATCATTGTGGTTGCCCTTTTCTGAATCTTTGCCAACTCCGCAACATTCATTTCGAGGCGAGGCAACCGGAAATGCACCCAGTATTCCAAATGTGGTCACACTGTCATTTGCTTTAGAATAAAATGCCCCTATCTTCATGTGGTATGGTGCTGGAGGAGACTCTTGAGAGTCCCATGGACTGCAAGAAGATCAAACCTATCCATTCTCAAAGAAATCAGCCCTGAGTGCTCACTAGAAGGACAGATCCTGAAGTTGAGGCTCCAGTACTTTGGCCACCTCATGAGAAGAGAAGACTCCCTAGAAAAGACCCTGATGTTGGGAAAGATGGGGGGCACAAGGAGAAGGGGACGACAGAGGATGAGATGGCTGGACAGTGTTCTCGAAGCTACTAACATGAGTTTGGCCAAACTGCGAGAGGCAGTGAAGGTTAGGCGTGCCTGGCGTGCTCTGGTCCATGGGGTCATGAAGAGTCGGACACGACTGAACGACTGAACAACAAAAAATCTTCATGTGGAACGTTGGAAGGTATGGACTAGGCCCCAACATTATTGCTGGAAATCCTACCATTCCCAAATGGGAGTCATCCCCATCATTTATTTGCATGACGCCTTTCCACAACAAACTGTGCTCTAGGCGGCTCACAAAACGGGGAAAGAAAGTTACGTAATTCACAAGTTACAAAATACAATCTAAATAATCAACAAGGAAAGCATCTCATTAAGAAATACAGTCGTACCTTGGTTCTTGAACGGCTTAGTTGCCGAACAAATCCCAAACGCCGCAAAACCAGAAGTAAGTGTTCTGGTTTGCAAATGTTTTTTGGAAGCCGAACATCCAATACAGCTTCCAATTGAGTGCAGGAAGCTCCTGCAGCCAACCAGAAGCTGTGCCTTGGTTTTCGAACGTTTTCGGGAGTCGAACTGACTCCCGGAATGGATTAAGTTTGAGAACTAAGGTACCACTGTAGTCCACAAAACTATATAATTCCCTCCTAATTCATAATAAGAACATCAGAAGAGCCTGCAGGATCAGGCCCATCTAGTGCAACATCCTGTTCTCACAGCCAAGCAGGTGTCCCAGGGGTAAACCAGCAAGGAGGATCCGAACACAAGAGCAATTCTCCCCTCTTGTGGCTTCCAGCAGATTCAGAAACATATTGCAATGAACACATGATATGTGGAGCGGCCTTGGCTTTAGGGGTGAACCTGAGTTCCTCAGAGTGACACCCAGTAATTTGCACTGTATGGTCAAGGCAGGTGGGTGCACACGGGCTCTACACCAGTTCACACATGCACAATCTTGACAGCATCATCAATAAGCGTCTGCTCACATGCACACAGGGTTCTGCAAGGCAGGACTCGGGGGTGTCTGCAATTGGTCTGTGGGCAACTCCCCCCCCAGCTGCTGCTGGCTGGACAGCTGTGGCCCCTTTTTGTGCACCGATGACTTGGCCCCTGTCCGCCATGCTCTGGTGACCTACAGCCTGGATTATGGTAATGCGCGAGACTGCCCTGGAATATGACACGGAAAGTTCCACTGCTCCAGAGCGCAGAAGCCCTTAGATCTGTTTAATATTTAATATGACTCCTGCTTTAAAACAGCTGCGTTGGTTGCCAGTTCGTTCCCAAGCCCAGTTCAAGCTGGTGTCCAAAGACCTAAATGTCTGTTTTCACTGCCCTCTGAACCTCGGATGGGGGTGGGGTGCAGCCCCTAAGCTGTGGAACTCCTTCTGGCACCTTCAATGTACGGCATTTGGTGAATGCTGGAGACACACCTCTTTACCCTGGAGAAGAAGAAGAAGAAGAAGAAGAAGAAGAAGAAGAAGAAGAGGAGGAGGAAGAAGAGTTTGGATTTGATATCCCGCTTTATCACTATCCGAAGGAGTCTCAAAACAGCTCACATTCTCCTTTTCTGTTCCTCCCCAACAACAAACACTCTGTGAGGTGAGTGGGGCTGAGACACTTCAGAGAAGTGTGACTAGCCCAAGGTCACCCAGCAGCTGCATGTGGAGGAGCGGGGACGCAAACCCGGTTCACCAAATTACAAGTCTACCACTCTTAACCACTACACCACACTGGCAAAAACACTTAAGATGTATATTTTTAGGACCCTTCTTATTTGAATGATTTAAACTGTTTGAATATTGTGTTTAATATCATAACCCACCCTGAGACCTTCGGGTGAAGGGCAGGTAAATAGCAAAGTTGGTGATGATGACGATGATGACAACAACGACGACAACAACAACAACAATAATAGCAATAGTGTCTTTCCACAAGAACATGTGTGGCACTGTGTAGTATGATGGCTCATCCACAGAAGCCTTTCTTATAAAGAATGGTATGGTGTATAAGACAAGTACAAATACCTGCTGGAAATGTAAAGGAAAAGAAGGTACCTTTTATTATATGTGGTGGTCATGCAAAGTTACAGAAGCATTCTGGGAAATGATATATAAAGAATTGAAAAAAATGTTTAAAATAACTTTTATTTAAAAACAAACAAACCCAGAAGCTTTTTTATTAGGAATTGTAGGTACAGTGGTAACCCAGGTTACATACGCTTCAGGTTACATGCTCCGCTAACCCAGAAATAACACTTCAGGTTAAGAACTTTGCTTCAGGATAAGAACAGAAATTGTGCTCTGGCGGCGCAGCGGCAGCGGGAGGCCCCATTAGCTAAAGTGGTGCTTCAGGTTAAGAAAAGTTTCAGGTTAAGAACGGACCTCTGGAACGAATTAAGTTCTTAACCCGAGGTACCACTGTACTGATATCCCGAAGGACCAGAAAGACTTTTTATGTATGCAAAAACAGCCACACAGATGTTACTAGCCCAGAGATGGAAAGAAGACAAAGTCCAGACCAGAGAAGAATGGCAAACCAAGCTGATGGACTATGCTGAAATCAGGGCCGTCTTTACCCAGGGGTGCAAGGGGTGTGGGGCACCCAGGTGCCAGATTCAGGGGGCACCAGGCTGTCGCCAACTGTACCCCGGTGGCTGGACTCCGGCGTTGCTCCGAATTTGCATTGGTCGAATCTGGCTCCCTCCCCCGGTGCCTTCCCCGGGCAGCTCAGCCGCGGGGCCCGGCAGCAATTTGCCTCGCTCCACCTTTGCAACACCCCGCCTGCCTGGCACAGCCAAGCAGGTACTGGGGCTCTGTTGCCACTGTCCGTGTGCACTGGGCGCGCTGGAGGAGAAGGCCCCGCGCTGCCCCCAGCAACCTCGACCCGCTGTTCCGAACAGGCAGCCAGAGAGGAGGGAGAAACATAAGGAGCCCCACCACACGACCCCGGGCTGTGGAGCCTGGTGTGCAGAGCTGCGCTCTACATGGCTTTTCCGTGACTCCATCCCACGCGGTTTTCACCCAGGGTGCACGCAGAGGTTGCCTGGCACTTGCCTTTCCCTGGGCGGGAACGCAGGAAGTAGTTAGTCACAAGATCAGTCCTGTCAAAATTTGGGGGTGCTGGGCGGATCCTTGCACCCCGACGGCGCATATGCTAAAGACGGCCCTGGCCAAAATGGCAAAACTGACTGGAAAGCTCAGGAACCAAGAGGACAAAAGCTTTAAAAAAGAATGGGGAAAATGTATAACTTATTTAGGAGATCACTGTGAGCAGATGGAAACATTAGCAGGATTCCAATAACACTTGTAATGTAACAATTATTATGGACAGATACAAAATATGGAATATGAAATAATATGCAGTTGAAAATGCTGACAATAAGACCCATGGAGGGGGCGGAAGTCTAGAAATTCAGAGAAATCTCTAAATGTGGATATCTATTTGGCGTTGTTTTAACTTTACGCTTGTAAACTCAAATAAAAAATATTTTCAAAAAGAATGGACGTTCCCCTCATCAAATGGGGTGCACATTTTGCGTGGTTGCGAGTAGCCCCCTTGGATCACAGAACAGCCCCTGGCAGTTGGGCCTGGCACCGCCTTCCCAGGTTGGATACCTGTGGACTCTACCTATTCCAGTAACCGCCCAATCCTGGCTGGGGAGGTGTTGCCGGGGGGATTGGCCAGGTAGAAGGAGGGATTATACAGTACACACAATAGAATTTAACTTTATGCTTGTAAACTCAAATAAAAAATATTTTCAAAAAGAAAAGAAAAGAAAAGAAAAGAAAAGAAAAGAAAAGAAAAAGAGTGGTGTGAAACAGGGCTGTGTTCCAGCCCCAACTCTCTTTGGCATCTTCGTCTCCCTGGTGCTCTCATATGCCTTCAGCTTGACTGAAGACAGGGCATGCTTTCATTTGAGGATTGACAGGGGTCCATTAAACCTGGCACGTCTCCACGCCAAGACAAAAGTGTGACAGATCCTTATCCGAGAGATGTTGCTTGCAGATGAGGTAGCCTCGAAAGTGCACTCCAAGGAAGCTCTACAAAGGCTCCTGGGTCAGGAAGCTGCCTGCACTCCTCAAGTCATCACTGGCGATGCTTGAGGTGGTAGACAATTTTTTCCACCTGGGTTCCACCATAACCGGAAACCTCTCCATCGATGCTGAGCTGGACAAGCGGATTTGCAAGGCAGCTACGGCAACGGCTCACCTCTCCAAAAAGGTCTGGGAGAATGTGATGCTAATGACCATGATGAAGGTCTACCAGGCTTGTGTGTTGAGCGCACTGCTTTATGTAGGGAGTTATGGGCAACTTACAACCACCAGGAGTGATGCCTCAATGACTTCCGCCTGCGCTGCCTCCGGAAGATTTTGGGCACCACATGGAAGGACAGAGTTTCAAACCAAGATGTGTTCTCCCAAGCCCACATTCCCAGCATCTTCACACTCCTATCTTAGTGACGTCTACACTGGCTTGGTCATGTCCACAGAATGGAAGATGGCAGGATCCCCGAGGACGTGCTCTATGGGGAGTTGGCACCAGGTCTGTCGGCAGACCAACTATCCTACAAATCTGTGCTAAAAAAACTGTGCTACCCTGCCATGTAGGACGACCGCATGCCTGGAGATAGACAGTCCGGTTGTGCATCCATAGCAGTGACCAGAGGAGGAATGATCACTGGGAGGAGTGCAGAGAGAAGAAACATCTGCATCAGCACAACTGGATGCCTTCTTCTGCCCCAGCTGCAACAAAACATGTCTCTCCCATATCGGTCTCTACAGCCACAGCAGGTGCTGCAACCTTCCAACGGTTTGACTTCACCCACAAAGGTGTGCTATTCCCAATGATGCCAACCTTAAGCAAAATGGGGCAGAGTCATGGATGTGATGCAGTTTCCTCTGCGCAGTTAGCTGCATTCCAGCCACATAGAAGCCAGAGGTTTCTGCACATGCATCTCTCCATCTTCCATCCGTTCAAGGAAGATGCGCTAACATAGTTCCAAGGACAGATGCCAAGCAAGCAAAAGCCCTTCAGTGTGGCATGGAGAGGTGGGGCCAAGGGGAAGCTCCCAAGGGATGGACATATATATGATGCTGCTTTGAGGCACATTCTTGCCCCCCTGAGATTCATCCTGCTTGAAACAAGTAGCTTTGAGCATCCAAATGTAAAAGGATGGGGGAAACGGGAAGAATCGGGAATCAGAATCTGGGGGTGGGGTGGGGGGCCGAGGGAGGAGGAATCCAACAAGAGAAAACACAACCAAGCAAAAAAAACACAACAAAAACACAACCAACCCCCACAAAAAAAAACCAAGGGCGGAAATAAAAAGAGAACGAGGGTCCCGAGATGGATCTTGGCGTCCTCAGGATTAGTGTTAGCTCAGAGCATGCAAATCAAAGTAATGGCACAATAATTTTAATAATTTACCACAGGAATTTAGTGCATCTATTTAAAGGGATTTCAGAAGTCGCGAGAAAGGAGATGAAAGCCTGGCATTTAATAAAGGCTTTAATCTACACACCCTCCGTGTTGCTACGCATAATGATGAAGGGGGGGGGGGAGGACAATGATTACGGAGGCAACAGAAGGCAAATGCTTCCAAGGAGCTGGACCTTTTTTTTTTTTTTTGCTGTTTTGAACATTGCATTGGCCTCTAGCGCATCCTCTGTTCCCACTTTCCCAGCCCTCTTGCTGAAAAGACGGTCAAACGAAGGCAAGCAGCTGTAGTCTGTCTCTCTGTCCTGACTTTGGGCCAAATGTCAGGATGGCCAGGTTCATCTTTGGGGTTGATTTGCGCCTAACCTTGGTTTTGCGGGATAGCAGCACAGGAAGCGGGATGGGTCCGCCTATCTGGGGTCTGTGTCATTTTCAAGAGTCTCTTCCTAAGTCCACCCCATCCCCATTTCTGCATCATTCAGGGAATTTCATTTTTTAACGGAAAAAAAAATCACACCGAATTTTACATTTTTGGCACACCATTTCATTCATTTGCAACTTTTGAGCTGAGGATTGTACTTCAAAATTAAAAGAGGTGTGCAAACTGAAGGATGACTGTGGCACCATACGTTTAAAGCACATTTAAGATGAGTTACTCCCCACCCAAAGAATCCTGAGAACTGTAGTTTGTTGTGTTGGGAATTGTAGTCCTGTGGGAGTAAACTACAGTTCCCACAATTCTTTGGAGGGGAGCCATCTGCTTTAAATGTACTCTAGATGCATGTTGCATACACAGCCTGTGTGTGTGTGTGTGTTCTGATCCACCTGTTAGTCCAGAAAGTGCAGATCGGGGGGGGGGGGTCACTTTGCAGACCAAATTAAATCCTTCAGTGACACAATATTGTTCAGGCGCTATATTGGGCTGGACTGAATGTGTGTGTGTGTATGCATGGATTTTTCTTGGAGGGGAGCGGTTAGAGAGCAGGATAATGCCCGCTGGCCCCATGTCCTGTGTACATTCAGCAACATTGTGGAACTAACCTTAAAAAAGCAGAATTGTGCATACAGAGTATAAACTTCATACACCCAGAGGGTCCTTCTTTGGGTTATTTATTCCCAACCTCCCAAAGTAGTTTACTTTTTTAAAAAATTGAAGAAGAAAAAGTTATCATGAAAATTCTTCAGCATTTTAGTGCAAATTTCTCCAAATGAACACTTTTTTTTGGATCATTAGTCCACACATTTTTTTGCAGCAATTTCTCCTAATATAATGCATTTTTGCTGATGCATTCATATATAATTTTTGCACACCTCCCCCTAATATATGCATCTTTGAAAACATCCTTTGGTTGGAGAACTGCATAGCAAATTTCGACGAGTGCGAATTTTGAGGGACAGTTGTGCTTCAGTTGCTTTGAGAAGCGAATTGGCTAAATTCGGCTTCAACTGAGAACTGGCTCAAATTTCCTCCCACATCCCTCCTACTCTGGGGAAGACATTGCGTGGATGGGGCACCATAATGGGAGAGGTTATCCCTCCATGGTCAACTCCCACCTAACTTCAGATAACAGAAGAGGGGCCTCAAAGGGTGCCCATCAGTGTCACAAAATAAGTCAGCGAATGCGTCACGGGGCATTCCTGTAGATGCTGAACACCTGTAGGTCCTGCAGAGACAAGGATGGGAGGCTGGGTGTTCTCTCATCACCCTTGACCATTGGCCATGCTGAGGTGCTGAGGCTGCTGGGAGTTGGAGTCCAACAGTGTCTGGAAGGGCAGGGAGAAGAGGCAGCCAGACTCCTTTTCTAAAGTTCCAGAGATTCTGCAGAAACCCACGCAGGAGCTGAGTCAATTTAAAGGCCTACCTTAGAACCTTGCAGGAAGACACTTCTTGTTGCCGGAGAACAGTCCAAGAGAAAGGCTTTGCTTTCGGAGCTTTTCAATCCAGCACTTTGTTCCGCTGCTCAGCAGCAGAGCCGCTCTTGTTCTGTCCCACCATCTTGGCCTCGCAGAGCTAGGCTCCTTCCTTTTGCTCTGTTTGCACCCCTGAAAGCGTTGCTGCTGTGGAACGGTGCAACATGCTTCCGGAACCAGCCACCCACCCATTGCTGGCCTTTGCAAACCCGGTGCCTATATTTAGCATGGGGGGGAGGGCAGGGGCCAGCCTTGCTTCCCACTTCTTCTCTGTTCAGAGGCAGAGAGAAGTTTGCAGCAATGCAGCGTGGTTCCTCTTACAAGGGGAAAACCAAAAAGGAAGTTTTATCTGGGAAAGCGTCCTCGCCACCTAGAGAGGGGGTTTAATAGGGGAGGGGAGCAGCACCTGGAAGATTGACCCCCAGACCACCAACTGCACACCCCCTCCCCCCGAAATTTGTCTGAGGGGTGCGATGGGGGAAGAATTTGATTCAATTTGCATTTAAAGGCAAAACTATCTGTTTCAAAACTACTAAAGCAACACACAAACTGCAGCACGGCCATCATTTGAAATCCACATTTCTCTGAATGCTGCAATGCAGTTTTCCAGGAGCTGTCTGCAAAAATACTGAGATTAGGGGAAATCGTACACACATTAATGAAAGTAGCATTAAAAAATTGCATTAGTGTAGGGAAAGCTGCATTGCAAAAATGTGTATCTTAGTCAAAACGGCATGCAAAACTGTGTTTATTAGGAGAAAGTCACGAAACACTCGTGATTTGCCAGGATTTTTTTTTCATGGCAAATTGCTGCAGAAATGTGGATAATTTTAGGTTTGGGGAAAAAATGAGAATCTGAGAGAATGGAAATTGACAAATTCACCCATCCCCACTGAGACAGGAAGAAAGCAAAGTATTGCTGTCTAAATATTCAGGAATTGGTGCTTAATCATTTAGAATGCCCTTCATGAAACTCATAAGCTTTGCCTCCATTTTAGCCATATTCACAGAATTGTAGAATTGCAGTTAGGGACAAAGAAGAACTATCCTATCCTCCATAATGAGAAATTGCAAGCATGCATTTGGTATTATAATGAAACAAACTACCCCCGAAACTGTGCAAAATTAATCCAAATTCTGTGCTAAGCAGAGGTGTTGCAGTTCAGGATTGTGGGGGGTTGGAAGGGTGGAAGACCCAATGATATTTCTGCAGCAGGGTCGCCGTCTCCAGGATCCCTGAACTGGCCAATGAGACTGTAAGGAGAGCCTTTTAGCCACTGAGAAGGTGTGACTGGAGCCAGCTGTGACGAGCCCTTTCAGTGTCCCACCAAGAGCCCTCACAACTGTAAAAAGTTTCCCCTGACTGTGTCTCTCCCTAGGGTTCACCGACGACTAAAATGAATCCCCAAAATGATATTATGAGAGATGTCCTCGGGGTACCTCAGTTCTCCACGTTCTTAAAGTGAAACTCCTGCCACCTTGGGATTCTCCCGCCCTGGGTTCCCAAACTGCTGCAGCTTGCCCTTTCCTTTCTGGCAACTGCGTGGCACCTTTGGCTTCCCTGCCCAGTCCTCTGTGTGTTAGGAGAATAAGCCACCCGTCCCCTTTCTCTCAGGAAACCTCTAGTGCTTTTCCCCTCAACCACACCTCTAGGGGTACTGACGCACTGCCAGAGTCCACGAACGTTGAACAACAAAAATATGTTTATTGAGGTAACTTATATATAAATCTTGGAAGTTAAGGTAGAATGCGGTTACAATGTTCTTCAATTAGGTACATAAGCTTGGATACAACTTTAAACAGGAATAAACGTTTTCCTTTCCTAACCTAAGCCTAACCTCCAACCCGCTCTCCCTCTCACCCTCACTCCCTGACCCACAACCCACAACAACTGCCCCAACTGCCATTCTCCCCTTTTAAAAGGTGGAAAAGACCCGCCTCTGCGATTGTGCTGCCAGTCATCTAGAGTGGGTGTTAACTCTTCGAGTGCTGGGCACCTGCTCACACCCAGGCACAGGGTTGGTCCGTTACACCAGCCACTGAGGATGGGCTCCTAGGATCACTCTGGAGAAGTCACAAAGGAAGAACGTCTAGGAGTTGTACGATATAGAATCACAGAATGGTGAAGGGACCTCAAGAGTTTGGATTTGATACCCCGCTTTATCACTACCCGAAGGAGTCTCAAAGTGGCTAACATTCTCCTTTCCCTTCCTCCCCCACAACAAACACTCTGTGAGGTGAGTGGGGCTGAGAGACTTCAAAGAAGTATGACTAGCCCAAGGTCACCCAGCAGCTGCATGTGGAGGAGCGGGGAAGCGAACCCGGTTCACCAGATTACGAGTCTACCACTCTTAACCACTACACCACACTGGCTCTCAAGGGTCCTCTAGTCCAACCCCTTGCAATGCAGGAATCTCAGCTAAAGCATTCCATGACAGATGGCCATCCGACCTCCGTTTAAAAACCTCCAAGCAAGGGGAGTCCACAATATGTTCCAAAGCTAAGCATTTTAGGAAGACAAAGTGCTTCAGTTTCAAGAGAATGGTGTGCAGGTTCTCTTACATGCAATGGAGCTTCAAGGAAAAGACAACCTAAGTCACTCTGAGATAAGATATTGGAGCACACCAAAATAATTTGCCCATGGAAATGCATAGAAAATAGTAGAACGGGAACACAAAGAGATCTGCATTGACCACTGCGATGAGCCCTTTATTATGATTACTGTATAATCTTAGGGGTGTGTGTGGCTTCACAGTGGCTGGGAAAGGACTCTGCGCTTCTGAATTTACCACTATGCTACTGGTGCTATGGAAAGCTCAGTTCCTACAAATTAAGCCCTGACGCCCACATTTCCCTCTTATTTTGCACAACTGATTCTGCATTTGTATACGGCTGCCATGGATTGGCTGGATGCAGAGAGTGGAGGGGGGAAAGCATCTGGGGAACCCCCAAAGGAACCCCCAGGGGGAAGAAGGCTCAGAGTCAGGGGATTGGTGGTGGGATGACGATGAGTGACCAGAGAGAGAAGGCTGGGAGGAGGAGGTGTTGGAAGCTGTGTCCAGGGCAGCTGTCTATCAGCTCCATCTGGTACGCAGGCTGAGACCCTCCCTGTCCGCAGACTGTCTCGCCAGAATGGTGCATCCTCTAGTTATCTCCTGCTTGGACTACTGCAATGTGCTCTATGTGGGGCTACCTTTGAAGGTGACCCGGAAACTGCAACTAATCCAGAATGCGGCAGCTAGACTGGGGACTGGGAGTGGCCACCAAGACCATATATAACCGGTCCTGAAAGACATTGGCTCCCAGTACGTTTCCGAGCACAATTCAAAGTGTTGGTGCTGACCTTCAAAGCCCTATAATGGCCTCAACCCAGTATATTTGAAGGAGCGTCTCCATCCCCATCGTTCTGCCTGGACACTTAAGGTCCAGCTCCGAGGGGCTTCTGGCAGTTCCCTCCCTGCAAGAAGTGAGGTTACAGGGAACCAGGTAGAGGGCCTTCTCGGTGGTGGCTCCTGCCCTGTGGAACTGCCTCCCACCAGATGTCAAAGAAATAAACAACTATCTGACTTTTAGAAGACATCTGAAGGCAGCTCTGTTTAGGGAAGTTTTTAATGTTTGATGTTTTATTGTGTTTTTAATATTCTGTTGGGAACCGCCCAGAGTGGCTGGGGAAACCCAACCAGATGGGTGGGGTATAAGCAATAAATTATTGTTGCTGCTGCTGTTGTTGTTGTTGTTGTTGTTGTTGTTGTTGTTAGCTGAAGAGGCAACAGGGTTGAGTGAGCTGGAAGAGGCTGAGGCAGCCAGCAGTCCAGATTCAGAGACAGAAGCGAAAGCTGGTGGGAAGAGGGACCAAGAAGCAGAGTGGAGGCAAACTGCTGGAGAAGCCAGGGAATCTTCCCTTCCTGCTGTGACTGGCTCTCCTCGCCCCTGGTCTCCAAGAATCAACAGAGACATGAAAAGAGCAGAAGAGAGATTGGTTGTACACAGACACAGTCTCCGATTGCTTGGAAAGAAACCCTGGAGAGGAGGGGACTTATGCAGCTGTGGGAAGACCTTCAGTCCTCGCAACTGCCTCATTGGGGCAAGAGCTACTGAGAGGAGTTGGTAGGATCACTAGGCCTGCACTGCACTCTTGAATGACGAGGTAACTTCACTGACACCAGTGGGGTTTTTTTATTGCTGACTCCAGATACTGACAATGGTTTTGCATAATTATTTTGGCTTTGCTAATCAGGAGAAAGAGTGCACAACAAAGGAGGATACCGAGGACCTGCCTACAACCTCCAGAAATCTTATCCATCTCCTGAGATTACAGCAGATATCACCCACACACTTGTTTGCATATTGTTGCAATCATGAGGGCTAGAAACTTTCCCTTTTCCTGCAAACAGTGCAAGATTCTCAACAGGCTGAATGTCCTTTCCAGTACCAAGTGCTGTCTTAGAATAGCGATATAAGTCTACCCCTAAAAGCCCTCCGTAGAAGCAGCTGGTATTGATTTCTTGAGCCACACAGGGTGTTGAGGAAAGCTCGCACACAACGCAATGCTTTTCTGTTTTTGTTTTTGGCTGAAAAATTAACACAGCCCAGAAATGAGGTGGGATTTCCGACAAGCCTTTCCGTCTGTCACTTCTCATTCTGTTTATCTTCCTCATGGAAGCCTTTAGGTTTCCAGCTTTGCACATCCTTAATTGCTGAGTCAGCTGCCACAGCTCACAGTCGTAAAAATCTATTTTCAAAGGGTCCAATGGTTTTATTTTCCAATCATAAATATGGAATTTAATTAGCAGCTTGCTGCTAATGAAGTCATTGTGGAAGAGAAGATGGGCAGAGGCACTGAAACTTCAAGCATAAAACACAAACAAGAAGTGCCATGTGGACACACTTCTGCAGTAACTGGGTTAACACTTTGGGGTTCTTCTGCTTTTCAATAAAGGCTTATTTTTGTTTTGTTTTTTGTGTTGAATATATGCTATATGGCAATTTATGGACCTAATAGGTATCTAAAGACATTTGCACATAACAAAATATGTATTTTATCAAAGTAATTGTTGAACTAAAATACAATAGAGAAGAAGTATATTAATAGTGAAATACACACTGCACGTTTTATCTTTTATCTTATATTTTGGAAATGTACATCTAGGGGTTTTGTTTCCTTTAATTTTTTTGGGGGGCCCCAAGAGAGTGGGGCCCTAAGCTATAGCTTGCTTAGCTTATACGTAAATCCGGCACTGCCTGTGATCAGTGCTGACAAGGTGAGAATTGTCAGTAGGAGACACGCCCGTGTGGGACAGCGTGGTACAATGGTTAGGGTATCTGATGGCAATCTGGGAGATCTGGGCAAGCGGAGCAAGACTTTATGCTGGCCATCAGGCCATAGCTGTCAACTTTCGCATTTGAAAATAAGGGATCAGCAGCCTCACCTATGAGTCACATGGCAGTGGTGGGCGGAGCCAGAAGCAAAAGTGGGCGGAGCAGCTAGCACGTGGTGTCAGCGCTCTTCCCTCCTCTGCCGCTAACTACTGCTACCAGTTTCAGAAGAAACTGAAAAGGGGGAAACCGCCCTTCCCCCGCAGGTCAAGCCTCTGCCGCACGGCCGGCTCCTCTCTCTCCTCGCCAGTAGCCATGGGACAGCCTCCTCCGCCTGCTCTTCCCGAAGCCATTCCACTTGACGGCGCCGCCGCTCAGCAAATCCTCCTTGCGCCGGAGGCTGTTGCTGCTGCTGTTCGGCTTGAGCGCGAGGAAGCGACGGCACTGCGGCGCTCGGTGGCTCCCGCTTTGCTGCTGCTGCCCTTGCTCTTGCCGGCCAGCTGCAGGTTTCTCCACAGCTGGGCCTGGAAGGAGGAGGACGTGGGCGCCGGCTCGGGGTCTCTGGGTTTGTCCGCTGCTGCTGCCTCAGGCTCCATGGCTGCCGCCGCCTCCTCTTTCTCCTCCTTCCCGTTTCTTGGCCGCCTCTTCCCGCTTCTCCGCAAACGCCACCACCACCGGCGTCTACTGCTGCGGAGGCAACAGCAGCAGAGCCCGGTGGAGCCTGGAGGCTTCAATCCAGGCCGGCTGAAGGAAGAGGCTGTGCGCTGGCTGCTTCAGCCCCGCGATAGGCGGCTACATCAGTGGCGTGCCAGCCGGCCCAGCTTTCTCTCCGCCCCACCGAGCAGGGCCAGCAGGCAGGCAGGCAGGCAAGCGGTCCCTCCGGCGAGCAGAGGAGGGCGAAGCAGGCCCGCCCGCCCACCCGCCGGGCGAGAAGCGCGCCTGGCCCCTGGAAGCGCTGTCGGTTCCGGCGCAGCAGCCAGCCGGGGAGCAGAGAGAGGGAGAGAAAGCTTGGCCGGGCTGCCGATGCAGCGCTCCCCCCAGCGGCTTCTCGCTCACTCTCCCTGCTCCGCTTGCAGCCGAGGGAAGCGCTTGTCTCTCCTCCCGGGCATTCCCGGCCCTCTGGCCTGGGCGGAGGGGAAACCCCAAGGGGGAGGGCTCCACCTCCACCTCCGCCACCTCCCTCCTGCTTTCCCAGGCTGAGGATCGCCTGTCGCTCGACAGCCAGCTTCAGCAGCCTTCCTCTGTGCTCGGCAGGCCGGCAAGGTGCACAGCTGGAGGGGAGCGAAACAAGCTGTTGAGCACAACCCGGGAATAAACGGGTTTTTGACTCATACGGGATAGCAGCGGGAAACGTGTTTAAAAACGGGAGAATCCCGGCCAATACGGGATACTTGACAGCTATGCATCAGGCAAGGGCTTTTCCCACCTGCCTTAGTTACCCTCCAGTCCTAGGAGCCTTCATAAGGCAACTGTTCCCAGAGGAAGAACTGTGCGGGAAGAGAGACTTTGCCACTGGGTGGTGGTGGTGGTGGGGGGTTGCTTCAGAAGAGAGCTGCTGCCACGGCCATCACGTGTATGTGCATTTTAATGAGCTGAACAGAAAAATTATGAGTCATGGGAATGTGGGGCGTGTGCATGAATTCAAAGCGCTTAGTTTATTTTTTTGGCTGCTGTTTTGTTGATGTTGTTAATATTGTTTTATAGATTATGAATGCCGTAGTGCTTTGTTAATGCGGCTTTTGTTGTAATTGTGCTGTTTGGCTCCCCCCCCCCTTTTAGTTGTTTTGTTAATAGCGTTTTTAGATTGTAATTGTTTTACTGACGATTTGTTAATTAGTCCATATGTTTTATGCCATATTTGTGAATTGCTAAGAGCATGGCGCTGATAACGCTAAGGTTTCAGGTTCGATCCCTGCCTGGGGGGGTTGGACTAGATGACCTTCAGGGTCCCTTCCAGTTCTACAATTCTATGATGTTATTGCTATTTGTTTTTTGTAAGCCGCTTTGCAATTCATTTGAATGAAAGGCACATAGAAATATAATAAATCAAGTCCGCACTCAGCCACGAAGCATTTTTATCCCATCTTTTTATTCAAGGAGCGCAATGTGGCATGCATGGTTTTCTTCCTCCTCCTCAGTGAATACACACAACAACCCTGTGAGGCAGGTTAGGCTGAAAGGCAGTGACTGGTCCCCAAGGTCACCCGGTGAGAGCTTGGTGGCCAAGTGGGGGATTTGAACCCTGGTCTGACACTCTTAACAACTACGCCATGCTGGCCAATCCAAGCCTATCAGTGGTGTCGCAGTGCCAGTTCGATACCAGGGAGATCTGGGTTCAAATTCACACTCGGCTGTGAAGCTCACTAGGTGAACTTGGAGCAGGGTTCTTGTGAAGATGAAATCAGAGGTGGAGGAAAACCTTGTAAGCCATTGCGGACTCCTTGGAGGGAAGGTAGGACAGAAATGGCAAGCATAAATAAATGGATCTGCTTTCAGGAAACACAGAAGTCTTCGTCCTGGATAAAAAGGCAGGCTTGTTAAAGCAGCCAAAATTGAAAAAGCCATGAAAGGTGAAGACGACCATTATTTCAGATGGATTTTAAAGGGCCCAAATTATCTGGGGCCTGGAGGAGCAACTGTCCTAGGAGGAAAAATAAAAATAAAATCCTTCCAGTAGCACCTTAGAAGTATCTGAAGAAGTGTGCATGCACACTTAAGCTCATACCAAGAACAAACTTAGTTGGTCTCTAAGGTGCTACTGGAAGGAATTTTTTATTTTTTAAATTTTGTTTTGACTATGGCAGACCAACACGGCTACCTACCTGTAACTGGAAATAGGAGGAAAAGTTACTGTGTTAGGGGCTTTTTTTGGGGGGGGGGGAAGTAAGCAGGTGGGCATTTAGTTGCTTGTTTGGCATCCATCTGTCTCGAGAGGCAATGGAGTGTGCCTCTGGGGGTGGTCAAACCTCTGCGCTAGCAGCACGGAAGTGACCTCCTGGGGCGCAATCCTGGGCAGTATGTATTGAGGACCTGGGATGGCTGAACAGCAGTTCTGGCGAATTTCTGTTGCAATGTTCCCAGCTGCTCCCCTGGCTTCTGAGGAAGTATGAGCCCTCCCAACCCTTCACTCAACAGGAAACTGGAGGAAGCATAGTGAATGTGGCGAGGTGCTCCTCCATATCTTATCATGTGTGCTTCGAGCTTTGCAGCTGCACCACCAAGGCTCCTCTGTCCAATCCCACTGCTGGGATCTGGTTGGCTGTGTGTCAGCGAAGTGCAGCCGTAATGGTGAAGTTATCAGCAGGACCGGGGTTAATAACGATAACGATGCGAAAAGCAGGGAGTAAAGAAGCCGATCACATTGGATTTCATAGCATGTGACTCAATGAAGTGTCTCTGGCCAGCTGCTCATACTAAACCTCTGCACAGGCTGATATCTGGATTTTAATTTTCTAATGGGGAGGGGGGTGAACCCTGCTTTTGTAGCTGGGGGGGATCTGTTAGCCCTTACTGCAAATAAACTATTGCATAGTTTCAGGTTGTTTTAAAAAACCTAATGTATTTCCTACTATCCGTTTTGTATCCCTGCTCAGTCTGAGTTGCACCCCAACCTCTGTGTCCTCTGCCCACCCACCTGGGTGACTGAGCAAGAGGCAGAAGGATCCCTCTCAGCCTCCCTGGCATTCTTTAGCATGCAGCTCTATCCCTGCCAATATCTCCCCGCTGTTTGCCAGCAGCGAATAGCCTAGTTGCTTTAATACCTAGTTATTTTGCTTTCTTCCAGACATTTGGATTTTGATTCCCTTGTTTTATGCAACCGCCACTGGGTTTCTCTAACTGAGACGGCTTAATTCAGATTCCTCTCCTAACGCAGCAAGGCTGGCAGAAATAATGGATAACTCGGTATGTGGACGGAAAGATAGAACAGATGACCGCCTGATATGGGGCAATGATGGCTGAAAACTCACAGGAAAGTGATACTTGAAGTCTATGGGAGGAGGGCCAGGCCATAAAACCATTAAAACAACAACTACTAAAGCTACTATTACTACTACTATTACCCACTCAGTAAAAAAGGTAAAGGTAAAGGACCCCTGGACGGTTAAGTCCAGTCAAAAGCGACTATGGGGTTGGGGTGCTCATCTCGCTTTCAGGCCGAGGGAGCCGGCGTTTGTCCACAGACAGTTTTCTGGGTCATGTGGCCAGCAGAACTAAACCGCTTCTGGTGCAATGGGACACCATGACGGAAGCCAGAGCGCACGGAAATGCCATTTACCTTCCAGCCACAGTGGTACCTATTTATCTACTTGCACTGGTGTGCTTTTGAACTGCTAGGTTGGCAGGAGCTGGGACAGAGCAACGGGAGCTCACTCCGTCACAGGGATTCAAACCGCCAACCTTCTGATCAGCAAGCCCTAGGCTCAGTGGTTTAGACCACAGCGCCACCCCACCCCTCACCCACTCTATAGAGGGGATTAGCAACTGCTGTATTACCCCCTGCTGTAAAGGGAAGTGAGGGGCAGATGGGGGGGCTCGTCCACCTCGGAAGGGAGCCCATCTAGGAGAAGGAAAACTCTTATCCTAAACCTCCACTGCCTTATGGAACATCTTTGGGAGAAGAAAGGTAAAGGTAAAGGGACCCCTGACCGTTAGGTCCAGTCGCAGACGACTCTGGGGTTGCGGCGCTCATCTCGCTCTATAGGCCGAGGGAGCCGGCGTTTGTCCGCAGACAGCTTCCGGGTCATATGGCCAGCATGACTAAGCCGCTTCTGGCGAACCAGAGCAGCGCACGGAAATGCCGTTTACCTTCCCGACGGAGCAGTACCTATTTATCTACTTGCACTTTGACGTGTTTTCGAACTGCTAGGTGGGCAGGAGTGTGAGAAGACAAGCTGGTGCCAAACATCATGCTCTGTTTTCCTTTGGACCCATCAATGAGGCCGAGAGGAGTGTCTTGTCATCTGGGCAGCCCAGGACCTCCATCCACACTGTCCAGGCTTCCGCCCCGGGGAGGTCACTTCGGCACAGCAAATGGGTCTGACACAGAGCTAGGCATGTCTCTGTCTCTGCAGCTTCCAGCATGATTCAAACCCACGGGTGCAACTCTTTCTCACACAGCTCTCACTTGGCCTATGCTCTCCATCCTCAGATGATGTGGTGTCCTGTAAGTGTGGTGGGAAAAGGCCCCATGCATTTGTCTCTATGGCAACAGAGCAGCCTCTTTGGATATGGTAACTAGCAGAAACCAACTGGCCAGCCAAACCCATTCATAGAATCATGGAATCGTAGAGTTCGAAGGGACCCCAAATGTCATCCAATTCAACCCCATTTCCTTAACAGAAGAACTGGTTTGGTTGGCTTAGGAGCATCTTCTACTAGATTTTAAGAGGCCTGGAAGACACCCTCAGACATCATCCAGACTGCCCTCCCAAACACATAACAGTATTTTGTGACTGAAGAATTGTTTCCCCAACCTTCAGTTTAATTTGAGATCAAGAAGATCACGGGAGCCTATGGGTCCCCTCTGCCTTACGAACGAACAAATATTTAACCATCTTTTTTTCATATGTTAATGCCTCGTGGAGAAAAGGTTACAAAATATGAAGCAGAAGGAAACAAAACCTGTTCATTTACAGCACGAGAACCAGAGGATGCTTCAAAGTTTCCATGTTAGCTTTTCACACTTCCCCTATTTAGGAAGTGGCAAGCCTCGAGTCGGATAAACACTTTGTGCGTCCGAAAATGAGAATTGGTGACAGGCAGGCCATTGACGTGAACACTTTTTTAGAGGGTGGGGGTAGATATCCAGGCTGCGAAATGGGGCAAATTAAGATCATCATCTGTAAAGGCAAACGGAAAAGTCCGCTGCAATCTTCTGCATTTTCCTTCTAAGCCTAGGGCTTGCTGATCAGAAGGTCGGAGGTTCGAATCCCCGAGACGGGGTGCGCTCCCGTTGCCTGGTCCCTGCTCCTGCCAACCTAGCAGTTCGAAAGCACGTCAAAGTCCAAGTAGATAAATAGGTACCACTCCGGCGGGAAGGCCACATGACCCGGAAGCTGTACGCCGGCTCCCTCGGCCAGTAATGCGAGATGAGCGCCACAACCCCAGAGTCGGATACGACTGGACCTAATGGTCAGGGTCCCTTTACCTTTAACCTGAGAATGGGCTCTGGAAGTCCTTTTCATTGTTCATCTGTTATTGTTATTATTATTATTTTGCTCAGGGCAGTAATAAATGAACCCCCTTTCAATATTATTTGCACCTGCAAAAGCTTTGGGGTGGCCCTACTTCTTGGTTTCCAATCAGTGCATGTCCTGCTGAAATCATGCAACATTTCATAGTGCGAATGTCCTGCTTTTTTTTTTGTAGAGCTATAGAGCAAGCACTCCCCTCCAGATGACAATGATGTGGGACCACAAAGATGTGAGGATGGTCCAGTATGAATCCACCATGAATGCATTCTTATTGTGTCAACTGAGTGTTTCAAAAGGCACCCACCCCCTCCTGCTTTCCGTAGAATCATAGGATTGTCGATTCGGAAGGGATCCCCAAAGGACATTGGCATTGCAGCTAAAGAAATCCCAGCAGATGGCCACGCAACCTCTATCCAGCTCTGTAAATGCCAACCAATCCAGCGGCAACAGCGAGGAAGCCAGCTCTCCTAGCGCCAGAGTCCCACGGGGCCCCAGGGAACCTTCTGCTCCATCACACCTGTTGTTGTTTTTAAAGCATAAAAGATATAATCTCCGTGCTAAACCTTCACTCGTTTCCACCGAAACGGCGTTAACAGGAAGTATGTGGGAGTGGCTGCACCACCAAGAAGCGAGTTTAAGTCGGCACAAGATCAGGCTGCCCTAGTACGGAATTATCTATTTATTTATTAAATTTGCTAGACGCTTTATCTTGCCCAAGGCAACCCAAAGCAACTTGTAACCAAATTGCAACACAACAAAAGTGCCTATTGACATCAAACGGGTGCCTTCACTGTGCATCTTTCGGCAGATGCTAAAAACATTTTTTGTTTAGACAAGCCTACCCAGATATCTGGAATGCTGGTGTGTTTACAGTTCATTGCATGTTTTGATATTTTTGACTGTCTAAATTGCTTGATTTTATTGTTTTATTCTTTTGGTAAACCACTTTGAGGCCCCCCCTTTTTACAATACAGTGGTACCTCTGGTTATGAATGCTTCAGGTTACGAGCTCCGCTAACCTGGAAGTAGCTGCTCCTGGTTGCAAACTTTGCCTCAGGATGTGAACGGAAATTGTGTGTTGGAGGCGTGTGCAGCGGGAGGCCCCATTAGTGAAAGCGCGCCTCAGGATAAGAACGGTTTCATCTTAAGAACGGACCTCCGGAATGAATTAAGTTCGTAACCAGAGGTAAAAGGTAAAGGGACCCCTGACCATTAGGTCCACTTGTGTCCGACTCTGGGAAGCGTACAGCTTCCAGGTCATGTGGCCAGCATGACAAAACCACTTCTGGCGAACCAGAGCAGCGCACGGAAACGCCATTTACCTTCCTGCCGGAGCGTTACCTATTTATCTACTTGCACTTTGACGTGCTTTCGAACTGCTAGGTGGGCAGGAGCAGGGACTGAGCAACGGGAGCTCACCCCGTCGCAGGGATTTGAACCGCCAACCTTCTGATCAGCAAGCCCTAGGCTCTGTGGTTTAACCCACAGCACCACCCACGTCCAACCAGTGGTACCACTGTATAAATTTTATGAACTAAGTAAATAAAGAATTGAAACCTATGCGTTCTGAATATTTGCATTTGCGGGGAGGGGAAGCTGCGAAGCAGACATGGATTGCAAGAGATGCTGCATGCGCAACCTTAAAGTTCTGAGGGTGCACATCTCCCAGAAAACACCCCAATACTCACTCATGGACCTGGCTGGATGGCCCCTTGATCATCTACACCCCACTTGCTTTGAAACGCAACATCTTTTCCTTGCCAAACTACAGAGGCTGCTTTGTGTAGCTGGAGAGCATCCTTTGAACGGGCTTCGGGGATGAGGACGCAAAGCATCTGCCGTCACAATGGCATCGTCTGCTTCCTGAGGCCAGACCTTTGCGAGAACAACAGTTTACAAAAGCCACTTCTTCCTAATCTTTAGACAATGCTGTGTATATTTAACCTTTGCAACAAAAGCATGTCAAACATTTAGGGCCGGGGCGGGTGTGTGTCTCCAGACGCTTTACTCTGGAGTAGTTCCAGCAAAGTCGGCAGGCTGCTTTCAGAGGAATTGGCTGGAGGATTATAGCCTTGGAATGACATTTTCCATAATCTTCTGGTGATAGTTGATACGTTGCTCTTCCTCTGTGCGGCAGGCTGCAAAGGGACCTGATTAGAATTGGTTGTGCATCTTTTCTTCCTGCTGGGTCTATATCGCACCTCACCTGCGTCCTTTTACAGCAGCATGAAACTTGAAGGTAAGGTTGCCAACTGTCCTACCTTGAGCCCTCAGTGGGGAAGGGGTGGGGAAAACTTGTAGGGGCCACCTATAGATTCCTGCAATGCGTTATACATAGGGCTGCCTCTGAAGACAGTTCGGAAACTGGTGCAGAATTCAGCAGCCAGGTTGCTCACCGGGGCAAGATGGTTTGAGCATATAATGCCAATTCTGGCCTGACTGCAATGGCTGCCGATTAGTTCCTGGGCCCAATTCAAAGTGCTGGTTTTGACCTGCAAAGCCTTGAACAGCTCAGGAGAGCGATACCTCAAGGACCGCCTCTCCCTATAGGAACTGACCCAGACCCTGCAATCATCATCTGCAACCCTTCTTTGAGTGCCTCCCCTATGAGAGGTCTGGAGAGTGACAACCTAGGAATCGGCCTTTTCTGTGGTGACTCCCCGTTTGTGGAATGCTCTCCCAGGGATGCTCGCTTGGCACCTTCATTACATACCTTTAGGCGCCAGGTGAAAAAGTTTCTCTTCAACCAGGTGTCCAGCTGGTTAGCATTCTATGGCCTTTTAAATGTGGGAGGGGGGTTATTGGTTTGTTTCTGTTCTTATTTTTACCACGTATTTTGTGCTTTTTATATTGTAACTTTATGTTGTGAACCACCCTGAGAGCCACAGAAGACGAAGAAGAAGACGAAGACGAAGACGAAGAAGAAGAAGAAGAAGAAGAAGAAGAAGATGAAGAAGATGAAGAAGAAGAAATAGAAGAAGAGTAAGAAGAAGGGCTAGAGGCAACAGTTGGCTGAGCAATGAATGTGACTCTTGTCTTTGTTGCTGGACACCTGTCAGGAGCTCCATGGTAACTGTGGGTGGGGCCAAAGCCAGAAGTGGGTGGGGCCAAAGCCCGAGTGGGTGGGACTACCCCTATTCACTCTCTGTTTCCCACCTCTACCTCTGCTGCAGAGATGCATTGCTCCTTCCAGCGGTTTGTATGGATTTTCCCCACAGGGTTGTCTGTAGCCCTAGGGCCACAGGTTGCCGACCCTGCTCTAGTGAAAAGGGTCAAAACCCCAAGCAACTTTTGCAGGGAATCAAAGAGGAGAGAAAGAAGTGGAGAGACATGCTCCCCCCTTTTTTTACAACTCATTGGCTTTGTGCTACATGTACCAATTACGCACCTCTGAAAGCAACGCATTATAACTCTGAAAGCCCGCGAAGACATTGGAAAACAGAAAGGCTGGTCTCAAAAAAATGTTCACCTCCATTAAAACTATTGACCTGAGCTGGAGGAGGTGGGGAGCAGCCTCTAAGCAGTGGGAACATTCATACATGCAAGGAACTCTTAGGCATGCCCACACACACATATATCTATACCTGCGAGCATTTCATCAGCAGAACTGAAAATAAACTACTGAGCTTAAAAAATAATAATGAAAGGAGCTGCAGAAAGAAGGCACTTTAATAAACCTGAGTCTTCCCAACAGAGGTCAATGCCAAAGTTCCCCATGACTAATAAAACATCAAAAGGCTGGGAGCTATACAACTTGTTTACATGGTCTGGGGATGCAGAGTTACTGCCCATCTGTTATCCTGATGGAACGTCCTGTTGTGGGCTTTGAGGCAGCAGAAAGCGAAGCGAAGGGGGGGGGGCTTTGCGAAGGAGCCTGACCATCAAAACCAGCAAGATTTATTATTCTGGTCTCAAGTATATCGAGAAGTATCTAAACTAAGTCAACCATCTGTTCAGGCTTTCCCACAGCTGAAGACACGGACACAACACGAGAGCTCCCCACTCTCAAGAGCTTTTGACGTGGATGTTAGCTGCAGCCGGGATTTCGGTAGCCCAGCAATGGGAAACCGTGAAAAAGCATGTCGCTGCCTAAAGGGGAACAGCCATTGGTGCTCCCGCTACCCCAAAAGTCAGGGTGTATAGGACTCAAGGTCACCCAAGTCATTTGGCGACCCGAGGCATCAAATCCCACAATCGCCTCTCCCGTTCTCTGGCAGGAAAAATGCAACAATAAATTCAACACCTAAGCATTTGCTTTTGACGTGGGTGTTGGCTTCAGCTAGGATTTCAATAGCCCAGAATGGGAAAACGGTGAAATATTGACATTTCTCTGCATTGTATAATAACTTATGGACTTTGGCTATTGTGTGCAGGGGGAATCACACAGAAACTGTGTGTCTCCAGAGGGGAGGAGGATCCAGAATGCAGTTATGTCATCTGGTGGGACATTATTATGCTTCGGACTTAGATGCTCAGCATTCACCATCCACACCAGGTCGGGAAATATAGGTGTCTTGATTTATATTGGTGTGTCCCGATTTTTTCACTCCTGTCTCAGTGACGTCTATGCAGACTTGGTCATGTCCACCGAATGGAAGATGGCAGGACCCCCAAGGACATGCTGGGGAAACCCAGCCAGATGGGCGGGGTATAAATAATAAATTGTTGTTGTTGTTGTTGTTGTTGTTGTTGTTGTTGTTGTTGTTGTTGTTGTTACTACTGGGAGCTGGCTTCTGGGACCAAGCCCATTGGTAGGCCAACTCTGTGTTACAAAAATATCTGCAAATCTGACATGAAGGCTGGTGACATTAACCTTGCCATGTGGGAATCTGCTGCAGACGACCACTGTGCCCAGAGACAGACAGTCAGTTCATGCATCCATAGCAGTGGCCAGAGGAGGAATGGCCGCTGGAAGGAATCGCACAGAGACGAAATGCTGTGATGCATCTGCATGAACTCAACTGGATGCCTTCATCTGCCTCGGCTGCAACAAAACATGTCTCTCCCATATCTGTTTCTACAGCCACAGCAGGCTCTGCAACCTTCCAATGGTTTGGATTCATCCCCGAAGGCACACTCCTCCATTGTCTCCCGAGACAGACAGATGCCAACCCATTTCTTTCTTTTATTATTTATTGTTCGCTTGCTTTGTATATAGTGTGATGTAACACCCTGCTACTGCACTAAACATCATAATAATCCAGCAGGATTCAAGCATGGTATGCTGAGAAATTTGGTATCACAGACTGGAACTGCCCCTGGCGAGGCTGCCCAGCAGACGAAAGCAGCCTTCCCCAACCTGGTACCTTGCAGATAATTTGGGGGTACAGCTCCCATTAGCCCCAGTTGGCACCATGACCCCTGCTGTACACTCACATGGTTCCCCTTGGCTGCAGGTAAGAATGGGGCAGAAACCCCATTCAGATCTACTGAATCGCACAACAAGCAAATCTCCGTCGAAATTTTCACTTCTCCATTTTAATTTTTTGCAATGTCCTTCTCCATCCAGGGCTGTCTTTACCCGGGGATGCAAGAGGTGCGGGGCACCTGGGCATCAAAGTCTGGGGGGCGCTAGGCTCTTAACTATCTACCTGTTATGAAATAATAAATATTTTTGATCAAGCTAGAAAAACAAAATACATATATACCTAGGTATTCCCGAAATGTATACCGACTGTTTCACTAAAGGACTTTCGACTTTGTGCACTCATTAACCAAAGACGCGCCACGCCAGCGCTTGTCATTCACAATGGGACGCAAAATTAACTCTTACATCAAAATATTATGTTACGTAGTGTATTAAACTGCTATGCGGCAGTGGGGTCAGCGGCACCTTTGACACTTTTGGGGGCGGCTAAAGTAAAATTGGGGGTGCTGGGCGGATCTTTGCACCCCGGCGGCGCATATGCTAAAGACGTCACTGTCTCCAGTCAATCAATGTGTGCAAAAATCTGCATGTTCGGGTGAGGCATGCATAAAGATGTAAAAAAATAACATCCCAAAATGCATTCTGTTCGGGGGAATTCCTTGCAAAAATGCACATATTGCGAGAATTTTGCACCAAGATGCTGATGAATTTTTACGAGGACTTTAAAACAAAGTAAGAAAGGAAATCACAAACTGAGGTTGAAATGTGTAGAGCGGGAAAATGTGAAACTGAGAGAAGCCGAAATCAAACGATTCCCCAAACTGACAGATTTGGTGGGCGGTTTTAGAGACTTATTTATAGTGACTTATTTATTCATTTTATTTAAGTTATTTAAGTTTTATTCATTTTATTTAAGTTAGCGTACATGGTTGTTCCCCCTCCTAATTTAATCCCCACAGCAGCCCTGCAATGTAGGTTAGGCTGAGAGAGAGGCAGTTGACTGACTTCCCAGGTCACCCAGTGAGCTTCAGGCCCGAGTGTGGGATTCGAACTCTGGACTCTCCCAGGTCCAAGCCCTAACTGTGATGCGCAAACTCTGACTTGCTAACTGTCTTGCTTGTGAGGGCTCAGCCCCAGAACCTGTTTCCAAGCCCAGGGCGCAGCCTCGGAACGCATGAAGCAACTGCAGAGAGGAGAGTGCCTCTGAGCATGTGCAGGGACTCTCTGTACACAAATGCATCCAGAGGCTTTACAGACTAACTAGCAAGGCTTTGTCTCCAGCCGGCACGGTCCTTTTCCTCTTTTGTCTGTGATCAAGGGAAGCGAAAGGGAGAGGAAAGACGTGGGCGAAACATCGTCGCTGGGGAGGAAGCGGCAGTGAGAGTTCTGCTAGCAAAATAATCACGGCGGGGAAAGAGCGCGGCAAACTGTGGGAAGGAGAGAAGAGTGTGTGGGAGGCCAGAAGAAAGAAACAGAGAAGAGGAAGGAGACGAGATTGTGAATGAGTAACATGCAAAGGGACTATTTATAGGCCAAAGGCTGTGTCACACATCCTTTCCCGAAAGGGAAGCACAGCGAGGGAGGAAAAAAGCCCCCCCTGCCAGCTGTGCGTCTGAGGATCAAAACATCATTTCCCCAGTTCACCTTGCCCCAGCTGTGATCTCATTTATTTCTATTAATTTAATAAAAGTGCATGCGGCTTTTCAAGAAGACCTCTTCCCAAGCCACATGCAAGGGAAGGTGCGTAGCTCAGGGGGTTAAAGCATCTTCTTTGCATGCAGAAGGTCCTGGGGTTCAATCCCCAGGGACATCACTTGGGGTCTGGAATTTCAGGGGCGCCCTGTGCAATGCCAAAATCTGTCTCTTGCTCTCCATTCTATATAATAGCTCTGCGCCCGGTGCGGCCAAACTGTTTGCGCTCCCCCAAATCTGCCTCTGGTGACATTTCTAGGCAGGGCTACAAGAGACCCTCTGCCTGGAACCCTGGAGATCTGGAGAGGGCGATGGGTGGTCACTAGCTCCAGGGTGGCTAAGCTCTGCCTCCACAGTCAGTGGCAGCAATGCTTCTGAATACCAAATACTGGAAACCACAGGAAGGGAGAGGGCTTTTGTGCAAAGGATCCTGCTTTTAGGTTTCCTAAGGGCACCTGGTTGAGGAGGCTGACCTAGGTGGGCCACTGGCCTGATCTAGCCAGCTCTAATTCATGTTCTTATACAGATGGTCAGTGACTGGAGATCTGACTTGGGGTGAGGCAGATTTGTATCTTTGTATGTCAAACCTACACGGAAATGCAATTTAAGACCATCTAAACTAGGTCCTAAACCTAACTGGGACACGGGTGGCGCTGTGGTCTAAACCACAGAGCCTAGGGCTTGCCGATCAGAAGGTCGGCGGTTCGAATCCTCGCGACAGGGTGAGCTCCCATTGCTCGGTCCCAGCTCCTGCCCACCTAGCAGTTCCAATAGCACAAATAGATAAATAGGTACCGCTCCTGCGGGAAGGTAAACGGCGTTTCCATGCGCTGCTCTGGTTCGCCAGAAGCGGCTTAGTCGTGCTGGCCACATGACCCGGAAGCTGTACACCGGCTCCCTCGGCCAGTAAAGCGAGATGAGCGCTGCAACCCCAGAGTCGTCTGTGACTGGACCTAACGGTCAGGGGTACCTTTACCTTTAAAACACCACCAAAAATATCTCAAAACTGCATTAAGAAACATGACTAATAATGAAGAGGACTAACCCTAATCTTGCCTAGGTGGCCTTTGGCAAAGTACCAGTTCCCCAGCTTACAGCATGGGGATAATCCTTCATAGCTCAGCTGGTTAGAGCGTGGTGCTCATAATGCCAAGGTTGCAGGTCCAATCCCCGCATGGGACAGCTGCATATTCCTGCATTTCTGGGGGTTGGACTAGACGATCTTCAAGGTCCCTTCCAACTCTACAGTTCTATGATTCTATGATCTATGATCCTACTTGCAAGATGCTGGAAGGCAGAGTCAGCCAGAACGTAGATCTACAATAGTATATGACTCATAAGTGTTTGCCAGTGGCAACAGTGGCAACAAAACTCTTTCCTCCCCAAGTCCCAAATTAGGCTCCTGAAACAAAGGGTTTTCCCAGACTGATGTTGCTTTTGGCGTGGGAGTCCATCACACACAGACAAAGTCAGGTTGCACAGTTATAATTGATCGGGAGGTCTTGCGAAACAAACCCGCTTCCCTAAAAGATCAGACTTTTTTGCAGTAAGGAAATTGACAGGGAGATGCACTGGTAAGTGTGAGATAACTGTGCTCATTAAATAGCTGGAGCTGCCTACTCTTCCTGAAGACAGAATGGTACATATACAGGCCATGTGGAAGTGCCCCAAGAATGGGGAGCGGGGGGGAAAGAGCGGGTCTCAGTTCTGTAATCTCAGTCCCGATTCTGAAATCAGTGCTAGGAACTCAAATAAGGATATGTTGGGAATTACTTCCTTCACCTGAGCCGCCGTATTTGCCATCGCCAACTTCCCTGCACCCACCCTACCCTGGCGATGGTTGGTGGACTTTAGGATTCTAGCAAAATATAGATCCCGCAAGCCTGAAGTCTGTGCACCCCATTCTGATCGCAACCATTTAGGCCCAGCCTGCATGCACTGGTGCGAAAGCAGAGACGGTGGAATGAACTGCATCGCTGCAGACTGTGGGTGGGAAATGTCATTTCTGAATGCTACATAAAACAAAAACAAAAAACTCACTGTAAAGCGAAAACACCAGCTTCTACCTCTGCCTTTTCCTGCTGCTAATTTTCTACTTGCAGGCTCCCTGCTGTTTCTGTACTATAGCAAATAATTTTCAACAGCCTGATTTCCCACTTGCAGTCTGAGGTGGTACAGTCCATACTACCACCTCCATTCATTCTAACCTTGGGCTCTCTGTTGAGAGAGCCAGCGTGGTGTAGTGGTTAAGAGCAGTGGACTTGTAATCTGGTGAACCGGGTTCGCGTCCCTGCTCCTCCACATGCAGCTGCTAGTCACACTTCTCTCTGAAGTCTCTCAGCCCCACTCACCTCACAGAGTATTTGTTGTGGGGGAGGAAGGGAAAGGAGAATGTGAGCCGCTTTGAGACTCCTTCGGGTAGTGAAAAGCGGGATATCAAATCCAAACTCTTCTTCTTCTTCTTCTGTTGCCCATGTAGACTAGACCCAGGGTGCTGCATGCTGATGGTTTTCAGAGAACAGTCTTTACCAAATAATAATAATAATAATAATAATAATAATAATAATAATAATTTATACCCAGCCCATCTGGCTGGGCCTCCCCAGCCACTCTGGGCGGCTTCCAACACAATATTAAAATACAATAATTCATCAGACATTAAAAGCTTCCCTAAAAGGTGTCCTGGGCTTTGAAGACACTCGAACTCAGGACGCAAGAGAGAAACATGCTAAGAGGAAGACACGCTTGGCAAATCCACACCGTGATCAACTCCCACCTGGAAACCAATGTCCCCACTGTGGAAGGACGTGTGGATCCAGAATTGGCCTCCACAGTCACTTGCGGGCTCACTGTTAAGACCATGTTTATGGAAGACAATCTTACTCGGCTACTAGGAATTGCCGAAGAAAGGTTTTCAAAGAGTGCACCAGGGAACAGGATCAAGGAGAAACTCAGGAATGGTGGCAGGGCTTCCCTGAAAGGCAACTTGCCCACCACTCCTGATTTACTCTGTGCAACACGAAGCAATGGGTGTGTTGTAGGAACTGCGCTGCTTTTGTGGTGTGGAGGGTGAGGACCAAGAGGCACCCTGTAACTGTGGTGGGCAGACCTCAAGCTTGCGGCGGGATCCTCTTCCTTCCTTTTTACTAGAACTCTCAGGGTCTACCAGAAAAGAGTCAGATACAAATGCATCAGTGCCAGGTACCAGAATGAGACACACAATGGGCCAGATTTAGGTTGGATGAGGCCCTCAGCTACTGAAGGTAATGGGGCCCTTTATATGTCCAGCCGTCCTTTGTCAACAACAAATTGTCACTGTTTTTGTGTGTCGAATATATGCCATATGATAATTTATGGACCTAATAGGTATCCAAAGCCATTTGCACATAACAAAATAGGTATTTTATCTTATATTTTGGAAATGTACATCCAGTTGTTGTTTTTTCCTTTAATTTTTTGGAGGCCCCCCCCAAGAGTGGGGCCCTAAGCTATAGCTCTTTTAGCCTATATGTAAATCCGGCACTGGCTGGTCTGTATCTACAAGAACAGATCAACATCTGAATTCTTAAATTACCAGGGTTGCTAACCTCAAAGCAGGTAATGCTCCTATTTTTCAGGGGGCTGAAAAACAGGCAATTATTTGTCTATGTGCAATATTATTCAATTTTGTTAACATGTTTGGAATCAGAAAGGTTTGCTGATCTACTGCAGATCGCCCAGGGTTCTACCCGGTAGGCGCCAAATCTGCTTTCTGCCAGCTTCTGCCTTGGAACATGCTCAAGAATGAACTGCAATATTCAGGAATCTCTTGAAAAAGAAAGGTGTCCGGCCCAGAAAGCCTGAAAAGGACAGCCATATGATAGGAAGCAATTCAGACCCTCCAAGCTCGTATGCATACAACCTACGGAGGCCACTTGCCAAATTTGCCTCTCTCGCACCTTTGGAAGCATCTGGAGTGGCAAGATATCCTTGCTAGTTTTCCGCCAGGTTGCCAAAGTGCCAAAGGAAGAGGTTGATTTGTGCCATGGCTCAGGTCCCCAGTGCCTGTGCTCAGTGCCAACACTCAACTCCATAATGCACCAAGTGCCCCTGAGCAGACACAGAGGGAATTTCCCCTTGCAAAGGAACAAATGCAGAGTCATAGATTTTCAGAGTTGGGAGGGACCCTGGGAGCCCAGCCCTTTTCCTCAATGCAGGATCTTCCAGTAACAGCAACCCTGGCAGATGACACGGTCTAGCCTCTGCTGAAATCCCTCCAGCCAAGGAGAGCAGGGTGCCTCTGGAGGCTGGCTGTTCCCACTGCCCAGGATCTCTTAGCAGCAGGAAACCTCTCTCCTAATCTCTAGCCAAAATCTTCATCTTCAATTCCCATTCTTTGGCCCTTTGAAGCAACAGATAACACGCTTGGCCTGTCTCCTGCGTGACAACCCTATCACACAGATATTTAAAGATCACCATCGTGATAGACACACCACACATTTGAAGCATACGACTTCCCACAAATAATCCTGAGAACGGCTGTTTGTGAGGGTGCTGGGAACTGCAGCGCTGTGAGTGGTAAACTACAGTTCCCGTGGTCTTTGGGGAGGAAATCATGTCTCCCTTTGATTCTTCTCTTCTCTGGGCTTAAACACAGCCAGCTCTTTCAAACGCTCCTTATAGGACTGGTGCACAGTCGCTACACATCAAAAATTAGGGTTCCAAATGAGGCTCTGGCATTTCCACCCCTTTCGGCTTTCTTTCTCCAGCCAAAAAAAGCATCTTTAATTATGGCAGACTTTTGCCAGCTACGACTTACGTATGCAGGCATTTTTTTCTGTGATCTAGGCCAGTGGTATTCATCCAATGTGCTCTGGCACCCTGGGGTGCCTTGAAGGATGGTCAAGGGTGCTGCGGGCAACACTGGCCTCTGTCCCTCTTTCCTTCCCCTCCCTCCTCTGGTCACCATTCACGTCTCTGCTTCCCAAAGGCTTGCACAGTTGTTGGTTGCAGCTGCCCTGGCTACAAGCTCGCCAGGAGAATGGTGGCTCTGGGGCTGGCCAAGGGGTGCTTCCCAGGCCCCTGTGGGGCAGTGTGAGGAGGCACCTCTCTTTGGGGCGGGAGGGGGGCAGCTCAGAGACCAGGGGCAGCAACTGCGGCTGCCCAGAGGACTCCCAAGGAGGAGGCAGCGGCAGTAGAGGGAACACTCCACAAGGGAGGGTGTATGAAAAGGGGTGAGGGGCCACTAGCTCTGCAGGCAAGGGGTGACATAACTGGGCTCCTGAGCCCAGCAGGGGTGCCACAGAAAGAATGTAGTTGGTTAAAAGAGCCGTAGACACAAAAAGGTTGAAAACCTCTGATCTAGGCCATTGCTGATTTTTAACAAATTAATTTTTAAGGTTGTTAATACATGTATTTTAATATTTTTAATTGTGTTGCAATTTTAAATTGTTGTAAGCAACTCCGAGTGGTGCAGGGGTACAAGAAGAGTGGAACAGAAATGTTATGTATAAATGAATGAATGAATGAATGAATTAAAAAAAACAACCCGTATAGATGAATTGAGTCATGCATGTACAAGTCCCATTGAGTCTGACTCATGAAGACTATTTCAGTTTAGGAGAGAGTTGCTGTTGCACCGATGATTGTGATGGTAGACAGATCAATTGTCCTCAATCTGCCTCTTTTATGAAGTACAACAGGGCAGATCCCTGCCCCAAAGACCTTACAATCAGGGGAGACAAGGGAGGAAAGGAAGGAAAATGGGAGGAAGGATGTAAACCATTCAGAGATTTTGTTGCATTAAGTGATCATTTTGTAAAATAGATAAACAATAAGCTATTGTGCCAGCTTTTATAATGGAGGGAACCCTACTTTCAGTTAGATATACGTAGATATGCTTAGTTACAGCAGAGAATGGGGACTTGCGGTGCAAGGCAGAAGTAAATCCTATTAAATCCAATGGGGCTTATTCCCAGGAAAATGGAGTTAGGATTCCTGCCTAAAACTAGGGGAAACTCGAGGATACCACCTCCTCCTCCTCTGTAGTAAGTGAGAAGATCTTTCCCACTGTGCCCACTTGAAATGTGAAGGCCAAATTCTCCAGCTGATGGAGGTAATTTCAGTGACTTTGGGGTGATTTCTGGGTTTGGGGAGGGGAAGAGGAAATCTGCTATTGCTTGTAGTCAAAGTTCAAATCGGGGGTTATAACTAGGGCTGTGGGGATTTCTCCACCGCTTTGATCTGCAGAACCGGCCCTCTTCCTGGCACCACATAATATTCCATCCACACTGGTAAGAAATCAATATTTTCATGTAGCAACGGCCCTTTGGAACTCCCCGCCTAGTGACTGTACCATTTTCGGCACCTGCTACAAACATTTGATTTTTGTTTAGACATGCCTGTCCAGCCACGTAGCATGCTGACATGTGCTTTTTATCACTGACTTATAATTTTTAATAGTTGTTTTTAGCTGCTTTTGCCCATAATTTTATTGCTTTCTTCTTTTTTGTAAACCACGTTGAGTTTTTTTTTTTTTTTTTAAGAATCAAGCAGTGTATAAATTTTATGAGATAAATGAAATAAAGACCAGTAACTCTCCGCCACTGCCTCCTCCCAGAACGACGCTGCCGGGCTTACTCCGGAGTAGGCAAGCCAGGGTGCCCAGGACTGAGCAAGCGAGAGTGGCCAAAGACTATCTCGCCGGTCCTGAACCACGTGCGCCAGGAAGAGAGTCCACAATCGGTCCCATAAAGATCACCTTGGAACCGAGTTTCCCAGACAGTTTTTACTTCGGCGCGAGGTATTGAAAGAGAAACAAAACCTGATGCAGAATCGGAAGCGAAGCGGATCTTACCGGCTCTGGTGTCTCTTGTCAATTTTCTTGGCAAGCCCGGCTGCCTGCCCAGAGGGCGATCCCACCGGAAAGCATCCCTTGGCGCTTGTTGCTGCTCGGATCCGACGCGAGGCTGTTGCTGGAAGCGGAGCGGAGTCAGCCGCGCTGGGGACGCCCGGCGGAGGGGCGCGGATGAGGCATCACAGAGAGAGGCCGGGGAGGCGGTGTGTGTGTGGGGGGGGGGGCGAGGCAGGAAGCCGAGTTGAAGTAAAACTTTAAAAGAGAAGTGCGCGCACCCGCGCGCGCATCACCTTGACAAATTGAGAACAGCGCTACAGTAGGCGACAGTGCGCTTGGTATGCGGGAAGCGTTGCCGCCAGGGCGCGCAAAGCAGGAGCGAAAGCGCTGGGTGTGTGTGTGTGTGTGTGTCAGATTTTGCAATGGACCACCCTGGGATACTGCCCACCCCATAATCTTTCTCAGCCTCCTCCGTAGTTGACAGGGAGAGGCTGGCTCCTTCTGTGAACCTCGCTTATTTTATAAAATTTATACACCGCTTTTTGTCATCCACCAACAGCAGCATACAAATCGATATGGTTAACCTGATCCAAAACACCCACCCACCCCACTCACACCTGAAAACAAAGACCACCACAGCCAACCACAAATGAATAATCGCACCCTAGGCCAACCCCGACCTCTCTCACCACCAGAGGAACACAAGCGAACAGCAGAGAACCTGCACAAGCAACGCTGACATCAAACCCTACATACATTAAGTAAAATAGAAACATCGTCACCCCCCATCTCCCCCCCTCTTTCCCCCTTCCTAATGTCTCAACAAATGAAACTGATTTGTAAAAATGATACATGGAAAAAACACTAGAGAGAGAGACATTGAACATACTTTTGTAAATCAAGAAATCTTTAATAAAAATAAAAAAGAGGAAGTTTCCAAAGAGAGATGCAAAACCTGACATGTTTCGCTTCCTGTTCAAGATCAGTGCCATATTTACATATAAGCTAAACAAGCTATAGCTTAGGGTGCCCCCCCAAAAAAAAATTAAAGAGGGAAAAAAACTGGATGTACATTTCCAAAATATAAGATAAAAAAACAAATAAAATAAAACCTACATACAAGGGGGGAAATACACCGCTTGACTGCAAAAAAGAGAAAACCTAAAAAGATGTGAAATCAATTTTAAAGAAATCAACTCTAAAACATACGGAAGTTAAAATACTAAAACAGATTAAAATCCTCTCAACTTTCTAAGCATCTTGTCTAGACGGGAATGTGTTTCAAAGGAGCCAAAAAGCGGACAGGGAAGAAGGTGACTTATTGATCTCAATAGGCTCTGAGGATAATTTTGCTGCCCTCTAAAACATTTGCTAACTCCAGTGTTTTTCTTCTAGGAAAAACGGTGCTGGTTCTGCGTACCTGTGAGTACCCCCAGGGGAAAAAGCGCTGGCTAACCCTCGTAGTTTTATGGCATTCCTTCACTTACATTGCCAATGATGACATCAATGCTTGAATGGCAGTTCCAATCTAGTCTGTATTTGTCATGCTCACCTTTCCAGGTGCTGGAGGATAATTTTGCTGTCCTCTGAAACATCTGCAGGCTCTTGTGGCACTCCTTCTGTTACACAGCCAACTGCCTCTGTTTTTATGGCAGTTTCAATCTAGCCTGCTATGTTTCCTTGCAAGAATACCATCTGGCCTTAGACTGGGTGTGCGTACTACATTTCCCACCTGCCAAGGCCAAGGCAGGCCCCTCTCTGCCGGCACAGCAACAGGGGAGAAGTGATTTCAAGAGCCAGATTGGCTGTGGGTCCTGAGCCCTTTGAGGCAACTTTTCACAGGGGGCCATGATGAAAGGCAGGGGTAGGCAACCAAAGGCCCAGGGGCCAGATGCGGCCCAATCGCCTTCTCAATCCGGCCCACAGACGGTCCGGGAATCAGTGTGTTTTTATATGAGTAGAATGTGTCCTTTTATTTAAAATGCATCTCTGGGTTATTTGTGGGGCATAGGAATTCATCTCTCCCCCCCTTCAAAATATAGTCCAGCCCACCACATGGTCCGAGGGACGGTGAACAGGCCCACGGCTGAAAAAGGTTGCTGACCCCCTGATGAAAGGCCTGAAATGGTAACTTCTGCCCTAGAAGTTCTTTTAAGAACATAAGATGAGTCGTGCTGGATCAGATCTATGTCCAGCATCCTGTTCTCACAGTGGCCAACCAGATGCCTCCACAAGAAAGACCCGGGTGCAGGACTACTCTCCCCTCCTGTGGGTTCCAGTATCTGGCGTCCAGAAGCACTACGGCCCCCAACAGTTCTCTTTTTAAAAAATAAATCTTTTTATTTGATTTTCAAAAGGAATAAAAAGAGATAACAAAAGAATAAACACACAACTAAAAAACAGTACGAAATTCAAATGATGAGATTACTCTAAATCTCTTGACTTCCCCCCAGGGCCGTCTCATCCATAGGGGCTAGTGGCGCGGTGCGCCAGGGCGCCAGCCCCCCCAGGGGCGCCCCCGCGAGCCAGACAGCATACCAGGCGCCCCCCTCCCCACCAACCCGCCCCCACCCCCACCCCACGGGCGGGCTGGTGGCCAGGCGCTTGCACGGCGGCAGCGTAGCCACTGCCGCCCATGCCGCACCTGGGTGGGCTGCGAGCTGGCTGCCCTCGCCTCCCGTCCCGGGAGCACTGGAAGAGCGCGCAGAGCCCCGCACCGCTCCAGCGCCACGTCCCTCATCCCCCGCTCGCCCACCCCCCCTCCCGAGGGGCGGCAAGCGTGGGAGGGAGGTGGCGGAAAGGCGGCATGCCGGGGGCGCCGGAGGGATCGCTGCGCCACAGCGGCCGATCTCCCTAAGACGGCCCTGCTTCCCCCCATCCCCTCCATGGGTCCTTTGGATTCTATTTTCAACTGCATATCAATACTTCTCCAGTTCTTCATCATCCTAAGTTATCTATATAATCAATTACATTACATGTGTATTTAAAACCCTGCTAATGTTTTAACATGTTTACAATGATTTTCTATGTACATTATAAACATTTCCCATTCTTTTTTTAAAAAAATCTTGTCTTCTTGATTCCTTAGCTTCCCAGTTAATTTTGCCATTTCAGCATAGTCCGTTAATTTGGTTTGCCATTCTTCTCTGGTCAGGGCTGTCTCATTCTTCCATCTCTGGGCTAGTAACATCCGGGCAGCCATTGTAGCATACACAAACAATTTCCCCATATCTTTTGGATTCTCGGCACCTATAATTCCCAATAGAAAAGCTTATTTAAAACACAGAAAAGGTTATTTAAAATATTTTTTTTCATTTCATTATATATCATTCCCCCTTGAAATGAGAAGAGAAGACTCCCTAGAAAAGACCCTGATGTTGGGAAAGATGGAGGGCACAAGGAGAAGGGGATGACAGAGGACGAGATGGTTGGACAGTGTTCTCGAAGCGACTGGCATGAGTCTGACCAAACTGCAGGAGGCAGTGGAAGACAGGAGTGCCTGGCGTGCTCTGGTCCATGGGGTCACAAAGAGTCGGACACGACTGAACGACTGAACAACAACGACAACAGGAAAAAGGAAAGGAGAACATCAGGAAGAACTTTCTGACAGTTCAGCAGTGGAACAGTCTCCCATGAGAGGTGGTGGATTCTCCTTCCTTGGAGGGTTTAAAGTAGAGATCGGGTGTCATGGACTTGAGATTCCTGCGTTGCATGGGGTTGGACTAGATGGCCCTCAGGTTACCTCCCAACTCTGCAGTTCTCTGACTGCTTGATTTACTCGGAACCTCAACCTTCTTCCCCTCTCAACCAGCAGGAGTGGTTTCGTGCTGACAGACATTACCTTAATTTAAATAGAAATGCAATATATCCCATCCTAGTGGGAAAGACAGGGACCAGGTGAGCTGTGTGTTTGCTCAATCTTTGTGACTGTTGATGGGCAACTTCAAGAACCCTGCAGGTTTCACTCCTCCTCCTTTATCATCTTTAAACTGGACTGAGGCCAGTCAACTGAGGCTCACCCTCTGTAAAAGCAGGACACCCAGGGCTCCTCCACATGGCAGTTTATCTTGTACCCCATGCAGCTCATCAAAACACTGTCTCATATTCCCATTTAACCCAGATTTATCGTTTCCCTGGAAAATTTGATAGGTAACAAAATCCCTGCAGAAATGGTAAGATATAGGAGATACAGGATGGTGTTTTGATGGGGATGGCACTGTGTGGATAGATGCTGCACAAAACTAATATGTAGGCTATGGGACAGTCTGCCCCAAATTGTATGTATGAGTCTGACTTCATCACACAATGATCTAATCACCAGCTTAATGACTGCAGCAAGACTAATCATCGCCCAAATATTGGAAAATGTTGAATACAGAGATGTTTGAGAACTGGCTACCACAACTTTAATGTTGATTGATAAATTAACAACTCATGTTTATGAAAAATGGACAGACATTTTCTATTCAGATTGGTACAAATTTATTTCCTACGTGGCAACAAAGGAACATGCATATAGGCTACCAATATGGGGATTGATGGTATGACACTTGTGTTTGACAAAGTGATTTGATTTATCAACGCAATTACTTTAAGTTTTTCTGTATGTGTATTTTCAGGTGGGGAGCAGATTTATTACTGTTTGTAGAATTGTAGAGAGGGAAGGGACACCAAGGTTCACCTAGTCCAACCGCTACAAAACAGGAATCTCTGACAGATGACTCTCGAGTCTCTGTTTGGAAACCTCCAATGAAGGAAAGTCCGCCATATTCCAAGGAAGTCCATTCCTCTGTCAAACAGCTCTTACCGTCAGAAAGTTCTTCCTGATATTTAGTTGAAATCTCCTTTCTTGCTCAGGTCCTGTCCTCCAGAGCAGGAGAAAACAAGCTTGCTCCATCTTCCATGTAGCAGGCCTTCAGATATTTGAAGATGGCTATTCTATCACCTATCCATCTTAAATCAAACCTATCCATCTTAAATCAAACCTATCCATCTTAAATCAAACCTATCCATTCTTAAGGAAATCTGCCCTGAATGCTCAGTGGAAGGACAGATCTGGAAGCTGAGGCTCCAATACTTTGGCCACCTCATGAGAAGAGAAGACTCCCTGGAAAAGACCCTGGTGTTGGGAAAGATGGAGGGCACAAGGAGAAGGGGATGACAGAGGACGAGATGGTTGCACAGTGTTCTCGAAGCTACTAACATGAGTTTGACCAAACTGTGGGAGGCAGTGGAAGACAGGAGTGCCTGGCGTGCTCTGGTCCATGGGGTCGCAAAGAGTCGGACATGACTAAACGACTAAACAACAACATTCTATCACCTCTCCGTCTTCTCTTCTCCAGGATAAACATACCCAGCTCCTTCAACTGTTCCTCATAAAGCTTGGTTTCCAGATGTGGTTTCTTGTTGTATTTGTTAATTCTCATCTTCCTTTTCTGTGCCAACACTAGAAAAGAGGGGAGGGGGACCCACCAAGCTGTGAGCTGCACACAGGTCTGCAGTGAACTGCCATGGCCGCCCTAAATCAATGCGGAAGGAGGCTGGGTCACAGCAGACTCCCTCACAGCCATCCCATTTTGGAGAGTCTGATTGCTCTGGGAGGTGCACTCATTTCAGCTCCCAATCTGTTGACTTTTAGACTTTGCTCTCTCCTCCCCAGAGAGCAATTCCACAGCAACCTATGCAAGGGGTATCCCCCCTCCCTTCAAAACTATGGCTGTTTATCAGCATAACAGCTCAGGAAGTCCCTCCAGAGGAGGAATGCATTTCGCAACCTATTGATCTGAGAATAGATCGCTTGCATCCCTCCTGAATGCTGCAGCACTGAACTCTCCTCTGCGGACCCAACATCTCCACTGCTCGGAGTGTTTTAGAGCTCAGGAACGACATCCGTAAACGGTGTCCTCATGTTTTATATAAGCAGTGACTCCTCAGAGATCATTAGCGTTAATTATGACAGTGGTCCACGCTCCATTATTTCTCCCCTCTGAGGACTGATTTCCCTATCCAGGGCTGTTATTCTGTTCAGCTGCCCACCTGTGGATTAGTGGCTTCCAGAACAGCTGCCATCCCCAGGCACCCTCATCAGAGAAGTCCCTCTTCTGTCAAACAGGGAGACACAAGGGGGCTTTCGTGAGAGAGATCCAAACAACATTTCCAGGTGTCCAAAGCACAGTGCATTTCGGAGACCTTTGCACAGATTTCTATACCGGGAAGGCTGTCAGCATGAAATCTTCTTTTCCATCTCTTGTGGCATCATTCTGTCTGAGTCACTGGAACCCAAGTGCAAAATAAGCCAGACCATTAGGCACTCAATGGGCTGGTTGTAATATTTGATCCATCCTCTGCAACGAACTAGGTTTAAGCACCTCTTTGACAGCTCCTTCAAAACATTACTACTTTTTTGTTTTTGTTCAGTTTTGCAGAGATCTTTGGATGAAACTAGTTATCTACATCTAGGGTGCTCAATGTGGCACCCTCAAGATACCCCCCCTTGGCAAGTCAGAATGCATTTCTTGTAAAAGTTCTGGGGAAGAATGGATTTTAAAATACCATAACGAAAAGTTACAGGGAAGTAACTCAGGCCACATTGACACCATGCATTTATACACCTTCCAACATGGCGTGGATGAAAATTGGTAGGCACATCTTTCGGGGCCATGCTCCCACTTTTCTTTCTTGTTGGAATTGTCTGAATTTCTGCCTTGGATGTTTCGCATTTTAAAAACACCCATCAATCACTCTTCTCAAGGAACTCTGAATCATAGCTTTGGGAAGAGAATAGGAAGTCCTCTTATAGTCTTCTTGTCCAGGAGGGTCCAATAGTCAGTTTGGGTGGATGGTGTTAGGCCAAAAATTAAGCTGCCAACTTAATATTTGGTTCACTACATGGGTGAGCTTCACACATAATTGCAACCACTCCTGATAAGCTGCCTGGACTGATGGGCAATATGAGGTTGTTGGCAAGAAAAATCTTGGGCCTCCCTAATGGGACAATGGCGGCTCAACTGAGAATGGAACTGGGCCTATCATCCATCGTAGCAAGAGCCCATATCAGGATAATTACCTTCTACAAATCGCTTGCTGAAACTCCAAATTCTCTACTAGCCATTTTACAGTGGGTGAAAATGATGCTTGCGTAGAGCCAAGCAACTTCCGTCTCCGGGGTCTCCCAAGACATCTGTTGCACAGAAGGAAAGAGAACTCGTGGTTCCCAGGTTTGGACCAAGGCACCTCCCACCTGCTCCCCCAACTCCACTCACCGCCCTGAGAGCATCTGAGTGAAGCTGCAAAGTGCTCCAGCATCCATCAAGCACCACGGCTATTCTGTCAAAGAAACCCAGAAGTACCAAGAGCAAGGCAGGGGACCTTTCTTTTCTTTTCCCATCTCTATCCTCCCGCGCCAAAGTCAACGTTTGAAGCCAATACCTCGGTACTATCTTTTTAAAGGTCAATGATTCTTCTTCTTCTTCTTTTATTAGCAATTAGCTAATTTTTAAATGGGAACAAATTGAGAGGTTGGGGGGGGGGGAAGAAATACCTGCACAGATATATCTTCAGAACGGATACATCTCCTCATTCAAGTTGAGCAAGAAAGGTCAGGAGGAAGGGAATCATATATATATATATATATATATATATATATATATATATATATATATGAGAACTGTACACAGTGGGATAGGCAATGGCGCAGCAAGAATAATCATAATCACCACTGTCATGATTAACATATGGCAATGTATTTATAGTGAGATCTAAACAATAATTAGAGAGCGAGAGAGAGGGAGGGAGGGAGGGAGGTGCAGTGCAAGCAGTAGCAGCAGCGATGTGTAGAAAGGGGCAAGATCCAAGAATGTGGTATTGTCTCTGCTTATGGCACTGGGCGCTTCTGTCAGGGTGCCTGGTGCCTCTTGGAACTGGTAGGGTGGACAGCAAGGAACCAAACAGTAGGTGGTGCTAGAGCCAAGGAGAGACACACAAGGCCTGTGTGCACCTCAGCTTAACATGAATACGTACCCCTTCTAAAAAAAAAAAATCCTTCCAGTAGCACCTTAGAGACCAACTAAGTTTGTTCTTGGTATGAGCTTTCGTGTGCATGCACACTTCTTCAGATACACTGAAACAGAAGTCACCAGACCCTTATAGTGTGCATGGTTTGGACTGGGAGCACCAGCCAGCTCTATTTCTCTTCACCACAAATTTCTTAAAGCTCCAGGAACCGTCGCTGGACATAATTCACCTGGAGGTGAACTCGATTTGGAGCCAGCTTTCCAGACCAGAAAAGGTGTGAATTTTATTTTTCTATAGACACTATCACTAGCAACAAGTAGTCACAAAAATGAAACTGTGAAAGCAAAAAATATGCTGAGCTTAGAAGCAGCTATTGCAGAATGGACGGGCTTCATCAAGTGCCTAATACAGTAAAAGGAAAGTTGGTCGAGAGGTTGATGGGAACTTTGAAATGCCACTTCTGTCATGTGTTGTCGGCCAGGAGCATCACAGACCCTGAGATTTCTGGGCCCAAACCTGAGATCTAGGAGTGTCCCCTGGTGATGCAATGGAAGTGGTCCTTGGAGAAGGAGGTTAATTGGGAGAGTGGGGGGCAGAGGAGAGCAGATCCGCCAGGGTGTCTATGTTATAATTTGCAACCAGCTGCTGCTGGGCCATAGCTTGCAAGTTGTATGAACACTGCCTCCTCCCCCTCCTCCACTCTCACCCATCTGGAGATTCAAGTCCTGGAATGGGACAAACCTGGAAACTTCATGTCAGTCCTAGAGGTCTGGCAACTCTGCTCCTGTCCCTCCCTCTGTTATTGAATCATGGTTTATTTAGAAGAGTGGTTCCCAAAGTGGGAGGTACTGCCCCCTGAGAGATAGTGGGGTTACATAGGGGTACACTAAGAGGCAAGTGGGTGGCGGGGGCACTGGCGGTGTAAATGAGTATCTGAAAAGCTGGTATCGCTGGATCCAGTTCATCAGCTTTGTTGGATTAATTAAACAGAATAGTTTTAATTGGATTTTGGATAAATGTGCAATTAATTGTTACTGTTTTGAATTCCATCGCACTGTTCTTTTCCTTCGTGGGTTGTGTAAACTGCTATTCTGAATAATGCTTTTTGGGGGATAGGGCACCGGGGATGAATTTATGAGGGGGCTGGGGTGATATCACCCCTTTAAGACTGGTTTATGGGAATGGGTTCGAACCTCAGAAATAATGCGCTTACATACAGTTGTCTCCCATTAAGACTTCAAGGCCAGTGTCACAAGGTAATTGGGTGGAAGAGGTGAAGGCCTATGGTCTGTTCCCATAAAAGCTGGATTGGCAGGAGGTCAGCATCTATTTGGGCTTTTGACAGCTTCCTGTTCCTTTGCACAGCCTACTGAGATTTAAGTGTAAGCTTTTATGTTAACTAGCTGGATAAAAAATTCCTTCCAGTAGCACCTTAAAGACCAACTAAGTTTGTTCTTGGTATGAGCTTTCGCGTGCATGCACACTTCTTCAGATGAAAGCTCATAGCAAGAACAAACTTAGTTGGTCTTTAAGGTGCTACTGGAAGGAATTTTTAATTTTGTTTCGACTATGGCAGATCAACACAGCTACCTACCTGTAGCTGGATAAGTTAGTGTTTGTAGTTGCCTTACCTTCTGAACTATATTAATCTGTGTACAGTAATTATTTGGAGTTTTTCCTCTCTTGTAGAGTTTTGTTTTAGTAAAGACTGTGTATGATTTCATGAAATTTGGGCTGATCTGAGTTCCCGAGCCCTTTAATTTTGACCACACTTTTCGGAACAAAGGTCATCCATCACAGGGGCACTCGAAAAAGTCCAGGAGTCACTGTTTTAGAACATTGTGCCTGGAGGCAAGTTGCTGTCTTCCAGCCTTAGCTTGCCATCTGTAAAATGGGAATAATAGGACAAGGGTAGCGAGGTGAAGCTCCTCTGCCTTTAACGGTTGGGTAGGAAAATGGATTTTATTTGGTGTGACTCGTCAGGGAAGGAACTATTAAACATGCAGGAGCCCTGTCCTTTCTGTATGTAGCTGCCTTCAATAGGACACATTGATATTCTGGACTTGCAGCAGTTCAATTTACATTTATTTTCTCCCAAATAATTTTGTGCATTTTAGTTTTGGCTGAAAAAAACCCTGCTAGAGATTTCCTAGCTCTGGGAAGAAGGGAATGGCTCTTAATCCATTGTGCAGATGTGACCACTCTCTCACTGATTCGTGAAGTTAAATGCAGTAAAGGTCATATAAGATATTCCTGAAAGTTAACTTGCTATATAAGCTGAAGGGCTCTGGAAGGACACCAGAAGCTGTAGGCCAGGCTCTCACCCATCAACTTCTAAAGCTTCTTCAAATAAAGTCCTAGAATTTAAGTGAGCTAGGAGGAAAGTGATGCTGGGAGATCACCGTCATAATGTTAGTATATTTGATTGCTTGACGATTTTCTGATGATAAATTATTTGACTTTCATTGGCACTATTTGCTCTCTCTACATTCTGGCGTTCCCATTCTTTTTCAGGAACAAAAGTAAACATCATTTTGGAGAGAGTCTCAGGTTGCTTATAAATAGTGCTCATATTTCACTGATAATTACAGTTATGTGGGATTCAACCTGGATGCAGAATTATACGGCTGCTATTTATTAACCCATAAATGTCAAACCTAGTGTTGAATTTTTTCAAATGGCCCTCTTTGGAACAAAAGCAAAGAGGGTGAGAAATCTACGCATGCCAGTCTGGTGCCATGAAATTAAATGATGCTTTATATGAATAGCACCATTATCCCGCCAGATTCCATTAATCTTTAGCTACTTTGCAAAATTGCAGGCCGATTCTTACAGATCCCAGCTCCAAAATGCCTTCGGAAATCCTTAAGGTGGAAGTGGGAAGCAATAGCTAACAGGCACTTGGACCTTGTGGGATCTCGGATTCCTTGTCGGGACTAGGACCTACATGTGGAGGGCAAAGGTAAAGATTAAGCCAGCAAATAGGGCCTGGGTCCTCTCATTGTGGGGATGGGTTCAAGCTGAAGCAAGTGGCCTCTGCGTCTTGGTATGTTCCATTCAGAGCATACCACATGAACCAGGGCTTCTGTGTGAATGGGAAATTCTTTCCAGTAGCACCTTAGAGACCAACTGAGTTTGTTCTTGGTATGAGCTTTCGTGTGCATGCACACTTCTTCAGATGCATGCACACGAAAGCTCATACCAAGAACAAACTCAGTTGGTCTCTAAGGTGCTACTGGAAAGAATTTTCTATTTTGTTTCGACTATGGCAGACCAACACGGCTACCCACCTGTAACTGTGTTTCTCAGGTCACCTGTGCAACTTATCAGTGGTGCTGGGACAGTTATCAAGAAACAGCCATGCAAAAAGCCAGCGGACCAACCAGTCTGTCACAAACCCAAGAGACCCTCTCTCTTTCATCTGCCCTGGGCTACTGAGCCAAGCGGGGCTGGATTGCCCAACAGGCAGGCTAAGCATGTACAGAGGGCACCAGAAAAGCAGGGGGATAAAAAAGAGAGAGGTTTTTTTTTTTAAAAAAAATCAACTTTTGATTATTATTTTTTAAGCATTTAAATAGCCACCATGGGGAAAATCATAACTTTGTTAGACTTCTTACCCTAGTCTAGCCTAACATACTTTACCCAATCTTCCCTCATTATTCTGCTCTCTTTATTATCTATCCCCCCACAAGCCAGGGGTTGTCCTACTAATGCAGATCAAAACAATGCAAGGAAATCGGATCCTGTCATGTATTGCAACAAATCTGAGGTTTTTGAATTTTTATTTCACAGTTTAGTATTGTTTTGATTTTGAATTACATATGGAAGGGGACGCCAAAGCGTTTTCGGTGTTCAGGGCTTCTCAAGGTCTCGATTCAGCCCCGGATCCAAACACTGGGCTTACATTCGCAACACAGAGGTATTGAACCTCGCTAACCTGACATCCTGAAAAGAGATGAGGCCACAGCTGCCATTCCCTGCTGCTTCTGAGGAAAACAAGGTGTGGGGTATTTAAAGTGCGGTACAGCCAACAATTCATGTTTTGCTAGAGAGGCACGTGATCGGAGATGAAGCTCACAGAGTTTCCCTGTAAGTTTGCTAGAGAGAACTGAGAGAGACACTCCCATTGTGCCCTGACCAGGAGATGGAGTAGCTGTATATTCTCTTACCTGCAAGGGCACAACCTCTTCATTTTCCCACCTCTTCTGCTCTGCCAGCAGTGTAAGAACACCTGCTAAGTCTGAGCTCCATGCTCAGGCTACAGTTTAGCTAGACTTAAGATTGTCTACCAACATGAGTCTGACCAAACTGCGGGAGGCAGTGGAAGACAGGAGTGCCTGGTGTGCTCTGGTCCATGGGGTGATGAAGAGTCAGACGCGACTAAATGACTAAACAACAGCAACAACATTGTCTTTGTAACTGAATTACCATTTTAAGCTTGCCTGAACAAAGCTGCTGTATCTGTTCATCTTCAACAAGAATTCTAAGTAAATGTTACTTTTACCTTTTACAAGACTCTTTGTGTGATTATTATTTAAAGGGGGAGAAACAGGGGAAATAGCGGTGTTATGTACTGAACTGAATCCTAGAACAATAGGATCCAGAATGCAGCAGTCTGATTGGTCCTAGAACAATAGGGTCCAGAATGCAGCAGTCCGATTGGTCCTAGAACAATAGGGTCCAGAATGCAGCAGTCTGATTGGTCCTAGAACAATAGGGTCCAGAATGCAGCAGTCCGATTGGTTCACAGGAGCCACCCAATCCAGCTCCAGGTAGAAGTGAATCAGCAACCTGATTGGCCTACAGGAGTAGCCCAGAATTAGCCAATCACGTGGGGCCCATTGTGTAAATAATGTATATATAGCAGACGTTTTGGGGAAAGATTCATTCCTTGCTACTATGAGCTGAATAAAGAGCATGAAGTTGACACTTGACTCCGAGTATATTTCAAGTAGGAAAAGCCAGTCTGCCTTAAAGCATCCTAGATTACTTAGGCTAAAACCGGCCTATCTGAGCTTCCATTTAAGCTGCAAAGGGATAGCACTCTGCTGAATTTACAAATGTGAGGAGGGGGGGAAGGATAAATATATCATCTCCTTTCATCTATTCACATCCCAACCCAAGCCTGGCTTGACCCGGTAAGATGCCAGCCTGCCGCCATTTGCGGAGTTGCCAGGAGGAAGAGCTCTGGGCCCGCAAAGAGCAGCCGCCACGAAATAAGAGGCTGCCATTCTGCTATCCTTGTGTGATATATATTTTTTTATTGCGGTGCCGGTGCCTTCTCTTGCTTTCCACAGGAGGCCACGTTACAACAGCCCGAGATCAGAGGAGGACAGTTGCACAGAAGTGCAAGCAGGGGAAAGGGAAGCTGGTGAGAGCAACCGTGTTTGCAAGGGAAAGAGAGTGAGAAGGAAGACGGAGGAGCTGGGGGCCTCTGAGGCTTCCTCCTTCCCAAACCTAGTCTGAAGTGACAGCTGCGCCTGCCGGCAAAGGGGGCAAGTGCTTGTAGGGGCGGCAAACTGGGATCCCACTCCCCTCCATTTCTCTCCCCCCCCCCTTTTCAGTTCTTTTCTCTCCCCTCTTTTTGAGCTGAGTTGAAAAGTGTCATTTCTCATTTTGCCAGAGATGATTACAGCTTGCCCTATATAGTGGCTTTGCTAATGCCCCGCAGAAAGCAGTTGGCACCTGAAAAGACAATAACTGCGTGGTTTATTGGCCCATTACGTAGCGCTGTACTGGGAGACAAAAGGAAGGCTGCAGGCTCTGCTGTTTAATGCTTTGCTTGGTGAAAGCCGAATGAATCAGTGCCTACCCTGGGCATCTCCTTTTCGGTTTGGATAAATGATATTTGGGTTTTTTTTTTTATTCTACGGAAGCAAAAATGCCAATAGGAAGGCAGGTGTCTGGGTACCTTAAGAGCCAGGGTAGTGCAGAGATTAGAAGGTGGACCTGGGAGGCCTGGGTGCGAATCCCCACTCAGCCATGAAGCTCAGGTGCCAATCACTTCCTCTCACCCTCACGTGACTATTGTGGGATTAAAGGAGGACTCGGACTTGGGAAAGCCAGGATTCAAATCCTCACTCCGCCACGACACTCATAGGGTGTGACCATGGAAGCCAGTCAACTGTTTCTCAGCCGATCCTACCTCACAGGGTTAGAATCATAGGATCATAGAGTTGGAAGAGACCCCAAGGGCCATCCAGTCCAACCCCCTGCCAAGCAGGAAACACCATCCAAGCATTCCTGACAGATGGCTGTCAAGCCTCCACTTAAAGACCTCCAAAGAAGGAGACTCCACCACACTCCTTGGCAGCAAATTCCACTGCCGAACAGCTCTCACTGTCAGGAAGTTCTTCCTAATGTTTAGGTGGAATCTTCTTTCTTGTAGTTTGAATCCATTGCCCCGTGTCCGCTTCTCTGGAGCTGCAGAAAACAACCTTTCACCCTCCTCTATATGACATCCTTTGATATATTTGAACATGGCTATCATATCGCCCCTTAACCTTCTCTTCTCCAGGCTAAACATACCCAGCTCCCTAAGCCGTTCCTCATAAGGCATCGTTTCCAGGCCTTTGACCATTTTGGTTGCCCTCCTCTGGACATTTTCCAGCTTGTCAGTATCCTTCTTGAATTGTGGTGCCCAGAACTGGACACAGTATTCCAGGTGAGGTCTGACCAGAGCGGAATACAGTGGTACTATTGATCTACCCTTGATCTAGATGCTATACTCCTATTGATGCAGCCCAGAATTGCATTGGCTTTTTAAGCTGCTGCATCACACTGTTGACTCATGTCAAGTTTATGGTCTACCAAGACTCCTAGATCCTTTTCACATGCTGGGTTGTTGTGGGGATTAAATGAAGAGGGGGAAGAACCATGCACACCACATTGAGCTCCTTCGAGAAGGTGAGATGTAAATGCAATAGTGAAATAATAATCAACAGAGTATTGGACTAGGACCTGGGAGACCAGGGTTCGAATCCCCACTCGGCCATGGAGCTCACTAGTCACTACCTCTCAGCCTCACTTACCTCGCAGGGTCATCGTGATGATAAATCGGGGAGAGGGAGAACCATGTATGCCACCTCAAGCTCCTTGGAGAGGATGGTGGAGTATAAATTTAATAAATAAAGTAAACTCCAAGATGCCCTCAAAGGATGAGCAGTTTCTGCTTCATGGGGCAGCCAAAATTCAGCCCTAGGGACCCCATGGTGTGGAACTGACCAAAAGGGCTCGGAACTTTGCCTTGGCTGTAGCTAAGAACAAATTGAGTTGGCGAACTTATATATTTCTCTATAACTAGGCCTTTGGCTGCTTACATTATATGGCATTTTTAAATGTGTTTGTGGGAGAGGGGGCTATTGGGTTTATGATGATGATGATGATGATGATGATGATGATGTATCTTTTGTTCTCATTTTGTATTTCTATGTTGTGATCTTTGGCTTAAGAGCAGTACAGTTGTACCTTGGAAGTCGAACGGAATCTGTTCCAGAAATCCGTTCGACTTCCGAAATGTTCAGAAACCAAAGTGTGGCTTCTGATTGGCTTCAGGAAGCTCTAGCACCGGATGTTCGGCTTCCGAAAATCATTCAAAAACCGGAACACTCACTTCGGGATTTCGACCTTTCAGGAGCCAATTTGTTTGGGAGCCAAGGCGTTCAGGAGCCAAGGTATGACTGTATACAAAAATAATAAATAATAATGATAATTAAATACTCTGGTTAGCCATGATGAGCCCCCTTGCACACGTGGAGCTTACTTCTGAGTGAATAGGAAAGTTCTAAAGCATCCTTTGGGGGGGGGTGTCTGAGGACCAGAACTGTATGCAGTACCAGCCACATATATTGGCCCTGCCTGGTGCAGGTACAGTCCCCTGAAAGCCATCTGTGAAAGGAGTGTGGATGGCCAAAACAGAGCCTTTTCCATGGTGGCCCCACAGTTTAGAGAATGCCCTTCTATGGACGCTTGTGCCTGGGCTTATGTGTTAATTGTTAATAGGTGCTTTTAGTATGCGCTGTTGTTATTTGCTCCAGTGCCTGAGGCACAATGTCAGATAGCAAATAGGCACAATTATTACCATATTCCTGGGGTGATGTAAATTTAATACAAATGTCTCCCCCTCCACCGAAATAAATGGACTCAGCTGGCACTTTTACGTTTGGGAGCTTCGCTCCAGGAGACGTGTCTCTGGTGGCGAGTTCCCCTGCTTTGGCTTCCTGCCGCGAATTCCTTCTCTTCTCCCGTTGCAAAGTCATGACAGCGGATGGACAAACTCCGCCTGTCTGCCTTCAACGGCTGGAAAGGCTGAGGCGGGATGGCTGGATGCTGTGAATTAGCAAGTGCTCTAAGTGAACGCGATGAAAAATAAATCAAGGAAGCCGCATTACCAAAATGGGCTTTGTTCATTTGTTTCTGACAAGTGCGGGTTTGCTGTTAATTATTCATCAGGCTTCGCAGTGTACTAGCAAAATGTGCCACAGCGCACTTTGCAAAAGTGATGAAGTCCGGGTAGAAGGAACCTGCGTGAGGATGCCTCTTTTGCGTGGCATCTTTGCAGAGGAAAACAACCACCACCTGGGGAATATTCACCACCTGGGCCCAGGAAGCTGCCCCACGCCAACGAAGACCACTGGCCTTCTGGTTCGTTGACACTGATGGACTGTGACTCTGGCTGAGGTCCTTCCCTGGCCATTTATCTGGAAATCCCACAAACTCAATTTGGGAGCTGTGGGTTAAACTACAGAGCCTAGGGCTTGCCGATCAGAAGGTCGGCAGTTCAAATCCCCGCGACGGGGTGAGCTCCCGTAGCTCGGTCCCAGCTCCTGCCCACCTAGCAGTTCAAAAGCACGTCAAAAGTGCAAGTAGATAAATAGGTACCGCTCCGGCGAGAAGGTAAACGGCGTTTCCGTGCGCTGCTCTGGTTCGCCAGAAGCGGCTTAGTCATGCTGGCCACATGACCCGGAAGCTGTACGCCGGCTCCCTCAGCCAGTAACACGAGATGAGCGCTGCAACCCCAGAGTTGGACACAACTGGACCTAATGGTCAGGGGTCACTTAACCTTTTTATGTGCAAAGCACCACTCAGTTTTGATCCATTCCCAAACTATCTCTCTCTCTGTGTGTGTGTTTGTGTGTGTGTGTTTGTGTGTGCAAAATTTCTTGAGTGTTTATTGAAGGAAAGTGTGAAACTCTGCAGTTCCCCTGGACACACCGTGAAATCTAGAGGCATGCTTTATTCAAAAACTTTCCAAAACCAGGAAAGTAATGTTGCCCAGCACAGTTATGGCCAGCAATGCCATCTTGCAAAAAAAGTAGCAGGCAGGGGTGGTGCATCCCGCTTTGCCACTTGAGACAAACAGAGAATATGCCACCTGCTTTCTACTGCCCGGCCCCCTGTTGCCACCCCACCGCCAAGCCCCACTTACCTGCATTGCATGGCAGTGCTCGTGAAGCACTGGCAGCGGCACCTTCCAGGGAAATCTCACCAAACGCTTGCAAGATCTAATGTGCTCTGTGAGATCTTGTGAGATTTGGGTGAGATATCACCAGAAACTGGTGGCACTGCCAACGCCGCTTCTTTGCTGGCAGTGGAGGATGCGAGGTAGGTGGCAGAGATGAAGTAGGCACCGCTGCTTGGGCTTCTGCCACTCAAGGTGGGCACATCATCCTGTCTCATCGGTGGACTGGGCCTGGTAGCTGGTGAAGGTGACTGCATAAACTCAACTGCAGTGGGTTAGATGGATAGCACATCTACCGGTAACTCTTAGGCCCTCACACTGACAGCTGGTTTCTCTCGGTGTTTGTGTTGTGGTTCCTTGGAGTCACAAAAGAGCTGCTGTTATGTACTGAGCTTGGATCCTAGAACAATAGGCAGGTAGGATCCTAGATGGCAGCAACCTGATTGGTCTGCAGGAGCCGCCCAATCCGGCTCCAGGAGGAAGTGAACCAGCAACCTGATTGGCCTGCAGGAACAGTCCAATCAGGCTCCAGGAGGGGAGTTGAATCAGCCAATCACACTGGGCCCATTGTGTAAATAATGTATATATAGCCAGAGGTTTTTTTTGGGAAAACTCTCACTCACTGCTTACCATGAGCTGAAATAAAGAGCATGAAATCAACACTCAACTCCGAGTATATCTCAGCTGCTCAGGGTGAAAAGAAGCATGTGCAAGAAAATCCAGTGGCCAACCATGTGCTTCTTGGAAGCCCACAAGTAAGACTTGGAAGCAATAAGTTTATTACGTGTCCCTGATGTTCCCCAGCAACTCAGAGGTTTCCTGCCTCTAAAGAAGACATTCCATATCATTGTACTGCTGGCCTTGATGTGTCCTCCATGTAACGTTGAAGGTCACCAACATGGACAGCTTTAAAAGAGGATCAGATAAATTCATGGAGGAGAAGACTATCAGTGGCTGCTGGAGTCAGAAGTGGTAACGCTTTCTAAATACCAGTTCGTGGAAACTGCAAGAGGAGAGAGTGCTCTTGTGCTCAGGTCCTGCATGAAGGTTTCCCATAATGAGCATCTGGTTGGCCACTGTGAGCATTGGGTGTTCGGTTAGATGTTCCATTGGCCTGATCCAGCAGACTCTTCTTAAGTTCTTCAACAAACTGAAGCTCCTGTTGGTGCAGAATGCAACCACCCAGATACTTGTGGGGGCTACGTTTTCAGAGCCAAGGCCAGTCCTAGACGTTCTGCTGTCTGAGGCTAAGGACACGATGGTGTCCTCCCCATTCCGTGTGCAGAAGCTGACTGAATTGCCAGTTGAATTTCATTTCTGACTGGTGATGATGGAGCAGGGCAGCAGGCTAACGTAGGGAGCATGCGCAGCTCTGTCTAAGTAGCACACATAGCTCCGTCCCCAAGCCAAAATTCAATATTGCTCAGATGTGGGGAAGCTGTGGTCCTGCAGATCTTGTTGGACTCTGACTCCCACCATTCCTTGCTTTGCTGGTTGGTGTTGATGGGGGCTGGAGTCACCTCTGGAGCACCCCGTTTTCACTACCCTATTTTCTCCAGTTTCTGTGCAGAAACAGATGTTCTAGTCCTCCACACTTGCCTGTTCACTGCAGCACCAGGGAGCGGCTGTGGGGACCCGGGAGAAAGGAATCCTTTTGCTGCAACGGAAACATTTGTTATAGCTGGGTGGAACTGCGTGAGTTCATGTACACATTTGCAAAATGAATTATTGTGCATTTAAATGGATATTGCTCTGTCTCTTTCGACTAGAAGCCCTCCTTACAGTCTTGGCGCCTTTAGTTTTTACGACGGGTTTAAATCAACATTTTTTATAACTCTTTTCTAATTCAGAGGTGTGATTTTTTTCCTGTGCCTGTGCATTTTTAATGTTTTCGAAATGGTTAATGGGTGGAATAAAAAGACAGCCGACATGTCATTGCATTATCCCCTGCAGATGTAGAGGACGAATTTTTAGTCAGCTTCCTTCCTTTACACCCCCACCAGCAATTCCAGATGAGTATGAGAGACTCAGAACACCTTGGAGCAGACCAAGGGACACAACCTGAGCCTTGCGCCATCTCAGCTTGCTGGAAATGCTTCTCTGCCTGCTGAACACTGTGGACAGTGAGTCAGGAATCATAGAATCATAGAGTTGGAAGAGACCACAAGGCCCATCCAGTCCAACCCCCTGCCAAGCAGGAGTTGGAAGACTGGAACATTCAGGGCAGATAAAAGAACATACTTCTTCACATAAGGTAAAGGTAAAGGACTGTTAGGTCCAGTCGTGTCCGACTCTGGGGTTGTGGCGCTCATCTCGCATTACTGGCCGAGGGAGCCGGCGTACAGCTTCCGGGTCATGTGGCCAGCATGACAAAGCTGTTTCTGACGAACCAGAGCAGTGCACAGGAACGCCGTTTACCTTCTTGCCGGAGCGGTACCTATTTATCTACTTGCACTTTTGACATGCTTTTGAACTGCTAGGTGGGCAGGAGCTGGGACCAAGCAACGGGAGCTCACCCCATTGTGGGGATTGGAACCGCCAACCTTCTGATCAGCAAGCCCTAGGCTCTGTGGTTTAACCCACAGCGCCATCCGCGTCCCATACTTCTTCCATAGTTTAACTCAGTACTTCTTCACATAGCACTGAGTTAAACTATGGAACTTCCTGCCTCAGGAAGGTGTGAGGGCGCCAATTTCAATGTCTATCAAAAGTTGATTAGACAAATTCGTGTAGGAAAGGGCTGTTGATGGCTACTAGCCAGAATAGCTCTCTCAAAGCAAATCTTTAAAAATGTAGTATAAACACCGACAATGGGGAAACACTGGCCTGCGAGCGCTCCAATTGGAGAACAGGTGTCATGGACTCTGAAGATGCTCGAACTCAGGACGCAAGAGAGAAACATGCTAAGAGGAAGACACGCTTGGCAAATCCACACCGTGATCAACTCCCACCTGGAAACCAATGTCCCCACTGTGGAAGGACGTGTGGATCCAGAATTGGCCTCCACAGTCGCTTACGGACTCACTGTTAAGACCATGTCCATGGGATACAATCTTCCTCAGCTACGAGGGATCGCCAAAGACTGGCTCCACCTCCACCTCCACTGCTTCTGAACGCCAGCTACTAGAAACTGCAGGAGGGGTGAAAGCTCTTGCACACGGATCCTGCTCCCTGGTTTCCTCCAAGCATCTGGTTGGCCACTGTGAGAGCAGGATGCTGGACCAGATGGGCCAGTGGCCTGATCCAGCAGGCACGTCTTACGTTCTCAAGTCCCTGGTTCAACTCTAGGGCTGCCAGGGCAGGAGCACCCCAGACCCTGAAACACTGCTGTGAACATGCGCATCAGCATCCCCCAGAGAAGGGCCCGGATCCAATCTCACCAGCATCTCCAGGGAGGTTTGGGAGAGGCTCCCTTTCTGAAATTCCGAAAAGCTTCTGCCAGTCACCTGAGCTCAACGGATGCAATGGTCTGTGTTATGTATTGAAGTTCTCACCCTAGGCCACTAGGGGTGTGTGTATATAGTTCATTCTGCTGCAGTTTTCACTCAGGTCAGCATATGCAAAAGAGGGATTGTAAAGGGACGTTCAGGGATTGGTTAACTGCGGAAAGTTGTTACTGTTGCTTTGTAGCTGAGTTCTATATAAGCAGGCTGCTGAGGCCTTCAGCTCACTTCTGTTCCAGCCTGAGAATAAACAAGAGCTGTTTGGAAATCACTGTGTCGTCTGCTGTGTCCACCCACAACTTAACAGTCTCGCTCCGTCTAAGGCCTTCTTCCTTACATAAACTTTGGAGAATATATGATGGACTCCCTCCCTTTTAAAACTTTTGTTTTGCAAGTTTTATTTGCATGTGTTTGCACTTTGCAGCCACAATTGTCATGTGTTTCACAGTTACATTTTTCAAGGCAGCTGTGCCAAGCCCTATGAGAGTATAAATATGCATATTCCTCTAGTGATATTGCCAGAGACATTAAAACATGTTGTCAGAGAAGAGAAAAATGTTGTTTCTCTTTGATTTTATTTTTGCATGAAGCAGACTCTGCACTTGGAGACCATTTAAAAAATCCCAAAGCCGAACTCCCCTGTTCATTGTACTCTGGTTGTACTGTCTTTGGAAGAGGAGTTGGCACCAACTTGCTGGGCAACGTGCTCATTTCATTAAAAAAAAACCTAAAGCATGTTGCTAGATCTCATGGTGTGAGACCTGCAACCGTCCTAACATTGCTGAACACTAACTTCCCACCATCCTTGAGTCATTGGCCTCTGCTGAGGCTGATGGGAGTTGTAGTCCAATAACATACTGAGGGCCGCGTGTTCTCCATCCATGACCTAGATCAGCCTTTCTCAGCCTTGGATCCCCAGATGTTGTTGGACTACAACTCCCATCATCCTTGACCACTGATCCTGCTACCTAGGCATGGGGGGAGTTGAAGGTGCACATAACAGTGATCACCTGGGCAGCAGACTGACCGGGCACATGGTTCACCTGGTTGGTCAAAATTCCATTTAAATTATAGTAATTATAAGTTTTCGCCTGTGCATATAAACGGGGATATGCAAAATTAATGCAAAACTGCACACCCTCCAACATTTATCTGATGAAAATAGGGACGTACGATTCCATAATGATAATTTTACTATTTGAAAGACTTCCGGCGAGACAAGATGGCGACCGGCACGCAGCAGCGGAGCTCCTAAAGGTCCAGCGCCAACGGAGCTCCCCCGACCGGCTTCTGCACCGCCGGAACCGCCACCGCCACCGACGCGCGACAGCCCGCGGCTGTCGGGGAAAGCCGCCGGAGCACCGGGCGGGCCGACGGGACTGGGGATACCCAGCCAGACGGAGCCCGGGACCCTGAGGCCTAGCGGCCTGTGAGCGGCTCGGGGCGGCTGCCCCGCGAAGCGCCGGCGCTCCGAAGGCCGAGGGGGGACGCCACGTTCCCGCAGCTACAGCGACCGTCGGCTGGCTCGGGGCTCCGAGGCCTAGCGGCCCGACGGCGGCCCAGGGCGGCCTGCCCCGCGGAGCGCCAACACCCCGGGGGCCGAAAAGGGACGTTGTGCTCCCTCAGCTTCTGTGGCCGCCGTTTTAACCGAAGGCCCCGAAGCCTAGCAGGCCGTGAGCGGCCGAGAACAGCCTGCCCCGCGGAGCGCCGACACTCCAGGGACCGAAGAAGGACGCCCCGCTGCCGCCGCCCTTACAACCACCCCCCCCAAGAAGACGTGAGAGAGGGCCTCCGTCACCCCCGGGAGGTGGGGAACCCCGATCTTACCACCGTTGTCACTGCAGCCGCATCGCCACAGCCCATAGGGAGAGAAACCCCGGCTCTGCGGCCCAACAGCACAACCACCGCCGCTGAGGGAAGGGAGAAAGAACGAGAGAAGAGGACGGAAACCTTCCCCAGGGAAGACACCACGTTTTTGGGGGGATTTTTCCCATTTCTCCCCCCCCCTCTTATTATTTTTATTTTTATATATTTTTAGTGTCTCCTATTTTTACCTTTATTTTTATATCCCTTTCCCCAAACTTCCCCCTTTTTTCTTTCTTTCTTTTCTTTTCTTTTTTTTTTTTAAAAAAAACAACTAATTAAATTACACCTAAAGAGAAGGAAGAAGGGAGAGAGAGAGCCAGGGGGTAAGAGAGGAGGAAAGGAGAAAAGGAGACCCGTGCCCCCCCTTCCTTATTATTGGTGTGTTGTTGTTTTTTTCTCTCTTTCTTTCCCTTTTGTTGCTGTTGTTGTTGTTGTTGTTTCTCCATCTTAAACTACTACCCCTTGTTTTTGCTCCTGGGATCAGGTTTTTTTTTTTTTTTTGGCTCTTTTTAATTTCATTTTTGCTCTCATTGTTTATCCACCCACTTTTTTTTTTTTTAGCCCACTGCCTTCCTCTCTATTACCGTCCCTACCTACCCTCTCCACTTCAACTATTTCCCCCCTCCCCCCTTTCCTTTCCTTTCTCCACCTTTATCTAATTTTATCTTAAATCTTACTTTTTGCGCGTTCCTTCCTTGACAAAAAACCCTGCTTTCTCTTTCCCTTCCACCCCTCCCAAATCTACAACCCTTCTACTAAACTTCCACCACTACCATCTTATATTACATTAACATATCACTCAAAACACACTCTCCTCCCCCCCCAAAAGGGAGGGACCTTTTTGTTGTTATCACTGTGGTCCTCTTCTCCCACCCCAACTCCCATTAATCTCCGCCCACTGAACCCCCCCAAAGCCAATTGCCTATCTGCTAACCCAACCGTTTGTCTACCTATCTGCCCCCCCCCCACTCTGACAACACTGCCGAGACGACCACGGAAACCCCAGAGAAGCTCTAGAAACATAGCCAAGAAGTGACACAAATGGCCGCCTAAACCAAACGCTCTGTAAAAGCCACCAATCACCAACGCCTGATCAACTCAACAACCCAAGAACACCCAAGAACCACCAGTGCTACAACCCCCAACCGCAGCACGCCATATTCAAAGAAGACGCTGAGCAGACACCAAACCAAAACCATCAGGGAGACCAAAATGGCACCAACCAGGGAGATGGCTAACGACACTCAGACCACAACACCCCTCCAAGATGACAACCACCCAATAACGAGACGGGATTTGAGAGAAATGGAGACTAGATTAGCAAGAGAACTGAGGAAAGAATTGAAAGATGCAATGGCTCCCATGCAGATATTAATTGAAGCTCTAACCTCCAAAGTAGAAGCTCTAGAGAACAAGACCCAAATGCAAGAGAGAATAATAGAACAATACCAAGAAGAGAACACACGGATGAGGGAGAAACTGAGCAAACTGGAAGCAGAAAATACAGAAATGAGAATCAAACAAGCAGACCTCGAAGACCGAAGCAGACGCTGCAACCTCCGTTTTCGCAATTTCCCCGAGAATGCAGAGGAGACAAGCACAGCAGACCTAATCGTAAGCTGGCTAAAAGACACAATCCCAGGTTTGACACTCGAGACAGATGACCTCGAGAGGGCCCACAGAGCCCTAAGAGCTAAACCGAAGCCCAACACCCCGCCAAGAGACATCATAGTGTGCTTCGCACGCTACAGAAAGAAGGAAGAGATATGGAACAAACTCAGAAGTACAAAAAACCTTGTATACAAAAACAACAAAATATTAGTCTTTCAGGATTTATCCCAAGACACCCTAAACCGAAGGAAAAGCCTACGCCCATGCACCCAGATTCTCCAGCAAGCAAAGATCAACTACCGATGGGGCTTCCCCTTCCGCCTCATCGTAACAACAAACACCACACAACACATGGCTACCAACATACCTGAAGCTCAGCAATTACTAGAGGACCTCGGATTCGACCTTCCACCAGAATGGCAACAGGAGGACCCACCAAGCGACAACCGAAACCATAACGCCGAAACAACAGCAGACAAATGGACAACAGTGCAGAGGAAAAAGACGAAACGGAAACAACAAAACAGCGCGTATAGATACAACCAAATACCAGCACGCACAGAACCATCCCAACGAAGACTCAGCACAAGAATCCAGTCCAAATTCAACCAAACCAACACTTCACAAAGGAACGACCCTACAACAACAGCCACAACTGAATGAAACAACCGGAAAACACCCTGAACTACAGGACTGGTGAATATCCCCCCCCCTCCCTTTGAGCCATAAAAATTGCCAACACTATCAACACCCCCCAACACCACACTTCCACAGTAACCCCCACCCCAACACCAGTCCAAACCTCAACCACGTCCCCCCTTACCCAACAAACCACACCCTCACCCCCCCATCCCACACCAAGGCAAAACAAATCCTCCAACCTAAACACGACCCACGATCAGGCTTCAACTTAATACCTAACTAACACAATGGTGGCACCAGAGCGCACCAACACACACACACACACCCTAACACACCAACAATGTTGCTATTTACACTGACAGCATTACTTCTGAACCTTATCTACAACACCTATAACATCGGCGTCAAAAAGACGCCTCACACTGTCTCGCTGGACACCCCCTATCGCAGAAGGCAAGGGGGACGGCCTGTCCCTGAACACGGCCCTCCACATCAGCTGAGACCCAGGACCAACCGGCTAATTGCCAAAGGGTCCAAAATACCCCAAGCCACATATAGGAAACCCTTTACAACCTACCCCCCACTCTCTAACCCAAGCCCAACTCCAACCCCACCAACCCCCTATCCACCACAACCCAGATCAGCGCAACCCTGTTGGTTCGTTAAACAACACAAAATGAGAGACATAGGACAACCCAGACGGGTTGGCAAAGAATCATCCTACACAAAAGGGAAACAAGATGGCTAACTTAAAAGCAATAACACTAAATGTGAGGGGGTTGGGAAACCCCATCAAAAGAAAACGCATCACCTCATACATAAATAACATGAAACCACACATCACCTTCTTACAAGAAATTCACAACCCGCCAAAAGGGAGCAAACTCCTGAATAACCCCCGCTTCAGTCAACAATGGATGGCAAAAGGCTCAGGAAAAGCCCGGGGGGTAGCTGTGATAATAAGTAGGGACCTGAACTTCAAAGCCACAACAGTCCTTAAGGACAAAAAAGGCAGATTCGTTTTCGTAAAAGGGACACTAGATGGTAAAAATAAACTAACAATTGGATCTATATACGCCCCAAATTCTAAACAACTGGAATTTTTCCAAAACACATTAAATAAATTCCTCTCCTTCTCGGAAGGGGAAGCAATCCTAGGAGGAGACCTCAACATAAACCTAAAAGGCATATCCCTTAAAAACATCCACCCTACAACCCCACGGGCAACCTCCCTTAAAACCCCCCCAACAACAACCAGGGACTCTTACAAACTACTGAAAATGTTAAAAAATAGGGGCCTTTATGACATCTGGGGTGAACAAAACCCAGGAGACACCAGCCATACATTTCAATCGGGACGCCATGGTACGGTGTCTAGACTAGACAGTATCTTACTCACACAAGGCCTGATCCCCTTAGTGGAAGCAACAAACATAGGTAGCATCAAAATCACGGACCACGCCCCAGTAGAAGTCACAGTTAAAATAGGAGAAGAAACACAAACCACCCCATCATGGTCCTTCAGTCCCACCCTAACCACAAACAAACAAATTAGAGAGAATCTCAACAAAACACTCCAAAACTACTTCAAGGAAAACGACGTAGACAACATACAAACCCCCCTCCTATGGGATGCAATGAAAGCGGTTACCAGAGGAGTATGCATAAAAGAAAAAACACTCCTTAAAAAACAAACCTCCTCAAAAATTAATAATTTAGAAAAAGAGATCACCGAGCTTTCAGCACGCTACAAACAAACAGGATCTAAAAAACTCCTCCAACTTATAGAACAAAAAAGAAAAGAAATAGAGTCCCTAGAAATCAACAAAACAATGATAAACATTTTATATTCTAAGCAGCGCTTCTACGAATATGGAGGGAAAAACTCCAGACTATTGGCAAACAGATGTAGGAAAAAAGCCCTCAAAGCAAGAATACACTGCATCACCAAAAAAGATGGCAGCACAACATTCTCCCCCAAAGAAATAACTTCAGAATTTGCAGAATTCTACTCCAACCTATACACCTCCCGTAACCCACCCGAGAAGAAAATCAGAGAATTCCTAACAGAAATAAACATGCCTACCCTAACTAGTGAGGAACAGGAACTCATGGACAGTCCTATCACCCCAGAGGAAATAGACACAATCCTCAAAAACTTAAAACCACACAAAGCCCCAGGCCCAGATGGCTTCACAGCAGAATTCTATAAGAAATTCAAAGAACCCCTGATGCCCTATATGACACGCCTGTTTAATGACATCATGAAAGGAGGGCCAATTCCCCAAACTTGGACCCTCTCCAAAATAGTCTCCATCCCAAAACCATTAAAGGACAGCCTCAAAGTAGAATCTTACCGCCCAATCTCATTAATAAACCAAGACTACAAAATATTTACATCAATCTTGGCCAACCGCCTGAAAAAATTCCTGTCCAAGCTAATAGCCCCAGACCAAACTGGCTTTGTCCCTGGTCGCAACATTACAGATCCCATCAGGAAACTACTAAACTTAATCGAACACAGCAAGGCAACTAAACTCCCACTGACAATTATGTCCCTAGACATTCTCAAAGCCTTTGATTGTTTAGAATGGAAATACTTATCAGCAGTACTAACCAGCATGAAATTTGGCCCCAACTTCCTACAAATCATCAAACAAATATACTCCCAAGCCTCAGCAAAATGCAGAATTAACAACATGGACTCAAATACCATAACAATCCAAAGAGGCACAAAACAAGGGTGTCCACTGTCTCCCTTCCTATTTATCCTGGCGCTGGAACCCCTAGCAATCCGAATCCGAGCAGCCACAAACATCAAAGGGGTGGAAATAAAAGGCAAAACCTATAAACTAGGACTTTTTGCAGACGACCTAATGGTCACAACACCAGACCCCTTAAACACAGCACCCTCCCTAATCGGAGAACTCAACACATTTGCAATGGTGTCAGGCCTACAAGTAAACTTTGCAAAATCGGAAGCCATGTGCTTCAACACTGTAGAGGTTTGGAGCTTTTAGAGTTAACAAGCTCAACCGGTTGTCCCACCCACAGGAGGAAGAGCGTCACCGGATGCTCTGTGTACTGTTGTACTGTGTAATGTGATACTTTTTTTTTTCTTTGTCCGGAGAACGGAGAGCAGGGAGAAGCCACCGACATGGCTTGCGACTCTCCCGGAATGTAATGATTTATGCCTTGTAAAATAAAGCTTCTAGATTAGAAAGAAGCCGGACTCTGTTGTCTGTAATATGCTGGCATGCACACAACCCGTTGCGTGAGAGAAGATAAGAAAAGAAAACTCTGCTGAATAGCACAGGAGACGGCATCAAGGAAAAGCGCTTCAGCAGGTACGCGCAGAGGAAGTGTGCCGGGCTCCGTTAGTGTGCAGAAATTGGTTTGAAGCGTTTCCAACAATCAAAAACACTTCAGGTTATGGCAGTCCCATATTTGCGCTTGTTTATTATTCTGGACTGGTTCAGGAGTGGTTCTGAAGAGTTCCAGACTGTGTGTGCTTTGCCTCCCTGGCTTGGACTGTGATGGAGCATCCAGGGAAGTTTGCTTTGCCAGCAGGAGCATTCAGCAGTCTGCTGAATGGCTCAGGAGCCTAAAACCTGCTGCCAGAGGTTGGAAGGCAGCAGGGAAGCCCAGATTGAGGTGTGCCCAAGCAGTGTACCCTCTCTGGTGAAACCCCCATCTGTGGAGCCGGGTAAGAAGCTACAGATTCGTAAGTACGCTACCCCTGGGCAAGATGGAGGGAGCCATAGCATTCCCAGCAAGGAGGAGGGAAGCTTTTGTTTGCAAGCACCTCCAGCCTCACAGCTTCAATGCAGAGAGCTGTTCCCTGAGAGCGTTGATGTTTTGGCCAACGCCTGTGAGGAGGAAGGTCTGGCCAGTGCTTGTGAAGCCTGGAAGAAGACCCTAGCCCAGTTTCACGGGGCTGAGGGACTGGCTGAAGTGGCTTTGGAAAGCTCGCCCCCAGCTCGGCTTATGGCTGTTGAGAAGCAACAGTGCCATGGAAAGCAGGAGGGGGGCCTGATCGCCGTGGGCTTTGCTCCCAGAAAGGGAGGGGCTGTTTCCAAGTCTGAAGCCAGTGTAAAAAGTTTTGACTGTGGAGCTGTGTTTTGTCACGTCGCCTGCACCTGGTCTTTTGTTGACGTGCATGGCTGAAGATAAGGGCAAGGCCGTTTCTCACAGCCATCAGGTCACGTGCCCAGCTGAGTGAGAAGGACGGAGCCAAGATAAGCCCTACTGTTGTGATGCAGTCACCGAGGCAACGCTGAGAGAGGCCAACCCTGGTGGGCTGCGAGTGATGAGTGCCTGTGCAGCGTCTCTTTGCATCATCATCGTTCCTCCTGGTGGACTTGTGAGGAACTGCGAGTCTCCTATAGAGCAGTTTGGAGAACTGACTGTTGGAGGCAAGAAAAGGCTTGACTTTTTGCTAACAGTCAAGGGACAGATCCAAGGGACAGAACTGGCGTTTTCTGTGGCTGTTGACATAACTCTGTATTTGTTTATGTCAAACCTTCTGTCCAATGTTTTTGCTGTTTGTTTTGTGATTATCACCTGTTCTGCTTGCAGGGGCCAGAAGATGCTTCTACGCATGGAATGCAGCCAGGACGGGCTGTTTGCTGTCGAGGGGCCTCAAGCAAGAACAGGGGGAGGTGGCACTGATGGAATGTTTGCTCGGTGCGCAAGTGTGCCCGTGCACCACTTATGTTTGTGTCAGTGGTACCAAAGGCTGGCAAGTCGCCACTGGGACAGTGTGCTGAAGCAGCCTGAGTTCTCTGAAGGGTGCAAGTTAAGGGCATGTAACAGCTTTCTTGATTGCAGGGTTTGCAAGGTCGAGGAGTCGGCATCCTGCTACCCCACGTCTGAAAGGGAAACCACGCGTCCCTTTTCCCTGGTTCATGTGGCTGTTTCTGAAGGGAAGCCAGAAGCTAACCTGGGGGGAGCGTGTTGTTCTGAGTGTTTGGCTGATGCTTTCTCTCACCACATGTGGTCTGCGTTGCTCAAGGAGGCAACTGAGGCAGCACCACTGGTTGCAGTGGAACAGCAGGTTTCTACTGGAGTAGGCTGTTCCCAGATCCTCAGTGAGAGGGGGAGTAAGCACAGTGTGACTAACCTGCTTTCTTCACAGGTATGTGGTCTTGCAGAGAGGCAGCAAAGGATGCTGCATGCTGCCACTGAAGACATGCTCTTGGATGCAGAGCTTCCTCAAGGGTTCTGGGTGGAACTGGGTGGTACCAAGGTTCCGAAAGTGTTTTTCTGTGGGTACGAACCCAGCTTGCGTAGCTGGAGGTTAGTTAACCCAGATAGTGACCAGACCCAGGTTCTAGTCAGCAGGAGTGCTGAATTTTGTGAGCAGAATGGATTGGAACACATCCCTAGAAGCCCTGATGTTCTGGATGGTCCTGTCAGTGCTGGACAGGATGCGCCACCTGCTGGTGGCAGTGGTCCAGGTGGATCAGCCCCAAGAGGGGGTATTGCTGTGGCTTTAGCACCTGCTGGTGGCTCGGGCCGAGTTCCCGGTCATCACCAGGGTGCAGCGCAGCTAGGGGCAACTCCAAGGCAGCAGCCTGGGAGTGCACCTGCATCTCCTATGTCAAGGACTAGGAGGCAGGCCATGCTTGGTGATTCTTTGTGTGGCAACTCTTCTCCAGGAGAGCCTGGCGCAGGTCTCGTCCCGGAGCAAGAGCAGGGTTCTTTGGCAGTGAAGCAGGAGCCCAAAGGCGCGCCAATGTCATCCTTAGGTGGTTCAGTTAGGATGCACAGGCGCAGCAAGTCTGTAGGTGAGGTGCCTGACGTCAAGGACGTGCAGGTAGAGTCCAGTGCAACTGGAGCAGAGGGAGAATCTGAAGTGGTATCACAGCAGTATGCACGATCCACTGAAGGGATTCTGCCCGAAAGGTTCACGGCCACTAGCGTGAGTGCTTGTTTGGTTCAGTGTGAACCGGAGAGCCTTGTGAAGGTTCAATGGGTATCTCAAGGTGAGGCCCAGAAATGGCAAGATGCCATGGTAGAGCAGGTAAGCTCAATGAGGTCTTTGGGTTTGTGCACAACCACGACGCTGTCAGAAGGTCGTTGGGTGTGCAGACTCAAGACGGCAGCAACTGGCGAGTTGCAGTGCAAGGCTAGGTCAGTAGCCAGAGGTTTCACTCAGGAGGAGGAGGTCCATTGTTCCGAGGTACTGGACGCGCTCTCTCTCAGAGGTGAAACCACGCGCATGCTGTTAGCGGTCGCGACTCAAAGCAGTTTTGAGGCAAGCCACTTTGGTTTGGGTGCCTGTTTGGATTCCGACCTGGATGAGGAGAGGTACGAGGTACCTCCGCCAGGGTTCGAGGACAACGGGTCAAATCAAGTGTGGAGTTTGCACGAGGCAATCACTGGCTTGAAGGAGTCAGCCAGAGATTGGTCCTCAGGCGTGCAAGAAGCTTTGAGTAAGCTAGGTGTCAGCCAGAGTTGTGCTGATAGCTGCTTGTTTCTGGCAGGAGTAAGTCCAGAGCAGGAGCTAGTTCTGCAGTCCGGTGCGGACATGCTTTACCTGGTGGAGACCAGGGGACAGGTGCAACGGTTCGCAGAGGAGCTTGGTCAGTCTTTCCAGCTCAGGAACCTAAGCCCTGTTGGTGTTTACCTAGGTGTGCAGGTAGACAGAGCCGAAGACGGTAGTGTCTTGCTCAATCAGACTGGCAAGGTAGTGCAGTTGTTGAAGAAGTTCAGAGTGTCTGAATGTGCTAATGTCAGAACACCCATGGAGACGTGTCTAGGTGAGGACAGTCAGACCGGGGAACGCTCTGAGTTCGAGAGCCCCGAGGTGTTTAGGTCAGCTCCTGGGAAGCTGTTGTTTCCTTCATGGTTGAGCAAACCTGACATAGCAGTTGCTGTGGATCTGTTCAGCAAGGAGGCTGCAAATCCCAGCATGCATGCCTAGAATGGCATGGTGAGAGTGCTCCAGAGTTTGCAGGAGACTAAGGAGTTTTGCCTGGAGTTGTCAGCTACCGGTGAGCCCCAGCTCACGCGCTGGTGCGACGGCGGTTGGGCAAATTCCGAGGACGGAAATCTGTGTCTGAAATGGTTGTACAGTGTGGAGGAGCTCTAGGCGGGCTGAAGCCCCGGTGCCAGAGCCTCATTGCTCGTTCTCGTGCAGAAGCCAGGTACAGTGCGTTGTCAGTGCTTTGCAGGGAACTGGAGTTCTATAGGTGTTTGGTCCAAGAGATCTGCGTTCAGAGTTGCCTGCCCGTGATGGTTTGGGAGGACAACCAACTCTGTTTGTTGGTGGCAGAGTCTGGACAAGTCAAGGCCAGACCCAAACACCTAGACGTTCTCTTTCGAGACGTGTGCGTTCAGACCGGCTTGGAGAAGCTGAAGTACTGTCCTGGTCAGGTGAACCAGAGGGTTGGGTTCACGAAGCCCAGGAACTTCCAACGTCATGGGGAGTTCTGTGAGGGTTTGTGTGAGGTAAGCTGCAAGCTTACAACGCCCCTGTGTGCGGGACAAGAGGGGGTGTAGAGGTTTGGAGCTTTTAGAGTTAACAAGCTCAACCGGTTGTCCCACCCACAGGAGGAAGAGCGTCACCGGATGCTCTGTGTACTGTTGTACTGTGTAATGTGATACTTTTTTTTTTCTTTGTCCGGAGAACGGAGAGCAGGGAGAAGCCACCGACATGGCTTGCGACTCTCCCGGAATGTAATGATTTATGCCTTGTAAAATAAAGCTTCTAGATTAGAAAGAAGCCGGACTCTGTTGTCTGTAATATGCTGGCATGCACACAACCCGTTGCGTGAGAGAAGATAAGAAAAGAAAACTCTGCTGAATAGCACAGGAGACGGCATCAAGGAAAAGCGCTTCAGCAGGTACGCGCAGAGGAAGTGTGCCGGGCTCCGTTAGTGTGCAGAAATTGGTTTGAAGCGTTTCCAACAATCAAAAACACTTCAAACACCCCCCCTCACGTCCAAAGAGAACTCACCAACACCACCAAGATAAAACTCTGTCACACCAAGTTCAGATATCTTGGGGTACAAATAACCAAAAACCTCAACAAACTATACCTTCACAACTACAAACCCCTATGGCAACAAATAAACAAAGACTTAAAGAGATGGAACAACATGAATTCCACTCTCTCAGACAAAATAGCCATGAACAAAATGATCACCCTTCCAAAACTAACCTACCTGTTCCAAACCCTCCCAATCTGGATTCCCCCAACCCAACTCCGCAAATGGCAGAGAAAACTGCACTCCTTTATCTTCTCACACAAAAAACCAAGAATAAGCACCAAATACCTGCACCTCCCCACCTCAGAAGGAGGATGGGGAATCCCCAATGTAGAAGCATATTACAATGCCAACCAACTACGTCACATAATCCCATATATACTAGAAGACGAGACAAAACAATGGATACATCTAGAAAAGGACACAATTGAAAATATCTGCACCACAGCATACCCACTCCTCCCAAACAAACTAAGAAAGATCCCCACAACACTTAACAGGTACACACAAACCATGTTCAAAGCATGGAAAACAGAGATAGGCAAATTATCCCCAACCCCATCCCCACTAATTCCCCTGGCATACCACCCACTATTCCACCAACCAGCACAAAACCTCCAAACAAAAACCTGGCAATCCAAAGGCCTGCACCGCCTAATAGACTTTTACATAAACAACAAACCTTTATCAACACAAGAAATACAAGACAAATTAGAAGACACCCAAATGCCATGGTTAGCACAACACCAATTACACGCCCTCTTAAACAACCCAACAATAAAATCAACAGCAACTAGACCCCTGACAACCTTCGAAAACCTCATCCTAATGACAAAGGGACACGGCAAAGGAATAGTATCCGCAATATATAAAATACTACTAAAGAATCCCACAAACCCCCTAGACACAATCAAAAGACAATGGGAGGACGACATAGGATACGAAATCAACCCCACCCAATGGACCAGAATGTGGTCTAAACCCCCCTTTAAATCCATATCAACAAAAAGAAGGGAACTCACCCTAAAATTAACCTACAGGTGGTATCTAACACCAAGAAAACTAGCACAAATACGCCCAGGAACCTCACCAAAATGCTGGAGAGGATGCACCTCCACGGGCACATACTTCCATATGTGGTGGGAGTGCTCCAAAATCCAAACATTCTGGAAAACAACCATACGAGAAATATGCAAAATAACCAAACAAGTGCTAGAAATCACCCCAGAACTGGCTTTACTAAACATCTTCCAAGACAATAATGCCCACTTACAACACAAGGAACTCATAATCCATCTACTCTCAGCAGCCAGAAACATCATAACCAGACACTGGAAAGACCTGTCAGGAGCAAGCATGGACCAATGGTACCAAGTAATATGGGAAACAGCCCTACTAGAAAAATTAACCAGCAACCTAAAACTAGCACGGGGACAAACAGAAGAAGATACCTTCACCCCCATATGGTCCCCCTTCATCACACACACAGCTCAACAAGATAATGACAAAAATCTACCGGCAGCATACAAATCAATATGGCTAACCTGATCCAAAACACCCACCCACCCCACTCACACAAAAAACCAAAGATCAACACAGCCAACCACAAAGGAACAAGCACACCCTACGCCAATCGCAATCTCTCACCGCCAAAGAAACACAAGCGAGCAACAGAGAACCAACACAAATGACGCTGACACCAAATTCTACATACACTAAGGAAAATAGAAACATCACCCCACCCACCTCCTTCCCCCCTTCTCTGCCTAATGTCTCAACAACTAAAATTGATCTGTAAAAATGTTACATGGAAAAATGCGAGAGACATTTTGTAAACCAAGAAAATCTTTAATAAAAAAAAATTTTTTTTACTATTTATACCCCACACATTTCACTGGGTTGCCCCAGCCACTCTGGGCAGCTTCCAACATTTATAAAAAACATAATAAAAATTAAAAACTAAACAAAACTCTTTCCTATACAGGATTGCCTTCACACAGCTCAAAGGTCAGATAACTCCATACCCTCCAACATTTCTCCAATGAAAACCAGGACATCCTAAGGAAAAGCGGGACATTCTGGGATCAAATCGGAAACCAAGACGGCTTCTCTAAATCAGGGACGTCCCTGGAAAATAGGGGCACTTGGAGGGTCTGAAATTTCATTCTCATTTTCCCTCTTTTTTGGTGATGCCACCCACTTAGGTGAGCCCTGCTCATCTTGGAGGGTCTCAAGCTACCTGTCTCTTCAGGTAAATCACAGCCCAGTCTACATGGAAGTAAAATCCAGTGGGTCCAAGGTGCCCTCTCCTGGAAAAGTCCTTTCGACATCAGAGAACCATCCATACCATGTATTTAAAACTCTATAATGCCACTTTAAACACTCACGGCCTCTCAAAAGAATCCTGGGAGCTGTAGTTTTTTTAGGGGTGCTGAGAGTTGTCCTATTCCCCCCCTGGAGCTACAATTTCCAGAGTGGTTTTAGAATAAAATCTCTCCTCCCAGGAATTATGGGAATTGCAGTTCTGTGGGGGTAATTTTTGTTGTTGTTGTTCAGTCGTGTCCGACTCTTCGTGACCCCATGGACCAGAGTACGCCAGGCACGCCTATCCTTCACTGTCTCTCGCAGTTTGGCCAAACTCATGTTAGTAGCTTCAAGAACACTGTCCAACCATCTCATCCTCTGTCGTCCCCTTCTCCTTGTGCCCTCCATCTTTCCCAACATCAGGGTCTTTTCTAGGGAGTCTTCTCTTCTCATGAGGTGGCCAAAGTACTGGAGCCTCAACTTCAGGATCTGTCCTTCTAGTGAGTACTCAGGGCTGATTTCTTTGAGAATGGATAGGTTTGATCTTCTTGCAGTCCACGGGACTCTCAAGAGTCTCCTCCAGCACCATAATTCAAAAGCATCAATTCTACGGCGATCAGCCTTCTTTATGGTCCAGCTCTCACTTCCGTACATTACTACTGGGAAAACCATAGCTTTAACTATACGGACCTTTGTCGGCAAGGTGATGTCTTTGCTTTTTAAGATGCTGTCTAGGTTTGTCATTGCTTTTCTCCCAAGAAGCAGGCGTCTTCTGATTTCGTGACTGCTGTCACCATCTGCAGTGATCATGGAACCCAAGAAAGTGAAATCTCTCACTGCCTCCATTTCTTCCCCTTCTATTTGACAGGAGGTGATGGGACCAGTGGCCATGATCTTAGTTTTTTTGATGTTGAGCTTCAGACCATATTTTGCGCTCTCTTCTTTCACCCTCATTAAAAGGTTCTTCAATTCTTCCTCACTTTCTGCCATCAAGGTAGTATCATCAGCATATCTGAGGTTGTTGATATTTTTTCCGGCAATCTTAATTCCGGTTGGGGATTCATCCAGTCCAGCCTTTCGCATGATGTATTCTGCATATAAGTTAAATAAGCAGGGAGACAATATACAGCCTTGTCGTACTCCTTTCCCAATTTTGAACCAATCAGTTGTTCCATATCCAGTTCTAACTGTAGCTTCTTGTCCCACATAGAGATTTCTCAGGAGGCAAATGAGGTGATCCGGCACTCCCATTTCTTTAAGAACTTGCCATAGTTTGCTGTGGTCGACACAGTCAAATGCTTTTGCATAATCAATGAAGCAGAAGTAGATGTTTTTCTGGAACTCTCTGGCTTTCTCCATAATCCAGCGCATGTTTGCAATTTGGTCTCTGGTTCCTCTGCCCCTTCGAAATCCAGCTTGCACTTCTGGGAGTTCTCGGTCCACATACTGCTTAAGCCTGCCTTGTAGAATTTTAAGCATAACCTTGCTAGCGTGTGAAATGAGTGCAATTGTGCGGTAGTTGGAGCATTCTTTGGCACTGCCCTTCTTTGGGATTGGGATGTAGACTGATCTACATGGGGTAATAGGAGCCTGTTAACAAGGCTCAGCACCCTCAACAAACTACAGCTCCCATAATTCTTTGGGGGGGGGAGCCATAACTGTTTAAGGTGGCATCACAGTTCTTGAAATGTACATTGTGAACATAGCACAAGACCTAAAGCCCACTGAGAGGTGAAGAGCTTCTGTAGCCATGCTGCCTGCTCTTTCAGCTCCAACTATGGCTGGTGTCTTTGTAAATTTATGCAATATCAGGTTATGAGGATTTACTTGCTGGGTAGCTGGGCCTATTTAGTATGCAACCAAGCACTGAAGCTGTTATATTATTTTTCTGAAAACATATATTTTCTAAGTCCCTGGTTTCATCACTCTGTGGCTTGTTTTTCCCCTCCAAAATTTGCCTTATTGAGTTTTAAGCCTCTATAAATAATGCAAGCCAAACATTTAACTAAGACGCAGCTGTAAACACAGATGCACAATGGTTTTAAATTCAGCGAGCTCATTAAGACACAGAGCTTTAATACAACCTCCAGCAAATCGAAGCCTTTTCTCTTCCGCACAACTCAGATGTATTTTTCAAAATGACATGCCCAGCAACTCAAGCGCTCACAATCGTGTCACTTTGTTTCTGGGAGGAATCATCTCCTGGTAATAAATTTCCTCATAATACACTTTTTAAAATGAAAAAGCCTGCAATATTTAGCTGATTAATTGGCTAAATTAATTAATTAAAAATCTTCTGATTGACTAAAAATGTGCCCTTAATTAACCAGGCAACACACACACATTTATTTATGCCAAGATTTAGCGCACGAGAAGTCTAAGGCTAATATGAAGAGGCTGGATTGGGTCAAAGATTAATCTAGTCTGGAATTCTGGTTTCACTGTGGTCAACCAGATGCCTCTGTGTGGTCAACCATCACAAAAGAGACGTAGGCTCAAATTTAGAAACAATTGCTGTTGTTTAAATGGAAATACTGTAATCCCTCATCTTATGTGCTTTTGATTTGTGCAATTTGGGCTGGTTGAAATTGAACAAGGCAAGTCCCTAGCAAGGTGGAGAGCTTAAAAGTTCTTTTAGTGCTGGGTCAGATTGGGCTTACCCGGCACACAAAAAGAGCTACTAAGCTTTCCACCTTGACTGGGCAGCAAGACCCACTCATTGTACCAACTGTGGAAAGCTCTGGGATGCTCTCTGAAATCTCATGGAGTCCACCCAAGTTTCAGTATACCTGAAGGAGCGTCTCCACCCCCATCGTTCAGCCCGGACACTGAGGTCCAGCTCCTTCTGGCTGTTCCCTCCCTGCGAGAAGTGAGGTTACAGGGAACCAGGCAGAAGGCCTTCTCCGTAGTGGTGCCTGCCCTGTGGAACGCCCTCCCACCAGATGTCAAGGAAATACACAGCTATCTGACTTTTAGATGGCATCTGAAGGCAGCCCTGTTTAGGGAAGTTTTTAATGTTTGATGTTTTATCGTGTTTTTAATATTCTGTTGGGAGCCACCCAGAGTGGCTGGGGAAACCCAGCCAGATGGGCATGGTATAAATAATAAATGTATTATTATTATTATTATTATTATTATTATTATTATTATTAATTATTTGTACTCCGCCCATCTGGCTGGATTTCCCCAGCCACTCTGGGTGGCTTCCAACAAAAATCAAATACATTAAAATATCACACATTAAAAGCTTCCCTAAGTAGGGCTGCTTTTAATTAAAAGCTTCCCTAATCAGGGCTATTATTATTATTATTCTGTGAGATCTCTCATGAGCAACCTTCTTCTTCTTCTTCTTCTTCTTCTTCTTCTTCTTCTTCTTCTTCTTCTTCTTCTTCAGTCACTCGTAGCCGAGTAAGGTTGTCTTCCAATAACACGGTTTTAACAATGAGTCCGTAAGTGACTGTGGAGACCAATTCTGGATCCACACGTCTTTCCACATTGGGGACATTGGTTTCCGGGCGGGAATTGATCACGGTGTGGATTTGCCAAGCGTGCCTTCCTCTTAGCACGTTTCTCCCTTGCGTCCTGAGTTCGAGTGTCTTCAAAGCCCATGACACCTTTGGTAAAGGCTGTTCTCCCTAACCCCCCAGAATCAGCATTCCTTGCCCCTCAAGGAACTGGCTTGGTGTGCTGGCTCTGGGAGCATTGGGGACGCCCCCTCTCTGCCCCTCACCCACTAGCCACAGGGAGGCTCCAAGGGCTTGACTACATGCAATTTTCATGTACATGCAGAACTCTTGGAACCAAATCCCCGCATAAGATGGCGGATTATGGCCCAATACATCTCACAACAGCAGAGGAGATTGTGGCCAGGTGAGTTGCTTACCTGCTCAGCCAACTGCCTTCAATGGGCAGCGACAAAGCCTCTTAATTATCTTTGGGCAAATGGGAGAACTAGGACTTCTTCCAATAGAGGATTGATCTCTCACAGCCCTTCAAACAGTGCAACTCTAACCATGGTAGCTTTTAATGTTTGGTGGATTACTGTATTTTAATATTTTGTTGGAAGGCGCCCAGAATGGCTTGGGTAGCCCAGCCAGATGGGTGGGGTATAAATAATACATTATTATTATTATTATTATTAATAATAATAATATTATTATTATTAAGAAGTAAGTCCCAATTAATTCTTTTTTAAAAATAGTTTTTATTAAATTTTACAGTTTTATATCCATCACAATCACCATTGTCGCAAACAAAGAAAAAAGTAATTCCCAATCTCCCCCCCTACCCCCGTGACTTCCCTCAACTTCCTCTTCTGTTTCTTTAAATATTTGCTTCTCCTGCTTATTTCGTTCTACCTTAACATTGTAATCTTTAAATTAAATATAGTTATACCCTTGTCATTTTTGTTCCATAATTCTTTTCACATTGTATGTAACACTTTCTTTTCCAGTCATCTTGATTTCTGTGTTTGTTTTGTTAGTTTAAAGTGTTTACTCAAACCCTGCTAGTGAGTCCAATTCTTTACAATGTTTCTGTAAATACAACATAAACGGTTCCCAGTCTTTTTAAAAACCTCTATTGTCCTTGTCTCTAAGTTTTCCGGTTAGCTTCGACATTTCAGCATATTCCATCAATTTTTCTTGCATTCTTCTTTCGCTGGCATCTTGTCATCTTTCCATTTTGGGGCTAGTAGTATCCTAGCCGCTGTTGTAGCGTACATAAATAATTTCTTCTGCTCTTTTGACCTGTAATGCCTAGCTACCGTAGAAAGCTTCTGGCCTTTTCTCAAAAGTGTAAGTCCTGATTAATTCAACGGGACTTTCTCCCAGGTAAGTACAGCCTCAGGCAGCTATGGTTCACTGATTTTGATTTGTTCAGTCAGGTGACTGTCCCGCCAAGGGGCAGGATTCTTTTGGGGTCTGGATTCAATGAACACACCAATGGAAGAAGAACAAATATGCTTTTATTTCTAGATACAATCAGCAGCAGACAAATGTAGCATACCTGATAAAAGCCCAAGCACAATCTCCCCTTCTGCCGCCCGGGGCCCCAAGGGAGCTGTGAGAGAGACCCCCATGCCAGGAAACCCACAGCACCCGGTACCTGGTCTGTGGCGAAGCCCAATTGGTCCCCTCCATTCCTTCGTTTATATAGTTAACTTAAAAGGTTTGATTGATTCCACCTGGCTATCAGGTGCCATTCCCGACTGGTCAGGCACCTGGGTGTGGCTTGGCTAAGGTCATTGGCAGCTGAAGGTGTTCACAACTAATTGTATCTTCCTCACCGGCAACTTATTACAGCTGGACATCTTCCTTTCGGCATGTACCATAGAGAGGCATTACTTTGCTAATTTCAAGACTGAGGATGGAAAAGGGAGGAGGATGCGCCACCTGACTCCTCGTGATTACAAAGATCTTCCGCGAGTTTCCACTACAGTGACAGCCCTGGGGTGGTTTTTATTTTGGAAATTCTCTTTCCAGCCACTCTCTTCCATAAGCTTCTTCTTCCTCTTCCTCTTCTTCTTCTTCTTCTTCTTCTTCTTCTTCTTCTTCTTCCTTGCTTCTAAAGTGCTGTGGTTAATGCTTCCATGGTCAATATTTCACAAGGAGAAAGAAGTTGGTGCCCACAGCTTTTCTGCTGTTCTCCACTGTCCCATTCCAATGAATAAGTCACAGCTCTGCTCCAGAGCAATTCGTTGTTTTACACAGACCTTTGCAACGGAAAGTCCCTTTTCCCAATGATTTTTTCCAGCAGAAACTGTTCGTTCCTTCATTCCTCGTACTTCCTCTGCCTTTCTCAGTTGTCCTCCTCTTGGGTCATCAGTGCTGGATTACACACTAAGCAGGGGCATCAAAAAATGAGATTTTATTTTATTTTATATTTTATATTTGCCATTTGATAAAAGAAGCATTTAAGCAGTTATCATGGAGGAAATGGGGGAAGATTGTAGAGTGGCATTTAAGTCTAGGCATCTCCCACTATTTCCTGTTCTCTTTTTATTAGTTAGCATTCACCACCTAAACCAGGGGGCGACCGACTATCAGAGATCAAAATCATATGTGACATAACACTATACCCTCCAACATGTTGAGGTGAAAAAACCGGGACGTCGTACATGACCTGCACGAGATTGCGGACCCAAAAAAGTGCTTTCGAACAAGAGCATGGTGCCAAAAAATGAACGTTTGGGGGCACTACATGAGATTGTGGCCCCAGAAAAAGCACTTTTTCGGGGTGAGATTGTGGCACCCAAAATGGCCACCGTGCTCTCGTGTGGAAAAAAAGGGATGTTGTAGGGGAAACGCGGAAGACCATTGTAATTTTGAGGAGTCAGATGACATGTCTCTTTCCCTTTTACATCCCCGGTTTAAGGTTTGCCGATTCATGATGGTATAATTTGTTTTTCACACACCTGTGTCAGGAGTTTCCTGGGTCTCCTGTGTTCTAAGTGCTGATTGGCTAGTGGGGAGGATATCCAGTTGCAGTGAGTTGGGTTGGAGACTCTCAGCTGCTCCGCATTAGTCACACCCGGTGTCCTGGGCTGATCATGAGGGATGCTTGCTAACCAGGTGCAGCCAATCAAAGTTGGCTGTAAGTGTTGTAGACTGAAGGGACTCAGAAAACTTCTTCACAGATCGAGGTACCAGATGCTGTGAGACTGTTGGCTGGGGTCTCTCTCGCTGCTCTACCTGGAGCTCCGGGCAGCTGAAGGGGAGATTGTGTGTGACTCCTGTCTGGTATGCTATAATTTGTGTTTTGTATGTCTGCTGCTATCTGTTAAAGGTAAAGGGACCCCTGACCATTAGGTCTAGTCGTGTCCGACTCTGGGGTTGCGGCACTCATCTCGCTCTATAGGCCGAGGGAGCCGGCGTTTGTCCGCAGACAGCTTCTGGGTCATGTGGCCAGCATGACTAAGCTGCTTCTGGCGAACCAGAGCAGCGCACGGAAACGCCATTTACCTTCCCGCCAGAGTGGTACCTATTTATCTACTTGCACTTTGACGTGCTTTGACTGCCAGGTTGGCAGGAGCTGGGACCGAACAACGGGAGCAAACCCCGTCGCGGGGATTTGAACCGCCGACCTTCTGATCGGCAAGCCCTAGGCACTGTGGTTTAACCCACTGCGCCACCTGGGTCCCTTTACCTGCTATCTGTTAACCTTATGCAAATAAAGCATTACTTATTCTTCATCCACTGGTGTGCTTATTGGCTCCAGATCCGTAAAGAACCCTGCCCTTGGCAGAACAGATGTCTCATTTTTACTGATACAGCTGGGTGGTATATGACACGCATGCATGTAAGCTTTGTGTCATTTTTTTTTTTAAAGTCATGGTTTTGTATTGTTTTTATTTTGAATTACCCCTGGAGGGGGCATCACAATCTCATCAGTGCTTAGGATGCCATCATGACACAACTGTGTCCTACTGGCTATACAGAATTGTGAAGTCATCCGGTGCACTATCCGATCCCTGATTGGATGGAAAGGTGGAACCAGAACAGTAACCAGGAGGAATACACAATGCCAAGTACGCAACTTAATGGCCCCATAAGAGAGAGGGGAGAAAATATTAGTGAGGGGGGAGGGAGAGAATAAATTTGCTCAGTTAATATTTTTGCAGAAGCAACCTACACATTACTGAAGTCATATGTTCATACGAAGAAAGAGAGAAACCAAGACAGCTTTATTTAACTATTTATTAAATATATGCCGCACCTTTACATTGCAGTACCACCATCAAATTGATCCACACTCTGCGTAAAAATGCCATCACAATAAAATACCAGGAAAGAAATAAGCCATTTAAAAACAGCTACCCAAACTGCTGATCACATGAACTTTGTTAATTATTATTATTGTTGTTGTTGTTGTTATTATTTGTCTTTATATTCATGTGACTTTTATTTATTCATTTTTAATTTTATTAAAGATTTTCTTGATTTACAAAGGTAGTGCAATGTCTCTCTCATATTTTTCCATATAACATTTTTACAAATCAGTTTTTGTTGTTGAGACATTGGGAAGAAAAGGGGGAGAGAGGTGGGTGGGGTGGGGTGACGATGTTTCTGTTGCACTTAATATGAGTAGGGTTTGGTGTCAGCGTTGTTTGTGCAGGTTCTCTGTTGTTCACTTGTGCTCCTTTGGCGGTGAGAGAGGTCGGGGTTGGTGTAGGGTGTGATTGTTCATTTGTGGTTGGCTGTGGTGGTCTTTGGTTTACTGTGTGAGTGGGGTGGGTGAGTGTTTTGGATCAGGTTAGCCATATTGATTTGTACGCTGTCGGTAGATTTTTGTCATTGTCTTGTTGGGCTGTGTGTGTGTGTGATGAAGGGGAGCCATACCTGGGTGAAGGTGTCTTCTTCTGTTTGTCCCTGTGCCAGTTTCAGGTTACTGGTTAGTTTTTCTATATTATTGTTAATTATTAAATTTTATTTATTATTATTTTATTAAATAGTCAAAGAGTGACTTGATTTTAATCCGGGACCTTTCCAACCCTGCTCCTACCTTCCCAGTCAGCATTCCATGCTCACTGAGCATGCTCAGTCCTCGTAGAGCTGTTTAATCCCCTGCCCCAACTTTTTAAATGTACGCTTGCAACTCCCCTGAGCCTCTTCACAGCTTCCTCTTCTGCATTAGTCATGGCATTTCACCTACATACCTGGAGGAATCAGCATTTGAACCCAGGACTGACACAGCCCTCCTCCTCCTTTTCTTCCCCTGGAGTCAAAAGGCCTTTTGAATCAAGCCTTTGGAAGGTCAAGAGCAGGGTCTAGGAGCAACCCTAAAAGGATTGCTTCTCAAATGTCAAAGGCACCCGGTTCACTTCAAAAGGAGAAACAGAACAATTAAATAAATCAGGTGAGAAGAGAGCCAGACCCGTCGGCTACACAATCGGAGTTGTAAGAAATGCCAATTAATCAACATGTTCATGCACCTATAGGCACCCTTCCTCTGCGGTGGTTCTGCTTCTGCAGATATCAAACATTTCATAACTGGCAACGCTCAACAACCTGTTGGGTATAATTGATCTTCTTTTAATTTATTACAATGTTCCTCTGCATCTCCATCCCCCGTTGAACAGAGGGAACAAAGATTTTTCAAACAAATAAAACTAAAATGTAGATTCTATTTATTTTGCCCAGTTGAAGAATCCTTGGGAAGAAGAAGGAAAAAGGGGGTGAGAATGGGTGGCGGAAATCAATTCTCATTTAGTGAGGGCATCCTGGCAGGCTGAGAACCACATTTCTGCATTACGGTACCTCTTAACATCTCGTTTTATGTGACATATGGCATCATTCCTCCTGCATGATTCTATTACTTTCAGAAATCTGTGTTTAAAGAGCATTAAAGGTCTCGCCTAAACTGACGGAAGTCGGGAGGCTTGAAGCTCAGAGTGACAGGCTGTTTAGCGGGAGCCCCTTGTAGATGGGGGGGGGGAGATAGAGAGGGACGCCCTCCCCCAGGGGGAAAGAAAACTGGCAAAGTAAAGAGCAATGTGTCAGCAATAAAACAGCTTCGCCTGCCTTTGTGTCAAGCGGTGGCGAACATTAGCTGTTGCGGAAATAAAGAGCAGCTTCTCGTGCATAGAATGGGACTTCCACGCCTGGAAGAACCAGCGGCAACAGCTATCATTGCAAGACTCAATTTTCAAGCTCTTGTGGGGGCGCGAAGCCCCCAGCAAAACGAACGGTAGTTTTGACTCTCCTATTCGTGTCTGTTGTATCAGGGGGCCGCCTTAGATGGGATTCAGGAACAGAATTTCCAACGTTTCAAAATGATTAACTAGCAAGCTATGCTTTACCCAAGGATCCTCTGATATTTGGATATTTGGATACCTCAGAGAAGCTGTACTAATAGACCAGTGTTTTTCAACCTTTTTTGGGCAAAGGCACACTTGTTTCATGAAAAAAATCACAAGGCACACCACCATTAGAAAATGTTTAAAAATTTAACTCTGTGCCTATATTGACTATATATAAAGTAATTTTTCCCACGGCACACCAGGCAACATCTCGCGGCACACTAGTGTGCCGCGGAACAGTGGTTGAAAAACACTGTAATAGACAACAGGGAATTAATGCATCATCTACAGGGTGAAACTCGAAAAATTAGAATATCGTGGAAAGGTTCATTGCTTTCAGTAATTCAAATTAAAAGTAAACTCCTACCCACTCAAACCTCTCTTGTACCTGCGTTACATTGACGATATTTTTATTATCTGGACACATGGTCAACAGACCCTGGACACCTTCCACCAGACATTCAATGACTTTCACCCCACCATCAACCTAAAAATGAACCAATCTATGCAAGAAATACATTTTTTGGGCACTACTATAAAAATACAGGATGGACACATAGACACCACCTTATACCATAAACCAACTGACCGACAAACATATCTACATGCTTCTAGCTACCATCCCAAACATACCAAACAATCCATTGTATATAGCCAGGCCCTATGTTACAGCCGCATCTGTTCCAACTCTACAGACAGAGATCTAAGAGATCTACAGCAAACCTTTTTAGAATTAAAATATCCACCTGATGAAGTTAAACAACAGATCAACAGAGCCAGACTGATACCCAGAGAGAACTTGCTGCAAGACAGACCCAAAAAAGAAAATAACAGAACACCACTAGTAATCACATACAACTCCCAAATTAAAACAGTACAACACATAATCAGAGATCTACAACCTCTCCTAGACAATGACAGTTCTCTTTCTCAAGCTCTGGGAGGAAGACCCTTCATTGCCTACAGGCAGCCACCCAATCTCAAACAGCTCCTCACCCACAATAATACAACAACAGGACTCAACATGGACACTGGTACCAGAGCCTGCAATAAACCCAGATGCCAACTTTGCTGCCACATAAAGCCGGACAACACCATTACTGGTCCCAACAACATCAAACATACCATCTCAGGACCATTTAATTGCTCATCTTACCATCTCAGGACTATTTAATTGCTCATCTTCCAACATTGTGTATGCAATCAAATGCCAACAGTGCCCTTCAGCTCTCTATATTGGATGCTTCCTTGCAGGTTTTTAAGCAGAGCTTGGATGGCCATCTGCCATGGATGCTTTAGCTGAGATTCCTGCATTGCCAGGGGTTGGACTAGATGACCCTTGGGGTCCCTTCCAGCTCTACAGTTCTGTGATTCTATGCTTCTATTTTGGAAGAGCAAGAGGGGGTGGGTGGGGATAAGGCATGTTTGACAGTATAGCTCAAGGCGTGTGTTTAGCTTAAAGATTATGCCAGAATGAAGGCAAATATGACAGACCTAAACGCTTTGACGCTTGACTTTCAGCAGACTGTTCATTACGAAAGGCCAAGGGCTTCTGCATCTCGCAGTGGCACAGAATATTTCCTTTTGTTTTTAAATTGTGGGCTTGCTCGATTTGTTCTCGCCAGCTTTTTAATCCATTTCGAATCATTATTAGCTCCGCGGCCTTGAATTGCTTTTCATTTGGCAATGTTTTTGTAAATCACATGCCTCAGCAGGCTAAACCGGGGCAAAAAAAGAGCACTTTACGTCGTGTTTGTAACAATATGCAGCTGATTGAAGAATAAATTCCAAGCACGGCAGGATATTATCTCACTCTTGTGCTTTCTAAAATGCTCTTTTGAGAGAGAGCCTTGGAAGAAAAAAATCTCCAGCCAGACCAGGTTCAAGGCACTTGCATCGATATTGTTCTTGGTTTGTGGTGGGGGTGTTTCTGTAAGGGCGGGTGATGTCCTTGAATCCCTTAAAGGTCTGCTACCCTGTATCCAGTAAGGGCTTTAATCTAGCAGAAGAGGCTGGGGTGAATGCCAAACCAGTTCCTTTGCTATGGCAATGGCTTTGGCTGGCCAGTTGAGTTCCCTCAAAAGCACCCCCCAAAATGAGCCAGGATGCAAGAGCTCCGATTAAGTGATGGTGCTCTACAGGAATTATGGGAGTGTTGGGAATTTTCCTCACTCTCCTCTCCTGCCTAGAATAAAAACAGCCAGAGTTGTTTGAGAGAGCTGGAAGCTGCAAGACGGAGAGATGCTTCGCTCTGCGCTGAACCTAAGCTGGACTTAAGGACTTCTCTGGAAACCTAAAAGCGAAGCAAGATCTATGGGGGTGTTGATGCTGTGAGCTCCTCCATCCTCTGCTCACGTTGCATATATCTGTCTAAATATACCCATATATCTCAAAGACAATGCAGTCTCTGTCGCCATTCATTTCCAGGAAAGTGAACCTTGGCTAAGTGCTGGAACTCGCAGAGTCTCTTGCTGTTCACAGATCGGGGTGGCATGCAGCAATATACCGGTACAAAGCGCCTGAACAATTTGGGTCCAAGATCCCTTAATAGCCCAGCTAGCAATGATCTGGTTTCGCCAGTAGCGGCTTAGTCATGCCGGCCACATGACCCGGAAAAACTGTCTGCGGAAGCGGATAAACACCGGCCTGTAAAGCCAGATGAGCGCCACAACCCCAGAGTCGTTCGCGACTGGACTTAATTGTCAGGGGTCCCTTTACATTTATTTATTTATTTATTTATTTAAACTTGTATCCTACTTGATTGTAAAAAAATAGAGGGAAGAACCTCAAAGTGGTTTACAGAGAGAATAAAACAACAAAATTGCCAGAAGAAAAAGTTACAAACTGTCTAAAACACTTTTAAAAAGTCAATAAACTAAAAAACAGATTAACATTTACGTGGACATTTTGCATGTCTGGGTAGACTTGCCTAAAGAAAAATGTTTTTAGCAAGAGCTGAATAGAGTAAAAAAGAAAAAGGTAAAGGACCCCTGGATGGTTAAGTCCAGTCAAAGGCGACTATGGGGTTGTGGCGCTCATCTCGCTTTCAGGCCGAGGGAGCCAGCGTTTGTCCACAGCTAGCTTTCCGGGTCATGTGGCCAGCAGGACTCAACCACTTCTGGCACAACGGGACAGAAACCAGAGCACACGGAAATGTCATTTACCTTCCCACCACAGCTGTACCTATTTATCTACTTGCACTTATGTGCTTTCGAACTGCTACGTTGGCAGGAGCTGGGACAGAGCAACGGGAGCTCACTCCGTCATGCAGATTTGAACCGCTAACCTTCTGATTGGCAAGTCCAAGAGGCTCAGTGGTTTAGACCACAGCGCCACCAGCATCCCTACTGAAAAGAGTACACTGAAGGCGCCTGATTGGTGTCAATAGGCAGGGAGTTCCAGAGTGGAGGTGCTGCCACACTAAAAGACTGAGTTCTTAGAAACGGGGAGTGGGAATTATGCAGCACCAGTGACTGTGGCAGTTCTGCCAATCAAAGTAGTCCCAGGTCAATCACTGGTGTCACCTACAGCAGAGCTGTTAGCTGTTAGCTGAAGCCTGAACGCTTTCAACTGGAAGCCACACATATCATGTCACCAATCCCATGCTGCGTGGAAGTCTTCCTGCAGAGTCTCAGATGTTGTCCTCACTTCTGCCATTTCTGGTGTCTCTTCAAGGCTCCCCCCCCTTTCCTGGTGACGGACCTATGAAATTGTGAAAAATGTCCCTTGGTTGTAATGAATACTTGGCATTGGTTTTAAAGGTTTTTTGTCGTTTCACATACACCCCCTAATGTGTTGTTGGAGGGGGGGGGGGGTTGAGAGGGCAGCATATAAATACTTTGATAAATAAACTTCCACCCAGGTGAGGCATATTATATAAAAAAGGAGGGAGGGAGGTGTTAAGTGTGATCAGCTGCGTCAATTGCAGGGCTGTGATTTCAGCCACAGTGGAGGAGTTTTGACGACATCATAAAGCACAGAAATTACAGCCCAATAACTTGAAATTGCTATTCGCTTTTGTGTGTGTGTGCGTGTGTGTGTGTGTGTGTGTAAAAATAATACACAGGGCGGGACCCAGTAAAGTATTGTTCCCTCTGGAACACACAGCATCCATTTCGGAACATGCAATTTTGAAAGCGGGTGAAGGAATTGGAGGAGAGTGCACAGTATACATCAGTTTAAAACTGTCATTGCATCTGGTCAGCCATTGTGAGAACAAGATGCTGGACTAGCAGATGGGCCAAAACTGGCCTGATCCTTTTCTGATGGTCTCACAATTTACCCCTGAAATTGTGATTAGTCTGTTTCGTTTTGTGTAGCACTGGCTGCCTGGGGTGTGTGTGTGTGTGTGTGTGTGTGTGTGTGGATAGCAAATGGTGCTCCTCCCCCCCCAAAAAGTCAGGGTGTATATATAGGACTCAAGGCCTCTCAACCAAGGCAGGAAATCCCACAATCACGTCTCTTCATCTCTTCAAATAAAAATGCAAGAATAGTAAATTCAACACCTGACAATTTGCTTTTGACTTTGGCTATTGAGTGGGTATAAAACAACTAAACTGTGTGTTTCCAAGGGGATGTGGGATCCAGAACAGTTTTATGTCAAAGGTAGGAGTATATGCCCTATGCTTTGGACTTAGATGCTCAAAATTCACCACTTCAGGAAATCTGGATGTCTTGTTTTTGTGTCTCGCCCTTTCTTTCTCTTATTATTTACCGCTTGTTTGATTTGTATATGGTACAATGTAACACCCTGCCACTGCAGTTTTGGGTTGTTAATAATGTTAATGAAAGTACAGGGGGAAAAACATCAGAATTTGCTGCCTTTTCATGACTCCAAAGACTTGCCACTCAAGGTGGCTGCCTTACTCTGCCCAATGATAGAGCCGGCCCTGAGCCGTTTGCTATTTAAGGACCTTGGTTCTTTCTTTCGTGGGCTGCTGCACTACCCACTCGTGAAAGGAAGCTTTTCTGTTCCTTCTTGGTGGCCTGTCCCTCACCACTTTCTCTCGCCAGTGACACATGATAGCTAAGGAACAGCCAGAATGCAATAGCCTCTCTCTTTCAATATTGAAAACAAGGTGACATTTTGAGTCTCCAGTGTAATATCTCCTGCCCAATGACGTGTACTTCTTCTCCCTAACTACTAGTTTTGGAGAATGGGATCCACAGGCTCCTGACACTTCTGTGTTGCATAGGCGATGAGACTGCTGTAATTTTCATGCTGCAATGCATACTTAAGTCCCCCTGGTGGCTAAGGCCAGAAATCTAACTATGTTCACTGAGGGAAGTGCTTCAAAAGGAAAGGAGAGAACAAGTCCCAGGCAGAAGGAGACTGCCTTGCAGGTTGGCAGGGAAGTTGCATCAGAGATGGAGCTAGAGGGAGTCTTTGTCAGGAGCAAATGGGAGGGCAGAGGTAGCAGCGCATAGTTAACCTGTGGAACTCACTTCCGCAGGAAACAGGGATGGCCACTAACCTGGGAGGCTTTTAAAAGAGGATTGGACAAATTTATTAGGGGCTGTGTCACATGAAGAAGAAAAAGAAGAGGAGGAGTTTGGATTTGAGGATATCCCGCTTTATCACTACCCGAAGGAGTCTCAAAGCGGCTAACACTCTCCTTTTCCTTCCTCCCCCACAACAAACACTCTGTGAGGTGAGTGGGGCTGAGAGACTTCAAAGAAATGTGACTAGCCCAAGGTCACCCAGGAGCTGCATGTGGAGGAGTGGAGACACGAACTCGGTTCACCAGATTACGAGTCTACCGCTCTTAACCACTACACCACAAGCAAGCTTGTTTTCTCCTGCTCTGGAAGGTAGGACTCGAACCAATGGCTTCAAGTTATGAGAAAGGAGATTCCAACTAAACATCAGGAAGAACTTTCTGACAGTAAAAGAGCAGTTTGACAGTGGAATGGACTCCCTGGGGAGGTTGTGGACTCTCCTTCCTTGGAGGTTTTTAAGGAGAACTTGGATGGCCATCTGTCATGGATGGTTTAGTTGAGATTCCCGCATTGCAGGGGGTTGGACTAGATGACCCCTGGGAATACCTTCCACCTCTACAGTTCTGTGATTCTATGGCGGAGGAGGCTACCAGTGGTGCCTGTTAGTCACACTGGCTTTGCTCTGCCTCCACACTCAGAGGCAGTACAGTAATTGCTTCTTAATATCACTTGCTGGAAGCCACAGGAGGGGGGCTGCGTTCGTGGGCTTGAATCGTGCTTGCAAGCTCCCCATTGGGTCATCTGGTGGGCCACTGTAGGAAAAGGAAGCTGGAGTAGAAGGGCCATTGGCCTGATCCTGCAGGATCTTCTTATGTGGTCCCCTGCGCCCCCCCCATATGTTGCTGCACTACCATTGGTCCCAGCAAGCACAGAGAATTATCAAGAACAGTCACAGCCATTATGGAGGGTTGCTGGCCTACCCCTGATCTCCCAGCACCAGAATCAGCCCTGCTTATTGGTAGGGAGGAGGTGAGGCGAGACAGGAGGGAGGCTGGAACTGTGCTGATGGGCCAGTGGGAGGGCCAGGTTGACCCCATTGCACCCACACAGCACCCATGTTCCTGTCACCTCACCCCCTCACCCAGGAAGTGGCTGTGAATCCACTGCTGGGAGGTCAGGTGAAAGCTGCTTGCCTCTCCCTACTGGCCACTTTTGGTCAGGGATGCTGGGAGGTGAAGTCCAACAATGTAAAAAAATAAAATAAAAAAGTGAACAAAATGTATGTGTCAGGGGACAGTGTGAATTAAGAAAAACACATGGATTAGTGAAGATAGTGTTTCTTAATACAATCACTTTTTATATGCTAAGTGCAAATAATGTGAATATTGGGGAGATTTGCAGTCCGAAAAATTTATATTGGAAGAAATGCACCCTAAAATGCTGACAAATTTCTGTGAGGGCTTCTTCTTCTTCTTCTTCTTCTTCTTCTTCTTCTTCTTCTTCTTCTTCTTCTTCTTCTTCTTCTTCTTCTGAGATGTGGAAATGTATCAAAGGTTCAAAGAGAAGAGAAACTGACAGGTTTGCCCATCCCTGGACTCTGTGGAAACCTATGCCTTAATAAATTTGTTTGTTTGTAATACTGTGCAAAACCCTTTGCTGCTTTGTTCCTTGGGAGTGCTGGGCTCAGTTCGGATGCACTGAAGTTTAAATGAAGAAAGGTTGCCTAAGTGGTTAGAGTATAGCTGTCAACTTTTCCCTTTTCTTGCGAGGAATCCTATTTGGAATAAGGGAATTTCCCTTTTTAAAAAAGGGGAAAGTTGACAGCTATGGGTTAGAGAATGTGATGCCCTTTCTGGGGGTGGGGAGGGGGGAAATATATGGATCCCTGTGGACCCATGTGTGTGGGTGAATAGCAAAAGAATCAGCTGGGTGCCTGGATTCAAAGCAAGGGGCTTGCAAAGAAGAGAGCCCCCACTAGCAGAGTATTAAACTCACAAAAGTTAGCAGTACAGTGAAGCGTTAGCAGTATAGGTAAGGTAAAGGTAAAGGGACCCCTGACCATTAGGTCCAGTCGCAGACTACTCTGGGGTTGCGGCACTCATCTCACTTTACTGGCCGAGGGAGCCGGCATACAGCTTCCGGGTCATGTGGCCAGCATGACTAAGCCACTTCTGGCAAACCAGAGCAGCGCATGGAAACGCCGTTTATCTTCCCGCCGGAGTGGTACCTATTTATCTACTTGCACTTTGACATGCAAGTATAGGTAGGTAGTCCTTTTCTATCCTGTTTACACCGCTCCCCTCTTTCTACCCCTTTTGGAAGGAACAGACCACACAACACTAAGTAAGTTTAAAATGTTTTACTTACAGATTCATTGGTCTGATACATGTGTTGTTCTATACAGCTGCAAGGAGAAATATTCTTAGGAAGAAAATACAGAATATAATTTCAAACACATGCTATAAGCTTGGAAACAAGATCACACATATCCTTCTTCGCTGGCCACATGATGCAGAGAGAGAGAGGAGAGGAGCTTCACTTCCTCTCTTTGAAAGCCACCCAACTTGGTGGCCATCACTACATCTTGCAGGAGCAAAGTACTTTCTTTTGTCTGCCCTAAATCTTCTGACACTTGGCATAATTGAATATATTTCAGCCTAGCTTGGGCTGGAGAAGCCTCCAGGTTTTGCTGGCTACCTGAGATGTCAAAAAAACAAGTAGTTTTCCATGCCCCCGACAGACCACCATGCACAACAATTATGCTATATCAGTCTTACCTGAGCAGGCTGGTTCTCAGAAAAGCTGGTCCCATCTCAGAAACCCAGCTGAAGCTTTGTTTTCCTCATCTAAGATGTCCTGCTGCTTTATAGTCCCCAGATAGAAATATGACTTAGAGGGATTTTTGTCAAAATCTTAAAAACTCTGGTTGGTAAATGCAAACATTAAGACCTTAATTGCCAGTCTGTTCAACTCAATATTTCTACTTATCCTCCCCCCCCCCACTCCCCAAATTCCCTGGCTACAGCAAATTAACACACTGTTAAGCAAATTGATTTCAGGGGCCCCTAAATACACTTACCGGTAATTCTATCGATTATTGTCCTCAAGTCTAGCAATATCTTTAACAGACAGTGATGGGAGCATCAAAATTGGTGGAAACATAGTGTTATATCTCTTTTTTTGTCAGGGAATTAGGCTGAATGTCTGGGTTCCCTTCTAATTCTTGGAATAGCCAAGCTAGCTTCCTGGTGAGGTGATAGCCTGGGTAAGGGGCCATTAAGGAAACAAAGGAAGGGGCTTTGTGTGAGATGGAAGGTGGGTGTGGCCCCCTCTCTTAACCAGCTGGTGAGGACAGAGATTTGAGTGATGTGAGTTAAGAAGCTAGAAGCAAAGCTGCAGACTGGGAAGCTGGAGAGAGCCAGAACGATGCTTGATTTCTGTTTAAATCCAAAGCTGGGGAAATCCAGCCAGATGGGCGGGGTATAAATAATAAATGATGATGATGATGATGATGGAAGTAAGTCTCTCTTGGGGTATTAATGCTGTGAACACCTCCAAGTGTCAGGCGTAGGTCAGCAGCAAAAACAATGACTTTCCTGAGGCCAGTGCTGTTAAATCTTTATTCGAGGAAACAAACCACAGATCAGGGGTCTCAGCAACACTTTCTAGGAGGTCTTGCCTTGATGAAGCAGTTGTGAGGACTGAAGCTCCCCACTTTCCCAGGGTCCACTAGGACGCCTCCTCTATAGGGTCTTTCCCACACCATCTCAGGCTGTGTCTGTGCACAACTCGCCTCTGCTCTGCCCATTTCATTTTTCTGCGAGTTCTAGACCACGGGGGGAGAGGAGCTGGTCACAGCAGGAGGGGGAGACTCCCTGGATTATTCAGCAGCCTCTCTCCACTCTGTCCCTTGGGTAGCCTGCCCTCCAGCTTCCATTTCAGCCTCAGAGTCTGAGCTGCTCTCTGCCACAGCCTCTCCCTGCTCATTAAACCTTGTCTACTCTTCTGCTTCTGACCTCCTCCTCCCAGTCTGGTCCTTCTCCACCACCAATCTCCTGGCTCAGAGCCTTCTTCCCCTGGGGGTTCCCTGGGGGGTACCCCCGGCTGGTGCCTCCCACCACTCCTTTGAATCCAGCCACAACACATAGTATACAGTACAGTGGTACCTCTGGTTACGTACTTAATTTGTTCCAGAGGTCTGTTCTTAACCTGAAGCACCACTTTAGCTAATGGGGCCTCCCACTGCCGCTGCTCCGTCAGAGCACGATTTCTGTTCTTATTCTGAAGCAAAGTTCTTAACCTGAAGCATTATTTCTGGGTTAGCGGAGTCTGTAACCCGAAGCATCTGTAACCTGAAGCGTATGTAGCCCGAAGTACCACTGCATATGTAAATAAACCATATAGACACCACCATCTCCACGGTACCTCACTCCAAAGGAAGCATGAATCTTGGGTAATCGCCTGGAACCCCTGGAATCTCACACCGCCCGGAGATTGACTTGGCGTGCGACAATATACGTGCTGTTTTGCTTGCAAAACATGAAACTTGAAGTGGATTTGAGACTTGAAATGGATTTGTTTGAGCATTTTCTCCCCTCCTCCCTGCCCAAATTCATTTCGGCTCTAGTTAGAGGCTGGCTTTTTCCAGCTCTTCCATTATGTTTCAGATTCCACTTTCTTAATGCACCCCCACTGGTTTCTTTGGTCCCCCTCAAAAACAGCACTGTCCGGGTGCCGAGATATGAGATTGAAGGCTCCCTGCTATTTCAGCCTAAGGTCCTTACAAGACGCCCGTTGCCTCTCGACTAAGACCCATGTGGGGCAGCTTTGTTACATGCCTGGATGATCCCGATCATTTCCTGCCAGAGTTTCTAAGTGTTTTTTCATTTCACTGACACGGTCTCCTCTTTCAGCCGCAGAGGCTCTCAGCAGTAAAGAAAGCAGAGAGGGGAGTGAGGAGATGGAAAACTTCTGACGCCCTGTGACAGTTCCTTGGTGCTTATTGATCTCACTGCTACCCTGCCTTGCTCAGGTTCAGCTGGCAGTTCTTTTTCCATCTTTGCACTACAGGCTGATAAATAGGTAGAGGGGCAGCCATGGCGGCAGGAGGGGGCAGCAGCGGGGAGGGTGTTTGTGTGTGTGCTCGGATGTCATATGGGTCCTCTGAGAGGAGGATCATCACAGAAGCTACACGCAGGGCATTGGAAACCAAACCTTCCTAAATTGATTTTTGTAAAAAGCATTTTAATATTTCAAAGGGTCCCTCCTAAATGTTTCAAGAGCTTTAAATTAGAAGCAGTAACCAGATGATAAATAAAAGCCACCTGCCTCCAACGAGGAGCCCGGCAAAGTTATTTGTATGTTTATAATTCATTTCCATTTCTCCACTGAGATATTCTCCGGGGGCCGTGATACCCATCTCCGAACGAATCTGAAATACAGAAAGTGGCATTCTTGCTAAATAATCTTCTGATATACCTGCAGGATGCAGGTTATTTTGTTCCCCCACACAAGCATCTAGACAGAGAAGATGAAATGTTAAACATTGATAAATATGCCAGTGTCCAAACAAATGGAGCATCTAATTCCCATGCCAGTGTGCAGGTACTGTATGTAGGGAGGACAATCTGGGTGTGTGTAAAACAGAAAATGGGTTTCCGTGGTGGGGGGCATTTCAGGCAGAGCATGGGAACAAGGTCGGCCTACGTTTTTGCTGTGCTCTGCTTCAGAGATGGCTCAGATGTGTAGTTACGGAGTTCAAAGCAGGTTCACATTCTGTGCTTTTCAGTGCCACCTCCTTGCCAAGCCTGCTATTGAGTGTTCACTTCACTTTCTAAGCAGCCTTGCCTTGCCAAGGATCAAATGCAAAACTCAGGATCTCTTGAGTTTTGCAAAATGGCACTCAGGACTTGATGTCCTCCAGTAAGCACACAATGTTGACAAACTGTGTTGGGGTTGGTTACAGTGGGGCCATGTTGCATCAAATAGGGGAATCCTTCCCTTGACTCCTGGCTGTGATGCTGATTTCATTACTCTTTAGGGGTAGAGTGGGACTGCAGCTGGAAAGATTGGGGGGGGGGGGCGCTGATGGGTAGCTAGCTCTCCAAGAGACAGGATTCCATTAGCTTTCTGTAAACCACTTTGAGCATTTGCGCAATAAAATGATAACAAAATAAAATGCATAAACTGTGCTAATGACTGCATGCACTCTAGTTAAACAAGAAGCATCACCTGTATACTCCACAACTATATAAAAGCAGGGAAGTGAAGCCTTGGTGTGAGTCTGATATTGCAATTTAAAGTGTGATTTGTAATACATACTTACCCTCCATAGCCAACTGCACTGCAATCTTTAAGAGGCTGCGCTTCGTTTTTGTTTCTGCATCGTTTTTGACAGAGTAGCTTCACACGTCTATCTAGCTGTCACTATACATTTGAAGCACACGGCTTCTGCCAAAGGATCCCAGAAACTGTAGTTCACCACTTACAGAGCTACAGTTCCCAGCGACCCTTAACAAACGTGGCAGTTCCCAGGATGCCAAGCCATGTGCTTTTAATGTGCATTGTGGAAATACTCACGCAGCGGAGGCAAACCGAGTGGGGAATCGCGACTCTGACATTGGTTTGATTGCATGTAAACAGAAACCTGGAGTGCCACTGGAGCACCATTGTGGAGGAGTCCATTATCCGGGAAGAATGCTCGGGCTCTTAGAATTACTGTAGGCATATAACTGCGAATGGTTCCACAAGGGCTGTTAGGAAACTGCAGTTGCTGCTTTGCATGCTCCAAAATATTCCCAGAGATGATGTACCAACATCTTTGCTGTCATTGTTTATTTAACAGTCTCACGGCTTTGCTCCCTATAGCCGGGAAGCTCTGCGACCCGCCCTTTGTTTCGGAAATTGCTTCGTTGCCATCATACCCTCAAAGGCAGCCAGGTGCCCAAGTGTGCCACCTAATGGGCAGTGGGTCAGCTCAGGAGAGGCACACCTCAATCAGATCAGCCCTAGGGCTGTGTGGGGTGAGCAACTTTGCAGGGCTGCAGAAGGCACCTCCAAGTGGCTGGTGTTTCATTACTGATGCCAGGGGTCTGAGGTGGAACAATTCCTCTGTGACTCCTTAAAGTGATCCATAAACAAGTATTGTTGAAAGCGATAATGAGATAAGAGCCGTAAAGATTTACATTATAATTAGAGGTGTTAACAAGCCGCTCAAAAACTCCAGTAGTCAAGTTGTGTTGGTTTTGGGTGGTAGCAACATGCCCTCTTCCAATCTCCTTCCTCCCAATTATTCCTTCCATATTTATTAAGCCGCATTTTGTGTTGGGGGGGGGAGGGGGGGGCGACTCAACTTAGCCGATGTCATCCGCTTGGCAATGCAGCCCCATCCTCAAGAGGTGTCTGTGGCCCTAAAAGGCACAATGAAAATATATACATGCTGGAAGTATGGAATAATATTAGCAACTGTGATATAATTCACAGGAAACACAAGAGAAAAATAATAATTACCTTCAAAAGGGGGGAAAATATCACAGTCCTCATAAACATGTACACTAATGCACCTAGCTGTCAAACAAAGGGGTTCTTTAAAATGATGGAAGATTCCAAAGCACTACGAAGAACTACGTATAAAAATACAGATAGCCATTTATATTGGGCAGCATATCTTATGCCGGCGGCTATAGATGGCTTTATAATAATTTTCGAAAGCAGGACTTACACATGCACTTGGAAAGGTTGTGCCCAGATACACAACAAATCAAAATAAGTTGAGAGCGCAGCCTGCTGGGCGCTGGTGTGGAGAGGACTGCAGATTGGTGGAGGATGAGAAGCAGGCAGGAACACTGGAACCTGCCTTTTACTGAGTCAGACCATTGGTCCACCTAACTCAGTATTACGCACACTGACTGGCAGCAGCTCTTCAGGGTTTCGGGCTTGGGGCATTCCCAGTCCTACTGGGAGATCTTGGGGGTTGAACTTGGGACCTTTGACGTGCAAGGCAGGTGCTCTGTGTCCGAGTCAAGCTGCTGGTCAGTGAAGACAATACTGAACAAAATAGATCACTGGATTTGGTACAAATCAGCTTCCTATGTTCTGTTTCATAGATTGCTAAAGGCTTCCTGCACACCTGGACCTGCAGTTTGGATTGATTGTTGGGACCCCTGAATGATAGCTTGTGTTTGGCTGCCGTGAAAGTCTGCCTTGCAAGCAGAAGGTCCCAGGTTCAATCAGTGGCATAGCATGGGTTGCCAGTGCCCCGGGGCTGTGCAGGGGGGGGACAGGGGACGGCCGGGATACACATGCACATTCAACTGCCCAACAGCATCCACGTCACCCAGGAGATCACAGCCATAGAGATAACAAAAGAAGAGTCGTTCCATTGTCTGCAGAGGTCACTTCCTGGTTTGCATGGGGAAGCCGTTTTCAACAGAGCCCAGTGATGGAAGTGCACAGCTATATGGAGGCAGCACTGAGTGTTGAAATTTTCCACCCCTTACAAATTTGCACCTGGAGCAACCGCTCCTGTGTCTGCCCCGTCACTATCCCACTGGGTCCAATCCCCGCTGGCATCTCCAGAAAAGGGGTGGGAGATATTCCTGCCTAAAATCCTGGAGAGCTACTGCTGGTAGTGTAGACGATACTGAGCTAGATGGACCAATGGTCTGAGTTTGTATCAGGCAGTAACTGTGTTCCTATGAATGGGGGTTGTAACAGGGGAAGGGTTGTGTTGTGTGCGCGCTGCTACCTACACTGATGACATTGCCTGAATTGTTTTGGTACAATCACTGCACAACTCCACATTGGCCTTCAGCGGAAAGGCAGCAGGCAAAATACACCAGTCCACAAATATCAGCTGCAGGGGGGAAACAAGGGGAGGGGGTTGTGGCCTTTGTGCCCTGCTGGCGGGCTTCCCGGGGGCATCTGGCTGGCCATTGTGGGAAGCAAGAAGCAAGGCAAGAGGGACCTTTGATCTGATGCAAAATGCCTAGGGTTGCCAGGTCAGGAGCATCTGAGACCCTGAGATTTTAGGGCCCAAACCTGAGACTAGGGCTGGATCTAGACTCATCAAAGTTAATTGTGTTGCAAACTTTGTGTGAGAAATTGGGTTAGCAAAAACGGAACTCCACAGTGCCATCTGGGGTCACAGTGCTAGAATGCATAAACGATGCATATAAAGCGGAGGTTTTTTTTTCTTTGCCAATGTAGCTGAGTCCCTAGAGGCATCCCCCTGGAGATGGAGGTTAATTGGGAGAGGAGAGCACCCACACACAACATCTAGGCTATCATTTGCAGCCCACTTCTTCTGGGTTGAAGTTTGTAAGCGGCATGAACAATTGTATGTGTGTGTGTGTAGGCATCCTTGCCTACCTAGAGAATCAAGTTCATCCACCTGCCTCCTGAAGGGGGCCAGGCAAACCTGGATGTCTGCCAACCTTAAATGGGTCTCTTCCCATGTGCCTTGACTCTATGACACACTCCCACCCCCCCCCTTTTTCCTTTTGATCTGGCAATTGGAGCCGAAGAGATCTGTCCAGGCTCTCTAGATCTCTCCCGCTGCCGCTAGGTGCCACTAAGGCTGTTTGTAGCCTCTGAATGAACACCCCCCAGCCCATTATTCTATAAATCACATGAAAGTGGCAAGCAAATCCCCAGCAGGGGCTGAAATATGCCGGCCGCAGCCAGGAAGGAGAGGTGCAGAGCCTTGCAAACGGTGGCTTGTGTGTTTTCAACATTGCTGCCTCATTAACAGAGCCAGAGTCATTGTCCTGTAGGCTCAGAAAGCTGAAGCAACAACAACTGCAGTTTGGCAAATTATCCCAACCTTCCTTGCAGTATGAATGGGGAAAGCAAACACCATTCCCCTGCGCTGCCGCCACCACCTCCTCTTCTGCCGTGCGGAAAATATGTTGTTTCCTTGACAGTTGGGGAATGCATGTCTTACATCTCTTAACTACAGCAGCGGTTGGAAGGGGGGGGGGGTTGTGGAGAAACCCGCTCCGAAATGCTTCATTTTAGCAAAAAGTGATTTCCACTGCAGGTGTCGGTAATTAACAGGGAATGAGTCAGTTTGATGTCTGCAGATGTAACCTTTCCAACTTCTTATTTAGGCATAAACGTGGATATGAATATGCACAAACTGCCCGCTTTTGCTGATATGTATCTCAGCAGAACCATCATCTCACATAAATATTTGAAAGAAAATGTTAAAAAAGATTTCCTTTGGGGACAGAACAACATTACCAAAAATTCAGGAGGGGGGGGGCGGGCGGAATGTGCACGCACAACTTTTATAAGTGAAAGCTGTTGAAAATCAGATGAGAGAGAGAGAGACTTTCTTTTCGCCTGTCTCCTCCCGAAACACTCCCATTTCCTATCATTGGATAAATAATTAACCAGCAACATCCTCTTCCTGAACAGAAGCTAAATACAGAGGGGGGGGGGGAGGCAAAGAGAGTTTAGCGATATCTCTTCTGGGCTGTGCAAATGACATTTTTTAAATTTAAAAAACCCACTTTGAACAAGTTTTGGCTAGCTCCATGTGCTACAGAGGGGGAAAGGGAGCCTTGCGAGATGCACAGAGATAGCAGAGTGCTCGGAAGTCAGAGATTCTATTTCCTTATCATTTCCAGCAAGTTTGCTAATGCAGAGCAGAATATCAGAGCAACGGAGTTGCCGTATTTTAAAGATAGGCTGAAAGCGCCAAGATCCGCCGTGATGACTCTCTGTGGGTTGGCATCCATCTGTCGTAGGAGACAAAGGAGGAGTGAAGTCAAACTGTAGGAGAGTCAGTGTCTGCTGTGGCTGTAGAGACCGATACGGGAGAGCAGGGCTGGATTTAGGTTGGATGAGGCCCTAAGCTACTGGAGGTAATGGGGCCCTTTATATGTCCAGCTGTCAACAACAAATTGTCACTTTTTTGTGTTGAATATATACTATGTGGTAATTTATGGACCGAATAGGTATCTAAAGACATTTGCACATAACAAAATATGTGATATTTTAGGGAGCAGGCTAGCAGGCGGGGCCCATTACTTACATCATAGGAGCCGACACAACACAAGAAACTGTTGCTGTATGTAGGTTTTATTTTATTTGTTTTTTATCTTGTATATTGGAAATGTACATCCAGTTTTTTTCCTTTAATTTTTTTTGGGGCCCCCCAAGAGAGTGGGGCCCTAAGCTATAGCTTGTTTAGCTTATACGTAAATATGGCACTGCAGGAGAGACATGTTTTGTTGCAGCCGGAGCAGAGCAAGGCGTCCGGTTGTGCTCCTGCAAATGCACCATGGTGTTTCTTCTCTCTGTGCTCCTCCCAGCGGTCATTCCTCCTCTGGTCACTGCTGTGCCTGCACAATCTGACTGCCTGTCTCCCAGCATTGCGGTCATCTACAAGGGGTTCCCATATGGGGGTTTGACTCTCAGTAACGTGGCAAAAAGAAGGTGCTGGTGTGGGTGAGCAAAAAAAGGATGGAGGGGTTTGGTGGGAGATGGAGAGTGTCAGGAAACAGCCTTTGCTTTATGCATAAGCCAGGAAACTCAGGGGCTCTCCAGATGCTGTTGGACGCTAACTCCAATCATCCCCATTCACTGACTATGCCATGTGGGGCTGATGGACTTTCCCTTCTTCTTGGGGGCATATATGCTTCTGCATACCAGTCACTGAGAACCACAGTAAAGTGGTCTTGTGTTCGAATCCTGATTGCTGGTTTCCCACAGGCATTTGGTCGGCCGCTGCTGAAAGCGACTCCCAGCCAGTTGCCCAGGAACAAAGAAAGACAAGGAAATGTTTCTTACCATCCACTTTTTATTCAGTATTTACAGAGAGAGGCTATAGAATGCAGCCTCTTGGATAATGACATTGTCCCGAACGAATCTCCACCCCACCCCCGTCTCTCCCACTTCCTTATTCGTCAATCTCACTGTCTCTCCTACGGGTGCTGAGAAGCGCCCTCTGTCTTTGAGCTCTTTGCTCTCCTACTTTCAAGGCTCACCGGGTTCTGGGAGATGGAGGGTCTGGGATGCTTTCTAAAGACACTGTCCATCAGCTGTCACCTCCCAGGTACTTCCTCTTCCTCCTCTCCCATTATTTCCTCACTTCCCCCTGAGCTGTGACCTCCCTCAAACCCCTGTTGTAAAACTAAACTGTCTTCTTCTTCCTCCTCCCCCCAGGAAGGGTCAGGATGGGAAGGAGGTTTCCACCATTCCTCCTCCTCCTCCTCCTCCTCCTCCTCCTCCTCCTCCTCCTCCGCCCAGTCCCTGACAGTGAGAAGAGGATGCTGGGCTAGAGGGACCACAGGACTTCTCCAACAGGCTCTCCTTCTGTTCTTGTGAATTTGTTCTTGAGTTGTTTTCCTGATCCTGCGACTGCTTGAAGGGTCATCCAACAAATCTCATTATCAACTGTAGTGCAGGAGGATGTGTCTGGTTTGTTGCATTTTATATCCAAGGACAGTCAGTCTTGCCAATCCTCTTATGCATATAGGAGAGCCTATGCACAATCCAATCTGCAATTGTCACACCGATACTCTAGACTTGGAGGGCGTCATGAGGCCCCAGGAGGACTGGAGGTTCTCCATCCCTGACATATGCTCTTCCTCCACAGTTGGAGGCAGCAATGCTCTCCTGTGCTCATGTTCTGCTCCCTGGTTTCCCACAGGCACTTGGTTGGCCCCTGCGAGAACCGGATGCTGGACTAGATGGGCCATGGATCTGATCCAGTAGTCTACCCTTATCTGGCACTAAGGAGCAATGTGAAGGAGGCCGCTTCAGCAGAATTTGGAACATAAGCCATGTCCGAGCGGCTGGTTAGTCTCCTCCTTTTTCTCACTGTTCCATACACCACAGACCCCCAACGCCGCAATACCTGGTTGTGGCTTGCTTGATCGTTCTGTTCCAGTTCAGCTTTTTTCCTGGAGCAAAGTTCTTTGCTAAACTACTCATGCTGCTGGTGTTAGCGTCGCTCACTGCCCGCCCGATGCCTGAGCTCAGAAATCGTTTCCAACGAGAAGAAATCCAACAGCCTAGACAAAGTGATGTTTCAGCACGCCGACCCACTGAAGCAGCAGTTCCTGGAGCAATTACATACGTCCCTGGGATTTAACCTGAATATTGCAGCTCAATGGTAGAAAAGTTTTATTTTGAGAAGGGGGGGGGAAGGAACCCACACACGCTGCTTCCAAAACTCTTGTCAGCTCAGATAGAGAGGAAGGCAAAAGCAGCCCCAACCGGCTGCTGAAAAATCATGGTGGTTGTTGGCTGTAGCACATGTACATTGCTGTGTTTAAAGGGGGCCTTCCTGGACTTAAACGGTGGAACTCCCTGCCAGTGCCACAGGAGGCAGGGATGGCCACCAACTTGGGTGGCTTTAAAAGAGGATTGGACAAATGCATGGAGGAGGCTTGAGAGCAGTACATGTGAAAAGGATCTAGGAGTCTTGGTAGACCACAAACTTGACATGAGTCAACAGTGTGATGCAGCAGCTAAAAAAGCCAATGCAATTCTGGGCTGCATCAATAGGAGTATAGCATCTAGATCAAGGGAAGTAATGGATTCAAACTACAAGAAAGAAGATTCCACCTAAACATTAGGAAGAAGTTCCTGACAGTGAGAGCTGTCCGACAGTGGAATTGGCTGCCAAGGAGTGTGGTGGAGTCTCCTTCTTTGGAGGTCTTTAAGCGGAGGCTTGACAGCCATCTGTCAGGAATGCTTTGATGGTGTTTCCTGCTTGGCAGGGGGTTGGACTGGATGGCCCTTGTGGTCTCTTCCAACTCTATGATTCTATGATTCTAGGGCAAGGCAATCAATGGCTACACTCACTATGCTCTGCTTCCACAGCTGGATGCAGAAGGTCCCAGGTTCAGGTAAGGTTGGGGAACACCCCTACCTGAAACCCAGGAGAACCCCTGCCCCTGCCAGTCACTATAGGCAATACTGAGCTTGATGGATCAATGCTATGACTCAGTGTAAGGTAGATTCCTATTTTCTTTTGTTAAAATATTGTTTTTTTAAAAAAATTATATAACAAGTTCAAATTCAAACAGTAAACATCCACATCGTTTAGGATTTCCTCAATCCTTCTACTCCCCTCCGCCCTTCCATGGTCACCATTATCAATCTTCTTTTTCAACTGCTTCCCTATTTTTCTCCATTTAAAATAATAATAATAGCAATCCATTTCTACCATAGTTTTTCGTACATTCCAAGCATGACTCAAATCCTGCCAAAGTTTTTAGTTGTTTACAATGTTTAATCCCCTCCCCCATTCCTTCTTGAAATTCTTCTCTTCCTGGTTTCTGATTTCCATGGGCCATTTTGCCATTTTGGCGTAGCCCACCATCTTAATCAGAGCTTCCTATTTTCAAATGAACCACACCGACTGTGGAACCCCCCCCCCCAAAGGTCACCTACTCCACCTACAAAATTCTGCCCGTTGCTTCAGAGATGGTTTCAAGTTGCCCACATTGCCTGGACAACCATTTAGAGCTGTCTCCAATTTCAAGGCAGGGGGAACTTTCCCAGGAAGACAAGCTGCGGCAAGTGTTGCCTACATAATAAGCGAAGCTCTCAGCTCTCCTCAAGGTGTGTGCCAGGTGTGCAGCTGACTCACGCCATCTGCTCAGCACTGGGTCCTGTTCCATGGCATTGCGCAACTGCTGCCACCTGATCGCTGGCACTGTGGGCAGGGCTCCCATCTCTGGTTTCCAGTGCACTCTGGTCTCAAACATCCCCGGCAAAAGCCCAGTCCTGTTGGAATGCTCTCGGTGGCTGCAGCTTTGTATTAAACCTCTCGAAACAGTTGGTGCTTCAGCTGAAAACTGGTCTTTTTTGGGTGGGGGATGGAGGCCAATGGCCCATCTTGTCCAGTGTCCTGTTTTCACAGTGACCCACCAGATGCCTGTGGGAAACTCACAAAAAGGATTCGAGCACAAGAGCATTCTTCCCTCTTGTGGTTTCTGGCAACCGTCTTCAGAAGACGGCACCCAAAAAAGGAGCGATCTCTTAACTATTTCAAGAGGGGCAATATTCTGTTGTCCGTACAATTAGGCAACATCTTGCTGGCATGTATATGAACTTGCATTTCAGGAAAGGGTTGTAGCTGAGTGGCAGAACACATACTTTGCCTGCAGACGATCTTCAAAGTAGGGCTTGGTAGCATCTCCAGGCAAGTCTGGGGGAAACCCTGTCTGAAACTCCATGCAGACAGTACTTAGCCAAATGGATCAATATCCTGACTCACTGCAAGGCAGGTTCCTGTGTTCCTAATTCAAGGAAGAGTTAGACCTGAAAATCCATTCCCCCCCCCCCTTTTAAGAATGTTTTCTTAAATATCTGTGTCCTGTGGTGGTAGGACTGCCATACATCCGGGATTTCAAATGCGGAATTGATGCTCGGGGTGAATTTCTGAAAGGCGCTTATTGTCTTGGATCTTAGGGTTGTTGTTTTGTGTGTGTGTGTGTGTTTTTAAAAAAAGCTCAATAATTTTGGGTTTTTTCTTTAAAAAGCTCAATAATTTTGGTAGTTTCCTATGGCAACCCTATGTGGTGGTGATGGCAGTCTTGTGCTTCCCAAGGACTCCTATTTCCTCCAGATAGACTGCAACTCCCACAACCCTTGGCAATTTCTCCAAGCCGGCAGGGGTTGATGGGAGTTAGAGCCCAACGACACATGGAGGGCCACAGCATTCAAATGTAAAGGGATAGGAGCATTGGGTGCTGGAAGGGGCCTCAAAGATAACCTTCTGCAGATGAAGGAAGCCCATGACTGTAGCATCCCTGATCCAGGCTCTGTGTAAATCAAAAGAAAGTTCAGGCAGGGTGGCAGGCAGGTGGCCACAGGCCCAGGTATGCACAGGTGGCCAAAATACATCATGTGAAAGTGACAAGACAGAGATTGCAACATCTGGGAATCAACGGAGGCAGAAAAAGTGAAGCATTCTTGGCTTTCTTGGGCGGTAAAATAGGGATATAGGGAACTGGCACCTTCAGTTGTTGGGCACAACTTCTCATGAGCTTCAGCCCACACAGCCAGTGTTTAGGGATGGAGGGAGTTCCCTAGACCATGTGCTGGGCCACGGGCTCCCCATCCTTGGACTAAGTCGACCTTAGAGTGATCCGCCATAGCACCTCTTATGTTCTGAAGGGTTACCTTCCCCCGCTGAATGCCTGTAGGTGGAAAAACCTCCCTTATGTCCTATGAGAATGTAAGAAGAGGCTGCTGGATCAGGTCCGTGGCCCATCTAGTCCACCAACACTTTGAATTGTGCTCGGAAATGTACTGGGAGCCAATGTAGATCCTTTAGAATTGGTGTTATATGGTCCTGGCAGCTGCTCCCAGTCACTAGTAGAGCTGCTGCATTCTGGATTAGTTGTAGTTTCTGAGTCACCTTCAAAGGTAGCTCCGCATAGAGTGCATTGCAGTAGTCCAAGCAGGAGATAACCAGGGCATGTACCACTCTGGCGAGACAGTGCACAGGCAGGTAGGGTCTCAGTCAGCGTACCAGATAGTTAATGGGGAAGAGCTTCTTGTTTGGGGGGCCCCTCAGGGGACACCAGTGCACCATCTGCATTGCAGAAGCTTCTCCTTGACTTTCCTCCTCCTTGCCTAAAAGGTAAAGGTAAAGGGACCCCTGACCATTAGGTCCAGTTGTGGACGACTCTGGGGTTGTGGCGCTCATCTCGCTTTACTGTCCGAGGGAGCCGGCATTCAGCTTCCGGGTCATGTGGCCAGCATGACTAAGCCGCTTCTGGCAAAACCAGAGCAGCGCACAGAAACGCCATTTACCTTCCCACTGGAGCAGTACCTATTTATCTACTTGCACTTTGATGTGCTTTTGAACTGCTAGGTGGGCAGGAGCTGGGACCGAGCAACAGGAGCTCACCCTGTTGCAGGGATTCGAACCGCCGACCTTCTGATCGGCAAGCCCTAGGCTCTGTGGTTTAACCCACAGCACCACCTGTCTCCTTGACTTTCTTCCCCCTTGCCTAGCCAAACTTTAAGACCAAGCAAGCAGTGCACTCAGGAAACAGAAAGGAGACGCATTCAGAGAGGTGCACAATTAGCCTTCCCCAGCATTGCCTTCTTGAGGCAGCCCTTAAACTCTCAGAATATTTCAACCAAATCGAGGGATTTGCCCTCCATCATTATCCTATTACAAAACGTATCAGGTTAATAGCTGCTGCTCCCATTTTTCGAAACAGCACTCTGTCATTATGCGTTGTTAACCATGACAAGCTCAAACCCCCAACCACAGGCCATCTCTTGACAAAACAACAGCTGCTTCGTTCTGAGCGATGCTTTGGTTTGGGTGGGGGGTTCCTTCCTTCTCTCAACTCTCCCCCCTCCATCCACATTTTCTTTTTCCTTTGCAAGATTTTAGAGTAATCGTGACATTGAAGGTTTGGGTGGGATGAGGAGGAGGAGGAGGAGGAGGAAGGGAGTGGAATGGAAAGGGTTTTTGTGAGTGTGTGAGAATCCCTGTTCTTCCCCTTGTCTGTCTTCTTTGCAGCTTTTTCCAACAAATGATGAAATGCCCGGGGGAAGACGAGCAGCCAATAAGCAATTTATTTATGGCAGGAGCAGAAGTGTGGAGCAACCAAATAGAACAAGAAAAGGCACACCCTCAATACGAGGGGGGGGGGAATCAGCTGCCCCCACTATTCCCCAAAGGGCTGTCAGTCCCTTTCCTGCCTTAATAAGTAATGGTGTTTTGCTGCTGCAGAGTTCTCTTGCTTGCGTTTTTTAATGTATGTACTTTATTTATTTTTCTTTGTTCACTAGTTTAGTTTGGCCTTTTCCGAAAGGCAGAATTTAAACATTTTACATTGGGGTAGCCAATGCCCAGATGTGGCTGAGCTACACCTTCTTTCTCCTTCTTTTGGGTAAAGCAGGGGTCCCCAAACTAAGGCCTGGGAGCTGGATGCGGCCCAATTGCCTTCTAAATCCGGCCCACAGACGGTCCGGCAATCAGCATGTTTTTACATGAGTAGAATGTGTCCTTTTATTTAAAATGCATCTCTGGGTTATTTGTGGGGCCTGCCTGGTGTTTTTACATGAGTAGAATGTGTGCTTTTATTTAAAATGCATCCCTGGGTTATTTGTGGGGCATAGGAATTCATTCATTATTATTTTTTTCAAAATATACTCCGGTGGACCAGCCCCCTGCTGAAAAAGTTTGCTGACCCCTGGGGTAAAATTATCTTACTTTTCCATGTATAACACGCCCCCATGTATAAGACCCACTCTCTTTTTGGGGACTCCAAATTGAGAAAATGGGGGGAGTTGTTGAGCTTTTTTGGGGGAGATATTGCCCAGAGTTGTTGAGCTTTTTGGGGGGGAGGGGGGGGTTACACCGAAAATAGTTTGATGGCAGGACCAACACAGCCGATCACACACACACATCAATGAGGCGACCAATCGTCTGATCGCTTGCCGACAGCAAACGCCAATCGCCCGCCCAATTGCCACAGCAGCAACCAATAGCCAGTGGAACTTGCCACAACAACCAATCATCCGCCAAAATGCCACTGACAATCTCCAGCTCGCCGCTGCAAACAGCCACCCGTCCAACCTCACCACTATCCATGTATAAGACAACCCCAATTTCTAAGCTTAATTTTTCAAGTAAATAATCTAGTCTTATACATGGAAAAATATGGTAACTCCCTCGTTCTTGACCATTCACCATGGTTGCTGGGCCTTCACACAGTGCAGAGTCAAACAATGGAAATTGCTCCCCCAGGAGGAAGTCATGCCCAGCAACTGGGGTGACTTCAAAATAGAATTAGACGGATTCATGGAGAAGGCTGTCCATGGCTGTGCCCCGGCCTCACAGCCAGAGGCAGTAATGCTTCTGAATGCCAGCACTGGAAACTACAGCTGCAAACAAAATGTTTTAAGTGTGTTGTAAAGTGCATTATACAAATGTGACACCAGGTGGCGATGGTGAGCTATGGCAAGTTCAATATATTTTTTAAAACTTTTTAACAAAAGCATTTCCGCAACTTTTTTTATATGTGTCTAGATTCCACCTGTATTTTGATTTGTTTATCATGTCTACTGTTCCCAGTGTCTCTTAGCACTATTTTCAATTGATGTTTTTTATTGCTTTACGTAAACCATGTTGTTTATATATATATATATATATATATATATATATATATATATATATATATATAGAAAAAAGAGCTATATACCTCTGCTAAAAAGAATTGCCATTTCATCACCCTGTCTCAAATCCTGCCCCCGTTAGACAGGAGGCCTTTCTCGGGGGGAGAAGCAGCGGCAAAGGCATTCATTAGCTACAGAGAACATTCACCTGAGCGGATCAGGTGGAGCAGCCAGAGATGCTAAATGAGGCCTGAGATCCTACAAGGAGGTTGTTTTCAGCAGAGATGGTCTTCAGCTCAGGGAAGAGGGGGCCCAGTCAAGCCCTGGGAGACTTCAGTCTGAGTCTCCAAGCAGCTGATGGTCCCAGGGAGGCCAATTACACACCACCAAAAATTAAAAAGGAAACATATCACCAAAAAAGAGGACGCCAATTTGCATGTGCTAATTCATATAATAATTATAATAATTATTACCATCTACACGAACTTCATCCTAAGGTCCCAGGGCAGGTTACAACAATTAAAACACAATATTTAAAACAGTTCAAAACAACTTACAATTACAGAAATAAGGCGGGCTCTAAAAATGTACACCTCAAGCGTCAAAAGCCAGGGTGTGTCTTCCTCATTTGCCAAAAGCTGTACAATGAAGGTGACAGGTGCATCTCTGCACAACTTAGGGGCTGCCACAGAGAAGGCCCTCTTCCCTTGGGCTACCCCACAAGCCACTGAGGGCAGAGGAGCTGCTGAAAGGGTCCCCTCCAACAATCTCAGCACCTGAGAGGGTCTGCAGGGAAGGAGGTGCTCTTTCATTTATTTGGGGACTGAGTCGTTTTTTAGGGCTGTGATGTGACCACCTTCAATTGGGCTCAGAAACAAATGGGTGACCGACCGGTGCAGCAATCTGATTTAAAATAGGTTATAGGCAGGACCGGTGCTAGGGTTTCTGGCGCCCTTCGCAGACCACCTTCTGGCGCCCCCCCCCCGCCCCCCGCCAAAGCCTGCTTTAGCGGGAGGTGGGGGTGGTGGAGAGGCAAGCAGCAGTTTCTCCGCTGAACGGAAAAGCTGCTGCTCGCTCGTCCTGCCGCCCGCCCCCCGCCAAAGCCTGCTTTAGCGGGAGGTGGGGTTGGTGTAGGGGGCAAGCAGCACCTCTCCGCTACAGCGGAGAAGCTGCTGCTAGCCCGCCCCGCCTCCCTGCCCAAGCCTGGCCAACACCCCCTCCATTTTGGCACCCTAGGCAATTGCCTAGTTCACCTAAGTGGACACGCCGGCCCTGGTTATAGGATATCCCGGCCAGTAATCTGGCTGCTGTTTTTAATTGCTTTAGGAATTGTTTTTAAAGTGAAAATGATTTTAGATGCTTTCAACTGTAATTGTTTTAAAATGTTTTAATTTGCTTTACAATGTTTTCATTTTCAAATAGCGCATCTGTCTGCTGTTCTGGGCTCCTTGGGGAGGAAAGGCGGGATATAAATTCAGTGAATGAATGGATGGATGAATGGATGGATGGATGAAACAGGGATGAGGAACCCACAATTCTCCATATGTTGCTGGACTGACTGCTGGCATTGCAGACTGCAAAATCCTGCTGGATCAGGCCAATGGGCCATCTAGTCCAGCATCCTGTTCTCACAGTGGCCAGCCAGGTACCCCAAAGGGAAACCTGCAGGGCACATGAGTTCTCTCCCCTCCTATGGTTTCCAGCAACTGGTATTCAGAAGCATTGCTGCCTCCGACAGTGGAGAGAGAGTATAACAATCATAGCCATCGCTGGACAATGTTCTCAAAGCTACTAACACGAGTTTGACCAAGCTGCGGGAGGCAGTGGAAGACAGGAGTGCCTGACGTGCTCTGGTCACTGGCGGAGGAAGAGGGGGGGGGCAGTGCAATCCCGGCGGGGTGCCAACGCGGCTGCCCCCCCACCTGTGCTGGGTGCCACACCCCTGCAGGAAATGTGCCATGCCCCCGGGATGCATGTCAGCCCTGCCCCCGCCTGCTCCCCCCCCCCCGGTGCCGGAGCATGAAGCTCCGCCACTGGCTCTGGTCCATGGGGTCACGAAGAGTCGGACACGACTAAACGACTAGACAACAACAACAACAAGCCATCACTAACTTTCTCCTCCTTGAATTGGTCCAATCCTGTTTAAAAGCCACCCAAGTTGATGGCCATTACTGCCTCCTGGGAGAGCCAGTGCCATAGTTTAACTATGAATTGCATGAAGAAGTGTATCTGCTAATAAGTGGGGGGTCCAGTGACATCTGGAGGGGAGCAGATTCCCCCAATCTTGCTCCAGAGGGACTGGGAATAACCACCCCTGCCAGAAAGAGGCAGGAGAGTCCTATTTCACTCTGGTTCATGCTGTTTCCAAGAAGGTGGCTCATGTTCCATGCATATTCCTCTCTTGCCAAAACAGCCTGGTCAGATTACCTCTTAGAGGAAGAAGGACGACTGGGCTGTTTTCTCCTCTCAGTTCCTGTTTTCCTGCTCAAACTTGCCCTCTCTCCAGAGCTGCCTTTCCAGGCACAGGAGAAAAAGAGAGAAGGGGAAGGGAAATAAAGAGGAGGACCTGTTTTTCTCGTAGACCTATATCTCATAGAATCATGGAGTTGGAAGGGAACCTGAGGATCATCTAGTCCAACCCCCTGCAATGCAGGAATATGCAGCTGTTACAAGGATTGAACCTGCAACCTTGGCATTGTCGTCACTACGCTCTAACTAACTGAGCCGTTAGCATGAATATGAAATATGAATATGAAAAAGCAGTTTGGGGAGGGTTGATCTGAACAGGACAACAAGGGCAAAAGATTACACAACCTCTCTCTGCTCGGCTGACCTCCGCTTGGACTAGCAGCTTGCACAGGATGATTCAGGTTTAAACAACAAGAAAATTGCAGAACTCTGCACAGAGGCCTCCCTCCCTCCTTCTCTCTCACCACCCCATCTTCTCCTCCCTTCTCCTCCCCCTCCCCGTCCAAGAGCTTTGGGTTTCTCACTCTCTCTGGCAGCGCATATTAATGAAACGTTTTTTTATCCACAGTTAAATGGAGATTTAAAAAATGTTAATGATTTAATTAGCAAGCTTTGGGGGAAAGAATAATACTTGTGAAGGGAAAGCGGGTGCGACTATCCTGGCTTTCAGTGTCTGTCTCCATGTCTCTCTCTGGTGTTGCTTTTAAATTGTGTGGAGGGGGAAAGACAAAGGGTAGATCCAAACCATACATTGAATCTAGGGAGTTGTAGCTCTGCAGAGGGGACACACACACACACACACACACACACACACACACACAACTCCGGCCCCTTTGAACTTTTCTTTTTTTCTTTCTTCCATCTTTCCCTGCTCCCCGTTATCTCTTTGGTGTGCCAGGAACTGGAAGCAGTATCCCAAATGTGACCCCGTTTGTTTTTGGTTTTTTTGCATTCACAAAAGAAATGTTAGGATGTTGCTGTCCTTTTAAAATGGGGGGCAGGGACCCTCACTGCTGCAGCCGACAAGAGTCAGCTGCAGGAGTTCCAGACTCGCAACAGCTAACTGTTTCATTACGCAGACTTTCTTCACTGTTGGAGAATGTCACTGAGCAAGGATAAAACACCACACCCATCTGAAACATTATCTGAATCAAAACCTTGTCAGCTTGTCCCAGTAATTCTGCAGTACGAAAAACACAATCAGCATTTCCATTATAAACTCTGCTTAATGCAACTGTAAACATACACTCAGGGTGGAGATTTGCAATATAAATCCAAAGCTTGGAAGCAAATTCTCTCTTAAAAAAAACAAAAAACCAATAAAAACTTTTTGCACATTTTGAGAATAAATCTGGCAGTGTTTGAGGTAGCCAAGAGCAACGTCAGCCTCCCAGAAGTATCTTTATGAGAAGTATTGGGAGGGAGGCATATGTTTTCATGCCCTTAAAATATAATAATCCCACCTAGCAACATGTTCTGGACATACTGCAAAGTTTCATACGCTTCCCCTTATTAGAAAACACGTCCCATTTCTTTGAAATGGTGTGACTCGCCAGTCAGGAAATGCATCCTGCTGTACAAATATGTGAGTATACATTCAGCTGTCAGTTTCAAAAATCCTATTATCACCAAGCCAGAGTGAAGTGTTCAGGTAGACAGAAGATCTAATGCTATACACAAAGAATACCGTAGGCACAAGCTGTTCTTTAGTCACTTCAGGAAATACTGAACATGTTGCTATGAGTTTGTGGGTGCCAGACCCCCTTAAATTCCTTGATCCAGTACAGTGTTAGAATTTTATCCAGGACTGGAGTGTTAAACTGGGTGCCAGACCTTGCTAAAGTGTTTAAAATATAAGGAAGGCTAGCTTCCTCGTGAGAAGTGAGCCATTATGAAAACAAAGGAAAGGTGATGGCCCATTAAGAAAGCTAAGGACTCATGTGGAAAGCTAAAGGCAGCATGTGGGTGGGGCCCCTCCCCAACTCAGAGTGAGTTAGAAAACAAAGGTAGAGTTTGAAGTAGGGTTGAAAGTATGTGTGATGTGACCTAGAGGGATTCTTTTTTTTAAGCCTGCAGGCTAGAAAAAGTAGAGAACCATGGCTGATTTCTGCTTGAATTCAAGGCTGTGGCTATGAAAGAAACAAGACTGTTCTGGGGTGTTAATGCTGTGAACTGCTCCATCGTAGGCTCAGATTCCATATATGTGTAAATAAACCATATATTCTAAAGATACCGCAATTTCTGCTGTGCCTTGTTCCCAAAAGGAAGCATAGATATTGGGTAAGTGTCTGGAACCCCTGGAATTTTGCACAGTTTGGAGACTGGGGTGGCATGCAACACCGGTGTCAGAAGTTGAAATTTGTGTTTCCTGGAGGAGGGCCTGTGAGCAAAGTGTGCCTGAGGCAAAGTGGAGGGAGAAAGAGAAGAGGAGGAGGAGGAGGAGGAGGAGTTTGGACTTGATATCCGGCTTTATCACTACCCGAAGGAGTCTCAAAATGGCAAACAATCTCCTTTCCCTTCCTCCCCCACAACAAACACTCTGTGAGGTGTGTGAGGCTGAGAGACTTCAGAGAAGTGTGACAAACCCAAGGTCACCCAGCAGCTGCATGTGGAGGAGCGGAGAAGCGAACCCAGTTCACCAGCTTACGAGTCCACCACTCTTAACCACTACACATTCCTGGAGCAGTTCAGATTGATACTCCAGCAACAGATGGAGTGGCAAAGCCAGCTGTTTGACAAAATAAGCCAGCAGCGGATGGAGCAGCAGAATCAATGGTTTAGTGAAATAAAACAGCTGCAAGCAGAGGGCACAAGAAGCCTCCGTGGAGAGGAAAGCGTGACTCTGCAAGGGGAGGGCCCTGCTACAGGCAGGTAAAAGTGATGCAAGAGCCCAGCTGCATGGCACCCAGATGGAAGGGGTGGCTAGAGAGATCCAGAATGTGGATGGGCAGCTAAGGAACTTGGATCGCAAGGAGATGTAATAAGTAGCTGAAGCTAGGGGGGAAGACCATGCATAGGGAGAAGCTGGTTGGAGATGAGGATCTGCTGCTGATCGATTTCTCTACATCTTGGGAGCCTGCTGTAGAAATGTGGGCACAGAAGGAAGGTGCCTCAGTGGAGGACAAAGTGCAGGATGGTGAAGAAGAAGAAGAAAGGGAAGAGGAGGAGGAGGAGGCTAACATTCTCCTTTCCCTTCCTCCCTCACAACAAACACTCTGTGAGGTGAAAACAAAATAAAAAATAAAAAATTCCTTCCAGTAGCACCTTAGAGACCAACTAAGTTTGTTCTTGGTATGAGCTTTCGTGTGCAGTGAAGCTGAGAGACTTCAGAGAAGTGTGACTCGCCCAAGGTCACCCAGCAGCTGCATGTGGAGGAGTGGAGACGCGAACCCGGTTCACCAGATTACAAGTCCACTGCTCTTAACCACTACACCACACTGGCTGTCCTGCTGTGTGCCAGCGGTTTCAGGGGGAGATGTGCTAGGTGTGTGTCCATGAGCAGGTGCGTGTGAGTGGGTTTTTGGTGGGGGGGAGTGCTCGTACACAGGCCTGTGCCTAGAAAGCATGGGGCAAATGATAAATATGGATAAGTCCTACATACGGGTGAGCCCTAAGAGAGGGCACAGACACCCCAAGATGAAGGCTGCACTCAGCAAGTCCTGTTGCCAAGCCACAGTAGCATGGTCTCATTTGCAAAGGTGCACTAATCCTTCACTGGTCCATGTTGTTGTTTGAGTGACTTCTCTGTAGGGGTCCTGGGTCAGGAGCATCACAGACCCTAAACCAGAAGCAGCACCTGGTGATGTCTCTGGGGCTCCCAGTGAAGTCACGGAGGGCAGGGCCTGTGTCCTTAAGCAGGACCCATTAAGCATTAACCACAGTTGCCGAGAGCAGGTCATTCAAATAAAAAACAACACGTGAGCAAGTATGTCACTGGTCAGAAATTAAGACAGAAATCTTGCTCATCTGCTCAGGGACCCTATGTAAGGAAGATGCTCTCACCCACCTGGAGATTAAAGCCCTCCCCTGCCACCAGGAAAGAGGGCAGGCAAACTTGCTGGGGGGCTGATGCTGTGATATGCAGTCCCACAGTGTAGCTTCACAAGGTGAAGATTAAAGGTGAAGATTAAGGACATGGAAGAAGGAATTCACTAAGTTCACATTTTCGAAATTCACACTTCTCTTGGTTTTGTGACTCCATTCTGCAGGCCCTAAGTGTGCACAGAAATGCATATCTCCATGGAACTGTGCTATATTGGGGGGGGGGAATTGTATGCAAAAGCCCAGAATAAATAGCACACCAATTTTCATGCAGATTTTTAGGGGGTGAAATGCAAATAGAGGTGGAAATGGGGTGAGGTTGGAAAATGAGGACCTGTGAGAAACTCAAAACTGCATATTCACCCGTCCTTAATAAAGACAAAGTGTGGTATGTCCTTGGGAAGGTCTTTTGATTCCTGCCAGAATATCCCTGCCAAAGACATTAGGGCGGTGGTGGCGGAGGGCGGCGGAAGTAATAAGGGTTTGGAGTGGCCACAAAACAATATATTTAGGCAATATGGACATGTACAAACTGACTTATTATTGTGTATATAATTAAGAGATGGGAGGAGGCATCAAAAACCACTTCTGCACTAATGGTAAACCGGTTTCTTTTCTTCTTCAAGGAAGCCTTTATGATGTTCAACCAAACTGAAGAACTGTGGGTGCTGATTACTGTTTGTGTTGCAGATTTTGTCTGCTAATATATTTTTTTATGATTTGTTGTTGAGATTTGTGGCTTTCCTATTTCACAGGATGGGGTGATCCTATTGTACTTGTGTTGGTACCCCAAGCCCTAAGAGTTGGCTCCTATGCCCACAAGCAAGGTGTGAGGATACAGGAGTGAGAGTGGCCTATCTCCTCACTGCTGCTCCACACCAGAGAGGGATGGAGGGAAAGGAAGGAAGAGAGGGAAGAAAGCCTCCAGGGAGGAGTCCGGTGCTGAGAAGGGCTCCTGACCTCCAGGAGCAAGGGTCCCACCAGGTTCACTCTCAAGTAAGAGTCCTCCCGGGGCTCTGACGCTCCTCTGGAAATGCAAAATATCAGAGTATAAAACCTAGCACAGGGCATGAAGGCAATAGCTCTCTTCCACTGTTGTTTCCGTAAAGATCAGTATTGAGTATCACATTGCCATGGCGGCTGCACAGAGCTATCTTGGCTAATGAGCCATTGCTGGACCTGAACTCACCTCTATGAAACAAAATTAAAAAATTAAAAAAATCCTTCCAGTAGAACCTTAGAGACCAACTAAGTTTGTTCTTGGTATGAGCTTTCGTGTGCATGCAGTGGTTAAGAGCGGTAGTGTCGTAATCTGGGGAACTCCACCACATGCAGCTGCTGGGTGACCTTGGGCCAGTCACACTTCTCTGAAGTCTCTCAGCCCCACTCACCTCACAGAGTGTTTGTTGTGGGGGAGGAAGGGAAAGGAGAATGTTAGCTCCTCCTCCTCCTCCTCCTCCTCCTCTTCTTCTTCTTCTTCTTCTTCTTCTTCTTCTTCTTCTTCTTCGCCTTATCTTTTTTTAAGGACATCTGAGCACATGGGTGTAACCAAGACTTTGGGAAGCAAACCTTTTGTTGGGAGGGGCAGGCCTTTTGTTAGGGGGTGGGGCAGAACCTCAGTTTGCTATGTATTTTTAAAATAGATATTTAGTGGTTTAGGGAGGGCAGTTGCCCCTCCCTGTCCCCCCTTGGCTACGCCATGTCTGAGCAGCAAATCCCACAAATTAAGGATGCACTGCATGAAGGAGACCTTTCTTTTGTCTCCCCTGGATCCACGGCTAGACAGTTTTCAGGGACTGACATTTGCTGCAACCGGTACTCCTGCAGCAGCAGGCAGAGGTCAAGCATCTGGGACTTACGAGTATATCAGCCCACGTCTTTCTGGGATGGCAGCTCCCCGTGATATGAGGAGCTAGAGATGCTATAGCGCTAAGCACAGAGTACAGGCCTGCAATTCCACACCTGCCCATATTCATGTCCCCGCAAGGGAGAAATGTGCGGCCATAAATCCTGCAAACCTATTCTAACTACGGTACTAGCTAGATGTAAAGCACATTAGTGTGTTTGACATTATCCGAGAGTTTCATCCTTGCTGGTGTTCTAAATGCAAAGCACACACAGGAGAGAACAGGTGACACAAATGTTGTTACAAAATGGGGGCGGGGGAGAGCGACTCACCCTACTTTCCCCCAAGCAGCAGGGAGTTCCTTGAGGTCATTAAAAGCTAGCAGTGAGATAGCACTGGGCACTTGCAGCCTCCAGAGTATCTGCTTGTTTCCAAATGTACAAGCAGAGCATGGTGCAAGGCAGACTCCCGCCTAGGCTGGTTATTCTGTATGATATCTCTAAGTGAACTCTTGCAGCCCTCTCCCAACACTGCATAGCTCAGTTGGTTACAGTGTGGTGCTGGTAACACTAAGGTTGCAGGTTCGATCCCCGTACCCCCCGCATTGCGGAGGGTTGGGCTAGATGATTCTCAGGGTCCCTTCCAACTCTACAGTTCTATTATACAATTATTCTTTCTCGTCCCTCGCCCATTCTCTCCCCGCCCCTCTCTCTCATGTGCCTTTCGCTCTGCAGTTCCAACAGAAACTGGCAGTTGGAACATCCTGTACTTTCTGGCAGGAAGGTGGGGAGCAAGCTCTTTGCAGGTGCTCTATTTCTACCTCCTGGATGAGGCCTCCCTGCCCCATGTTCCTCCTGAGGTGGCAAAGGGGTGCATTCTCTCTGTGACCCACACAGCCCTGACCCATGGCAGGAAGCAGAACTGCATCCTTTCAGCTTTGCAGCCCCAGAGACTAATGCTGAGATCGCAGAGGCAAAAAATGCATCTTTCCGTTGCAGCAGCATAACAACAACAACAACAACAACAACAACAACAATTAACAGTAATTTATTGTTTGTACCCCACCCATCTGACTGCGCTGCCCCAGCCACTCTGGGTGGCATCCAGAAAAAGGTGCATTGTAAGTTTTCTGCTTGTGAATTACGGAACCCTCAGATAATCAAAACGAAGTCTGGGTGTGGCTGTGCAGCAGCCTTATCCAAATTGGTTAACGACAACACCATCAGCGCTGAATCTATTGCACCGAGGACAACCCTCATTAACAGCGGATTAAAAATCCATTTTCAATCTGTGATGGATGAAACCTTTAATTGATCAAATCAGTGCAATTGCTTTTTGCAGCCCTAAAAATTAAGGCAGCGGGGTTAGACGCCTGAATCTGAAACTGCAATATTTTAGCCTGTCTCTGTCATTAAGCAAGGATCGTTATGGCTGCCCAACACCAGGTATTTCATCCGATACTTGTGATATAACTCATCCTTGGGAATCTTCCACGGAAAAGACTAATTTTGCCGCCACTATTCCTAGATTTATGGGAATATTTTGTAAGCCAGGAGTTGAAAAGACCTTTAAAAGGTCACTTTGTCCTTTAGATGACCTACAGGATGTGCTCTTTCAAAGGAGCAATATGCCATTGGCTTTTATGTTGTGGTAATCAGAATGTCAGCTGGAGTTCCCTCCCTCCTCCCCAGCCTCTCCTGACTTTTGCTCAGATTCCTTTCATCTGGGATAGGTACTGCCTCCAGCTCTTTAGGTGTTCTACAGCATTTGGGACTCATTTCCAAGAAGAGAAAAAAAGCCCTGCTGGATCAGGACAATGGCCCATCTAGTCCAGAATCCTGTTCTCGCAGTGGCTGAACAAATGCCCCAAAGCAAAGTCCGCAAGGATGATTTGAGCACAAGATCAGGACTCTCCCCTCCTGTGGTTCCCTGCCGGACAACACCAAAGCAAAATGAAATTGAAAGAAGCGGGGGAAATCGGAAAGGCGGGTGCCAGCTTCCTGTTACAGTTTTGATCTTCTGGTGCAAACACTTTTTCAATCGGCTCATGCGAAGCCTCGCTGGACAATGACTCAAAGGCCACTGTAGGCTCCGTTAACAAGACAAACTCCCCGGTTTTCGCAACTGGAAAGTGCAGAGAACTGTTTTGTGTAATCAGACAGGAAGAGGCAGCAGCGCCCTCATGTCACAGCAAAAGCAAAAAGCTGGGGTGGGGTGGGTGGGGAGAGAAGGTCTCTCTTGCACCCAGGTTCAGTGCCAAGCGAAACTGGAACTGAACTTGAGGGGGGGAAACAAAGCTCTGGTGTCATGTTACTCTCCATTTAGCCAGCTGGAGAAAAACTTCTTGGTGAAAAATGCAGGAAGTAAAAAATAAAAATGAAATGGAGAATAACCAACCTCTTTCTCTTGTGTAGGTTGGTGCTAGAATCTTTTGTGTTAGACCTTGTTTACTTCTCAGAGATTGTAGGGCTGGGAATATCTCTCTGAAGCAGCATCTTTATTGCCTGCAATCAGGCTGCTAATTCCAGCGTGTGTCTTCTGGAGAAAGTGTTGTGTATACCTTTAGTTTAACTCCGTTTTTCAAAAAGTGATAATATTTAATTTCAGATCAGGGAGACCTAATGGAACATGTAGGATTCAAGCCAGCGCCTGTGCTGTAGGTGTTATTTGCTAAAGAACAGCAGAAGAGGGAAAAGATACATCTGGTGCGACATTGTTAGAACAGTGGGTCCAATTTAGAAGTATTCTTAGTAGTGCCGTTTCATAATTACTTTTCTTTTCCAGGGCTAAGCGCTCTGCAAGTTTGCAGCAGAAAACCCCCCACCCCCAAAGCAGTTTTGCATGGCACCATTTTTCAACTATTTTAACTGTTTTGTTGTATGCTCTGTCCCAGCTCCTGCCAACCTAGCTGTTCGAAAGCACACCAGTACAGGCAGATAAATAGGTACCGCTGGGGTGGGAAGGTAAACGGCATTTCCATGCGCTCTGGCTTCCGTCATGGTGTTCCGTTTTGCCAGAAGTGGTTTAGTCATGCTGGCCCACATGACCCAGAAAGCTGTCTGTGGACAAACGCTGGCTCCCTTGGCCTGAAAGTGAGATGAGCGCTGCAACCCCATAGTCACCTTTCACTGGACTTAACTGTCCAGGGGTCCATTACCTTTAAAAAAAAAAAAACTTTTTATGCCTGTAAATCGACTTGAGACACATGTAAAAGGCTGTTCATGAATGCAACATTATGTTCCATGATGAAAGAAAGGTGGATTATAATTGTAAGTAAAATAAAAAGATAAAGGTTGCACTTTTTAATTATTATTTTAAAAAGGCAGATATCTCACTTGATGCTTGTGGGCAGGGAGGGCAAGAATGGAAGTTTTGAGAGCTCTGGCAGGAGAAAGGCAATATTGAAATGCAGTAAATATTAATAGAGTTTGCAGTTTGCAAACATGACGGGAAGGCTGGCGACTTTAACCCCACCATGTAGGAATCCCTTGCAGATGACCACAGTGCCTGGAGACAATCAGCCAGGTCATGTCTCCACAGCACTGACCAGAGGAGGAATGACAACTGGGATGAAATGGAACCCTGCATAAGCACGGTCTCTTGGAGATTGGGGTCTCACATTACAGTATTTTATATCTATATTTGGAAGCTAACAAAGGCGTTCATATTAACATTCTCCACTGAGCCTAGGGCTTGCCAATCGGAAGGTTGGTGGTTCGAATCCTCATGACGGGGTGAGGTCCTGTTGTTCAGTCCCAGCTCCTGCCCACCTAGCAGTTCGAGAGCACGTCAAAGTGCAAGTAGATAAATAGGTACCGCTCCGGTGGGAAGGTAAACGGCGTTTCCGTGTGCTGCTCTGGTTTCGCTATAAGCGGCTTAGTCATGCTGGCCACATGACCTGGAAAAACTGCTTGCGGACAAACACTGGCTCCCTCGGCCAGTAAAGCGAGTTGAACGCCGCAACCCCAGAGTCATTTGTGACTGAACTTAACTGTCAGGGTTCCTTTACTGTTTTTAAACATCTGGAAAACATGGTAGGCTTCTGGAGCATAACCATATTTTTTTTAATAATCAGCCATGGTGATAAGCACATTCAAAACACTACCAAACACTACCAGGGTTTGGTAATATTTTGAATAGGCTCCTGGAGCAGCCACTGCTCCCCTCCCAGGTCAGGTGGAAACAGGGGCCAAGTCTTGCAGGAGGACCTTCTGTCCGACAACTGTAAATCTAATAATTGTATTTTATTTTATTGCTATGGCTAGCGGCTAACACAAATAAAGTTTCGATGTATGTGTGTAATTAAATGAGGGTTGCAGCTGTGTGCGGATAGATTGAGAATATTTGTGTTGCTTTCCTCTCCATTTATCTAAAGTGATGCACAGTTATAAAAAGCCAGATGCTGATAAAATTAAGTGATCAAAATGTTCAAAACACCAATTACTAAATACAAGCAGTGCAACAGTCAATAAGCAGCAATGAAATCAAACAATAAAACAGCAGAGGGATCCATTAAAAGCCTTGTTAAATAGGAAGGCTTCAACACGGCACTTATATGTTGTCAGTAAGGGTGCCTCCCATTTGGGGTGGAGTTTAGAGATGTGGTGCCATGAATGAAAAGGCCCTGCTCCCGTTATTATTGCTACCTTATTATTTCTGTTTATTTGTATCATGCATCTTTCCCAAACTGGGACCTGCTGGCAAGTGTATAGGACTACAGTGTTATAGGTTACCTATGTGTATATCAAACTTGTTATTGGCATCCACCTGTTTCGAGAGACAATGGAGTATGCCTGCAGGGGTGAAGTCAAACCACTCTGTTAGCAGCACTGAAGGGACCTCCCCAGGGTGAAAGCCTGGACAGTGTGTATGAAGGTAAGCACAACCACCCCGGACTCATTTCCAGCTTGGAGGCTGAAGTGTGTGCTAATGGGTTTGTGTTTAACACTTTGTGTTAAAGTGCTGCCAATGTTGTTATCACTGTTATGGGCAGGATGTTAATCTTTATGTTATTCCCTACCACTGCCACCTCCTCAATTTTATGGTGAGTCTATGTATATGATTTTCAATGTACGTCACTTGGAGATCTGTTGTGATGACAAGTGACTAATAAGTTTGATTAATAAATAAAACAGAATGAATAATAATGTAGTTGGATACAACCATAGAACTCAAGAATCCACCAACTGGCGCAAGAGGACACATGCTAAGAATTTAGGCACTTCTGATCCCCTGTTCAATCCAGGAATGTTTTTGGCATCAGAATTGAGCTCACGTAACCCCAAATTTCATGGCAAATCCACTCTTGGTTCCCCACTCCAAAAAAAATTCCCAGCAGCCTGATTTAAAGGGGTGGGGTGGGGTGGAGGGGATGAAATATCCTTTCTGTTCTTCTTATTGCTGGACAGTTGGGGCTCAGAAACCCAATCCGTTGCAAACCCCAAGCCAGCCTACTGCAAATTGCCCAGGGAGACCAACCCAAAGAACCCACCGGGGTCTGTAGCAGAGAGACCGCAGCACCCTCATCACCGAACCACATCACACCAGGATTTTCTAGGGGAATCCACAATGCCTAAACTGCTGTTCTACAGCCACTGCATTTGCTGCACAGCTTGGCCCCTTCAGATGACTGTCCCTGTGCAGAAAGGTTCCCGAGAGGGTGCCTTCTCCTGCCAGTGATGAGAGACGGTACAGAAGCAGGTGAGCAAGTTCAAATGACTGCAGTGGCACCTTCCCCCTTGAGCTGCCCTGTGTGGGCGAGCGGGGCATGAGTTGATCAGGACGCTAATTGCATCCCATCTTGCCTGCTGCTGTGACCTCTCAATGGGTTATTTGGGTTAATTGCTGGTGTTTTTCTAGCCGTAAAGCTCTGAGTGTTGTGGTTTCTCTTCAGCTCTGCTCCCTGGAGGGCCTTTGCACCCCAGTCGGCTCCACTCGAGAGCCCTGAGCATGTCCCAACGAGAGCTGCAACAGGTCTCCCATTTTGCTCACATATGTCCAGGTGGTCATGAATTCCAGATGCTGCCAGACCCAAAATTTACTTTCTGATTCTGCTTGGTTTTTTTTTTTTTTAAGTATATATCATTGCTTTTCAAATATGGCAAATGTAATTTAAAACACAATGAAGCATAACAATAACATATTGTGGCGAGTGTAACAGGAGCTTTAAGTTGGAAGTATTTAGTGCATATTAAAGTCCCTAGTTCAATACATCTCTTCAGATGTTTCCACGGGAAGCTTGGCGTGGTTGATGAATGGATGCCAGGTGTTGTAAAAGGGTAAAGGACTCGTTTTACCTCTGGCCGCCCTGACCTGGCAGGTCAATTTCTCAGCCGGAGCAGCAGACTACACCTGAGAACACAACGGGTCTGTTGACAGCCCCGTTGCAGAACGGCAGCATTCAGCACTTTCCAAACGAGCAGCTACTAGCAAAAATGTCAACGTCTCCTGGTGAGATAAATGTTGACTTGATTCATCTATTATTCTTTGAAAGGTTAACAAAGGAGCTGGATTCATCTTAGTATCACAAACGGATCTCATTTCCGTTAGGGCCGCTAACAAAATCAGCACACTTTATCTCACAGCGCCACCAAAGATGGATGAAAGTTCCCATGGCATTGCTTCCCCTCCAGCTCGATATATGGGGGCACTCTCACCAAGGTGAGATACCATTGGTGTAGACTTCCGGCGGCGACGCCATTGCGGGTGGTCGTGGGCTGCTTCGGCTGCGAAGCGCCCAGTCCATCCCGGGGGTTGGAGCCCCGCTACCGCAAAGCGGGGCTCCGGTGGGGTGCGGGAAGAGCGTCCCGCACCCTGGGCTCCCCGGCTGTGCCCGTTGTGGCTCCGAACCCTTCCCTCGCTCCCCCTGTAAAGGGGGAGTGGGGGTGAAGGGACGACGGAGCCGGGCTATAGGGGACATGCCCCAACCGGGATGCAAATGTGGCGACAAATCCTGTGATGAGCGTCTAAGTTCTACCTGTCTTTAATGATCTAAAGAACCCGGTGGTTGTGAGTACTTGATTGACTTTTATATCTTTGGAACGATCCGGGGGGAAGAGGAAAGGGAGCCTGCCTTCCTCCCTTCGGGAGAGAAAGAAAATAACCAGTTTAAGTGACTGCTGCTACAATAATGGATACAAAGTGTTTGGAATTTGGAAACTGAGACTGCTGAGATTTCCCTTTGGGGATTAAGTGGGCAGAAAATATCTCCATTTAAAGTTTTGGTCTTTACGCTCTGGCTTCAGAAAAAATGGCGATGGAAAATCTGGACTGATGTGGGAAACAATTGAAACAAAGGAAGGAAGAGACAGGATCTGTAATTTGACACTCACCCTCTCCCCCAAAATGCTGGACTTTGTGTTTGAACTTGTTTTGAATTCTGGACTAACGGATGAAGAAATGCTTACTGTCTTGAGGCTGGAACTGCTTAATCGGAAATTGCAAGTCTTGAGTGGGATTATAAATAAAAAAAACTATTTTCCACAGAGGAGGCTTTTCAAAAGTTTTACACAATGGAAGAAAACCTTGGCAAAGAGTTAGAAGGGATGCTTGAAGGATGGTCTGAAATGGCTGGGCGACTCCGGGAAAAGGAACCGTTCTTTGGGGGTGGCAGTCCCGGAACGGCAAAATTTGCAATATCCAGACCCCGAGGTGAGAGCTCGGGGGCAAGGGACATAGAATTAAGATATCTACAAGAAGAAGAAGTATGGTACAAAGAAGCGGAGGAGCCCAGAAAAGATGTGATGTGTATCCTGAAGCTCGATGCAAGGTTTGTTGTGAATGCTGCCTGGATCTGTGGACATTTGGGAAAAGAAGACAACTGGAAGATTGGTTCCGGCGAAAGACAGAGAAAGACAATGGACAGAGGGGGTGTGGGGTGAAGTATTAAATGCAAAATTTAAATGGTCTGTTATGGTACCTGAAATCGGAGTGTGAAGGTTGTTAGTTATAAGTTTATCTTGAATAAGTAAGGGGATATTGGATTTTAAGTTAAAAAGCAGCATGATAAAGGACAGAAGAAATAAGTTTAGATTTTGTAAGAATATTTTGATAAGATTTATGATACAATAGGATGATTAAGATAATTGTGTTATTTTTAATTGAAGTTAAATTCCTTTTTTTTTAGAGAAAAGCTGTTAAGAAAGTAAAATATGGATTTAAAACCGAAGGTGAAAAGGCAGGGGAAGTCAAGTGTCAAGATTTGGAAATAGAATTTTTTTTGTTAGGTACATAAATAAGAAGAAGAATCCTGGCAATATATGTATTTGTATTTGTTTTGTATTTGTAGGTGTGGGTCTGGGTGTGTGTTGTATTATGAAAATGCTAATAAATTCTTCATAAAAAAAGAGATACCATTGGTGTAGATTTTCTTTTTTTACTGAATACTCACATATATGGGAGGAAGTAGAGCATAGATGTTCCCTAGGCCATACTGCCTCCCTTTGAACATTTGATATTTCCCCTCCCAGATCTGGTTCTGATCAGTGCCGGATTTACGTATAAGCTAAACAAACTACAGCTTAGGGCCCCATTCTCTTGGTCCCCCCCCCCAATATACTTCTTCTTAATTGTACAGTGGTACCTCGGGTTAAGAACTTAATTCGTTCTGAAGGTCCGTTCTTAACCTGAAACTGTTCTTAACCCGAGGTACCACTTTAGCTAATGGGGCCTCCCACTGCTGCTGCACTGCTGCCACATTGCGGCTGCACGATTTCTGTTCTCATTCTGGGTTAGCGGAGAATGTAACCTGAAGCATCTGTAACCTGAGGTACCACTGTATTTCACTATTAATATACTTCTTCTTAATTGTACAGTGGTACCTCGGGTTACAAACACCTCAGGTTACAAACACTTCGGATTACAGACTCTGCTAACCCGGAAGTAGTACCTCGGGTTAAGAACTTTACCTCAGGATGAGAACAGAAATCGCGTGGCGGTGGCGCGGCAGCAGCAGGAGGCCCCATTAGCTAAAGTGGTACCTCAGGTTAAGAACGGTTTCAGGTTAAGAATGGACCTCCAGAATGAATTAAGTTCATAACCAGAGGTACCACTGTATTTCAGTTCAACGATTACTTTGATAAAATACATATTTTGTTGTGTGCAAATGGCTTTAGATACCTATGAGGTCCATAAATGACCACATAGCATATATTCAACACAAAAAACAGTGGCAATTTCTTGTTGACAAAGGACAGCTGGATATATAAAGGGCCCCATTACCTTCAGTAACTTAGGGCCTCATCAAACCTCAATCTGGCCCTGGTTCTGATTGGTAAAGATGCCTGGTTCCTGGGTTCTGACTTGCTCCAGGGTTTTGCCCATGGCTCACTCCAGACACAGGGCCAGTCACATGCTCACTGTCCCCGCGCGAAGAAATTGTCCATTGGCAGACATCAGTGTTGGTGTAATGTGAACAATGGGCAAAACTACCACACCTGGATGTTCAGAAATAAGAGAACAGGTGCACTGGGTTACCATGGCAGCACCAGTGAAGTTGAGTGTATGACTTGCTGAGTCAATTCCCCTCCGACTGGTGTAATAGTCCATAGGGCATTGCTTTCATTAAGTCCTGCTGTGCTTTTGTGTATATATTGAAATTTTATGTTGTGAACTTCCCTGAGATCTGTGGGTAATAGTGTGGTATATAAATTTAATAAATAAAATAAAATATCCTGTTTGTGTGTCAGGGTCTGACTCTGAATCTGTGAAAGTCAGGGGAAGAGCCTGTGGGCTTTACTTAGCAGGGTTAGCTAGCATGGTGACAGTGTTAGCGGATCTCTCTGTACCTATGTATCTCTACTTCAAAGACCAGAAGAACTGTCTTTAGTAGATTGCAGTGTTTAGCTTTGTCTTGTGCCAGGAGACAATAAACACGTTGGTGGAATCTACACACACACAAAAAACCGTTCTGAAAATGCTTTTTTTAAAAAAGCGTTTTTAAAACTATGTTGAATTTTCCATAAGGCTCACCATCGCCAGCTAGTGTCACATTTTATATTTCACTTAAAACACACTTAAAACATTTTATTTGCAGCTGTATAGCTGAGTCCCCAGTGGGACTGTGTGGGAGAGGAGTTTTCCCCTCTGGAAGAAGCTGTTCTGTTGGGAGCAGGAAATCTCTGGAGACTCTGCTGGGGCTCCTCATCCTCTGCTGATACATCACACGGGTTGAGGTGTGGTGAACTACCAACTGACTTGCACAAGTCGCCAACAATCATGAGTTTGTGTGAATGTTGTGGGTAACAGGAGAGGATATAAAGGTAAAGAGACCCCTGACCGTTAGGTCCAGTCGCGGACGAATCTGGGGTTGTGGCGCTCATCTCGCTTTATTGGCCAAGGGAGCCGGCGTACAGCTTCTGGGTCATGTGGCCAGCATGACTAAGCCACTTCTGGCGAACCAGAGCAGCGCACAGAAACGCTGTTTACCTTCCCACCAGAGCGGTACCTATTTATCTACTTGGACTTTGACGTGCTTTTAAACTGCTAGGTTGGCAGGAGCAGGGACCAAGCAACGGCAGTTCACCCCGTCACGGGGATTCGAACCGCCGACCTTCTGATCGGCAAGCCCAGAGTGCATTCCCCTATTACACTGCAGAAAGCTGGTTGCAGACTCATGTGATAATAAGCAATTCAATCTGGCTTGCCCAGATTGAGATGTTCCTGGTAAGACCCCTTGAATCCCTCCTGAAAGAATAAATACACCACAGTCTTATTCATATGTAACAAAAAGTAGTTTTACTCACGATCAGGCAAAGCACAGTGTGATCCCGGAAGGCAGGCTTTAGGCTTAAAGTTACATATATGGACAAACAGGTTTACCCCATATGGGAGATAACCTAGGGACTGATAGCCAGCAGTGCAGTCCAGGTGAAGCAGGAAGCAGGCAGGACAAAAAAGAAGAGAGGTGGCTACGTGACTTGGCCTTTTTACCAGGTCTGGAAAGGTCACGCCCACCTACTAGTCACATGCAAGGGAAGGATGCTCCAGCCAGGTGTAACAGGAAGTTCGACTGGCTGGACCAACATCCCCCCCGCATGTCCACTCTAGGCAAACAGGAAATGTTGTATTTGACTGCTCCAGAGGATTACATCCCACAGAGTTGTAGAAGTTCTTTTGAGGTGAATAACCTGTGGTAGCTCGTTCATGCACCCAAGGTGTCCTCTGGAAGCTACCATGGCTGAGAAGCTGACACAGGTCCATGTATACTGGCCGTATTCTGCTTGCTTTTAAGGCCTATCCTTTTTTTCCCATTTGCCAGTTACACTTCTGCTGGTGGGTGCTGTGCACTTCATTATGTGTTAATTACGAGCGGGATAAAGTTATCACCTTGTTAGGTTGTCAGACAGCATGTTAATTTAATTTAGATGTTTTTTAATTTCACTCCAGATAATTTCGCATTATAACCACCTCTTGTTCTTGACAAATTGTCAGCTCAGCTTTTCTTTTGAAAGAGGAAGCAAAAGACAGCTTGCAGACTCTGTGAGTTAGAGGTGGACCACAGAGCTTTTGCTCTTCTATATTCATTTGCCGAGGGGACCACTGAGCCAGGGATGCTGTCCTGGTGCATCATGAGCTGTGGCCCTCCCAGGCCAGGTGGGAAAAGGCTAGCAAGGCAGGGAGCAGGTCTTCAATGACACACAGCTAAGATGGCCTCTGGCCTCTGCAGCGGACTCACCCTTTGTTGTACTGGTTGCGGCTCTTGGATTGGACGTGTTTGATAATCCAAAATAAAAAATAAAAATGGAGGAGCGATGCCATCTCCAAGTCTGATGTAGAAACTGGAGAAGAGTCCCAGAAAACAGTCGTCAGGTCAGTTAAGAATACAGGAAGCAGCCTTATACAGAGTCAGACCATTGCTCCATCTAGCTGAGTGCAGTGTCTACACTGGCCGGCAGCAGCTCTCCAGGATTTCAAGGAGGGGCCTCTCCTAGCCAGATGCTGGGGACTTGTTGCACTGGGTGCTCTACACCTCAGCCACACAAATATTTGCCGTTGTTGTTGTTGTTGTTGCTGCTGCTGCATCAAAGGAGAGCCAGTGCGGTGTAGTGGTTAAGAGCGGTGGACTCGTAATCTGGGGAACTGGGTTCGTGTCTCCACTCCTCCACATGCAGCTGCTGGGTGACCTTGGACTAGTCACACTTCTTTGAAGTGTCTCAGCCCCACTCACCTCACAGAGTGTTTGTTGTGGGGGAGGAAGAAGGGAAAGGAGAATGTGAGCCGCTTTGAGACTCCTTCGGGTAGTGATAAAGTGGGGTATCAAATCCAAACTCTTCTTACATTTCCAAAGAGGCAAAAGCACACCTTTCCCATCTAGCATCTCCATTCATAAATATCGACTATAACAAAGAAGACATAACAAGCCAGCCTTGATACTATTTTGACTATGGACCAGGGAACTCTGGGTTCAGATCCACACTTGATGGCTACAGTGATTGAATTTACTGAAATTGGGAATCCTTTTTTTATTTTCAAATACTTTATTTAGAATTTGACAATAACAGAACCCCCCCCCCCCACAATAACTACTACATCAGTTCATTACAATTGACCATCTTTAACAATTATTGAACAATAATTGAAGAATTACAGAACATCACTTTAACTTACTTGAGTTTTCATATTTAACTTTTATCTTTTTATCTCTTCTTAGCAAGTCAAAAAGAGAAAGACCAAGGAAAGAGGTAGAGAGGTAGAGAGAGAGAGAGAGAGAGAGAGAGAGAGAGAGAGAGAGAGAGAGAGAGAAGGGAAGAAAGAAAGAAGGAAAGAAGGGGGGTAGAAAGAGGGGGGAAATCAAAGGAAAACAAGACAAAATAAACACATTTGACTTCAAATTAGACTCATTGTGTTCTTATTTCTACTATTTTTCCTCACACAGTTCCAGATTGTTGTATTACTTTCTTTGCTTTCCTTAGATACCAGAAAAAAACATTATATTTCTTGTTTTTCAAGGATCATTCTATTTCTGCCAGGAAATGTTTATTATTATAATACTTTCCCAGATACTTTTTTAAAGATTTTCCCATTCTTTTTCTACTTTCTGTTTTGGATAGCCTCTAACTCTCCCGGTCATCATGGCCATTTGGAGATATTCTATCATTTGGACCTGCCACTCATTTATCGTAGGTGTTTTAGCACTTTTCCAGTTTCTTGCAGTTAAGATCCTGGCTGCTACTGTTGTATACATAAAAAGTGGTCTAATTTCTTTTTTGATTTCTGATGTCATTATACCTAGGAGGAAGGTTTCAGGTTTTTTCTTAAATGGGAACTTGAATAATTTTTTAAAATTCATTATAGATGTTATTCCAAAATTCCTTAATGGCTGTGCATTCCCACCACATGTGCATATATGACCCTATACCATCTTTACACCTCAAGCAAGTTGGTGATCTATTTTTATACATCTTCGCTAGTTTTGCTGGAGTGTGGTGCCATCTGTATTGCATTTTCACAATATTTTCTCTCAGATTATAGCATGCCGTAAATTTAATATCCTCCCTCCACAATTTCTCCCATTGATCCATATAGATGTTATACCCTAGGTCTTGCGCCCATTTCACCACTGATCCTTTCACCAATTCTTATTTCACCTCAAAATTGGGAATGCTTAAATGCATTGCTGCGTGTTTAATTCTGGAATATTCTCTAGCAACTCTCGTGTGATTGGTTAACTCTGGTCACATGGGAGGCATCTTATTACGTTCACCATTTTGTTTTGTGTGTGACCTTAATGGCTGCATCTCCATGAACACTGAAGAAGAGACTGTGTTGGATAGCTCTCTCTAAATGCAGGAGAGGAGAGGAGTGGTAATGTTTCTGTGTGAATGTACGTGATAGAAAGAAGCACAAAAGTTGATGTTCTCCAAAGAAACAGTAAGGAGAAGTCTAATGGAAGGAGAAATTAGAGACCTCTGAGGAGCAGCTGTATGGCCAAGCTGGGTCATGTGCAGAAGGCTGAGTTCAAGCACTGGAAAGAGAGAAAGACACCATTAGTTTGAATGTTTAAGGCACTGTCACCTTCAACTAAGTAAAACTACACCCATGCTTGGATAAGCATGTGACTATAAATACTTTGAATGTATGTTCTGCAAGTTAAAGCTTTTGATATTTTAACAAGTGTTTGGACATGGTTTTCATTTCATGAAAAAGAGTCAACACTGCACATGATTTGGCTTCCTAGCTGCAATTTGGCTACTCTGCCAACAGACAGGGGACCTTGTATGAACCACACTCCACCTAAGCTGCTTCACTGGGTCATCCTCTTGACAGGCAGGAATAGCCCCATAGTCTCTGTCAGTCTGAGCTGATCGAGGGGAAAACAGCAGGATGCATTCATCAGAAACTAATGGAAGCAGCTTATGCAGGTGCTTTGGGTTTCCTGCTGCTTACCTGGCCACCTGGAGAGAGGGGATTGCTCTGTTTGGTATCTGGAAGAGAGAGCAGATTACCAGCTCCTTCTCCTGGCAGGGCTTCTGTTAGCAGCTCTGGGCCAAGCAGAAACTCAGCAGGTGAAACTTGCCCCAGCTTGCTGCTAGAGTGAAAGCCTTTTCCATAATAAATTCCACTTGGTCACATGGCTGACATAACTAGGCCTCCCTGCCCAGGGTTAGGGATTGGCATAACCCAGGCATAACCCAGGGTTTTGCTGCAGGGATGAGGAGGTAGTCTCACTAAGGGAGTCTTGCTCAATGCCCCTCCAAAACTTGGAGGCTGCACTGCACTATGCAGACAGAGACAGTGGCAATATGGGTTACCGTATTTTGCTTTCTTCAAAGTGTGATAAGCCAGCCTTGCTATTTGTGGCCACTCCTGCTCTTTATGGGCCCTGGGCATCTGCCCCAATGTTCTCTCATAACAGCGCCACAGCAGCCTTCACCAAAGCATGTTCCAGGGCAGTATTGTTAGCAGTTACAGCACTGATTCATTTTTCAGGGTTGCTAGAATTGAAGAATGTAAGAACACGAGAAAGAGCCAATGGCCCATCTAGCATCCTGTTCTCACAGTGGCCAAACAAAAGTCTTTGGTAAACCCTCAAGCAGGATTTGAACGCAACGACCCTCTCCCCTCCTGCTGTTTCCAGCAACTGGTATTCAGAAGCATTGCTGCCTCAGACTGTGGAAGCAGAGCATAGCTATAGCAGCCAGTAGCCATTGATAATCCTCTCCTGCATGAATTTGTCCAATCCTCTTTTAAACCATCTAGATTGGTGGCCATCCCTGCCTCTTGTGGGAGTGAGTTCCATAGTTTAACTATGTGCTGTGTGAAGGACAAGCAGAACCGGGGTTCTGGAATCCGAAGTGCATTTCAGACATTTAGCAAAACCCAGATGGGAAATCCACTTTTGTCGAACTGTGTGATGGCCTGGGAGTCAGACTCTGATGCTGAACCTGAGGGATCCCAGCCTGCACAGGATTCCCTGCCTCCAGAACCAGCTGAGCCGGGGCCAGGGCTTGAGCCTGAAGGATCCCCACCTGTGCTGGATCCCCAGGTGCAGGCATCAGCAGAGTCTGCTCTGGCTCCTGATGGGAGGGAGGACCCATTGCCTGCAGGTGCTCCACTCCCAGCCTCTTCAGAGGAAGCTGAGGCATCCCCTGGGTCCAGTAACCCACCAGCCTCTCCTGAGCTACAGAGGCTCAGGGCAGAGAGGCGAAGGGAGTTAAGTGCCTACAGGAGGAGTGCTCGCCTCCAGGCCCGGAGGAGAGGCGAGTCTCCAGAGGATCGGGGCCGCCCTAAGCATAGGGCCAGATAAAAGCCAGCCAGACCCAGCCCAAGTTGCGTGAGCAACTTAGTTGCAAGCGTGTGCTCAACCTGCAACCTTGTGCCTGAACCTGCCTTGGACCTCGACCTGCTCCCTGCCTCGCTCCCCGCCGGACTGACCTCCTTTGGACCCCTAGACCCAGGACTGGACTTGGACCTCGCTTCATGGACAAACCCTTGGGGCCAGCACAAACTGCTTCTGGAGTGCGACATGGCGGTTCCACCCATCCCTAAACTTCCTTGCTTGAGGAACGTTCCTCAGACAAATCATTGGCCAAATGAGCCGCTACACGGAGGAACCTATGAGCATAGGTTCCGAATCATCCTCAGATGGCAGGTGCTATAAAAATGCAAAGAACTATCCTTATCAATCTCACTGGCAGCTGTGCAGGCTCAGACCATCTGCCACTGTTGTATATTTACATAGAGGATTGAGGGTGACAAATAGATTTCTCATTTCGTAGGAATAAGTGGTGCTAGCCAGGGTCAGTTTTGGAGCTGAACCGAAGACACTCACGCTTTTCTGAACATTTTTGGCAGGGCTGAGAAATGCCTTCCTTGCGTGGTCGCTTTTCCAGCACTCCTTGTGAAATTCCTCTGCCCTTGCTTGCCTAGAAGCATGTAGCCGGTGGCCAGATCTGACTAGTTATCTAGCCCTGTGGTGTCATCCCATTCACAGCAGGCTCCCTGTTTGCCTGGGGTCGCCTGTGTGTTTAATCTGCCAGAGTTGGGGGGGGGGGGCAGTTTGCTATTGAAGCATTAACCCGCCCCAAGGGAATCAGTGGCGCTGTGCACTGAAGTTTACCCCTCGCGGAGCTACACCTCCCAGCAACCCTTAATCAACCGCAGTGCCTGGAATTGAGAGAGGAAATGTGCTCCAGCAATTGTGTTTCAAAGGTATAAATGGCCCAAGAAGCAAAGAGGGAAGCACTTGCCTGTTAGGTGTTTCCCAGATAAAATTGTCACCCCATCGAAATTACTAGTCTCAACAAGAAAAATTGAAGGCGGAGAACATTGGGCATAGCGCTTTGTCACTTCCTCACAAGTGAGCTCTCATTGGTGCAGGGGTGTAGCAAGGGGGGCGGGGGGGGGGGGCGGTCCGCCCAGGGTTCCATAATGGAAGGGGTGACAAATTATCAAGGGAATTTTTTTTTTAATTTTTTTTAATGCCTGCTCCGAAGGTCATATCTTACTATACTAGGGATTATATAGCTATATATGAAATTTCATGCATATCGGTTAATATCTTGATCCTCCTCCACCAAAATAGCTGTTTACTTGGCTGTTTTCCTATGTCGTGAAGGCTGAAATTTCAGTTCAGTGGAGCACTTACTGTTCCCAACCCTAACCCTGTGGAAAGCCATCTAATTAGACTTTAATTTGATTTTGAGATGTTTTTAGGAGGTGATTTAATTATTGTTTGATTTTATACCAATGTTATGTATATGATGTTAGCCACCCTGAGCCCGACTTTGGCCGGGGAGGGCGGGATATAAATAAAAGGTTTTTTATTATTATTACTTGTTATTATTCCTTTGTAAGAAAATATGAAATAACGTAAAACCATTTTTGCGGGGGGGGGGAATCAATGGGGGGGTTGACAAGAAATTTTCCGCACCAGGTACCACCTGACCTTCCCATGCCTCGGGGGGGGGGGTTACTTTTTTTTTTTTTTGCCCCCGGGTACCAATTTACCTTGCTACGCCCCTGCATTGGTGCCCACACGCATGGGTCTTCCTTAATAAGGCATGTTTCCCTTTGGATCCATGAGCTTCAAAGTTAAGCTTCCAAGGTCCTTGCTGCATTAAAATGCAATGCCTTTTAAACTGTTGCTTTTGTTGGCTACTATGGTATTGTTACATGTTACCCCACTCTCTGCTGAGTGGTAGCAAGATCCCAGGGGTCCCAGGCACTCACCCAGGGTCCTCTTTCCATTGTGAATTCAAGGCATGGCAGGGGCTGTGACTGTTTTAAGATATATGGTTTATTTTACACTTGTCTAGGTAAAAGGTAAAGGACCCCTGGATGGTTAAGTCCAGTCAAAGGAGACTATGGGGTTGTGGCGCTCGTCTCGCTTTCAGGCCGAGGGAACCGGCGTTTGTCCACAGACAGTTTTCCAGGTCATGTGGCCAGCATGACTAAACCGCTTCTGGCACAACGGGACACTGTGACAGAAACCAGAGCACACGGAAACTCCGTTTACTTTCCCGCCACAGCTGTACCTATTTATCTACTTGCACCGGCGTGCTTTTGAACTGCAAGGTTGGCAGGAGCTGGGACGGAGCAATGGGAGCTCACTCTGTTGCGGGGATTCGAACCGCCAACCTTCTGATTGGCAAGCCCAAGAGGCTCAGTGGTTAAGACCACAGCGCCGCCCATGTCCCTACACTTGTACAGACTTGGATCTCCATGGAAAGAAAGAGCGTTCACGGCATTATAGCTCCAGTTTGTCTCTCTTTGCTATTCTCACAGCTTCAACCTGCGAGTCCAGAGCAGTCAGCCATGCTGGGGTAAAGGGGAGTTCTTTTGCTTTGCCAGTGGCTCTTAATGGGCTAGGACAGGGGTCTGCAACCTTTAAGACACAAAGAGCCACTTGGACCCGTTTCCAAAGGGAAAAACAACAACTGGGAGCCGCAAAACCATTGCGACATTTAAAACAAATATAACGCTGCATATATTGTTTCTTACCTTAATGCAATAATAATAAATAACGTATAGGAGCCAATGCAAAGTATAATTAGTAAAAACAACAAGAATAAGTTATTACTTTTTTGCATTGACTCAGGGGCGTACCCAGGATCAAAACTAGGGGGGGGGGCAAGCCATGGTCGTTCAGGTTGTGACATTTCAGCACAGAAAGGCGAATGAAACCAAAATTTTAGGGAAATTCTATATAATTATAGCAGTGCTTTATTACAGTAGTTATTACAATTATTTGCTTGGTTTTTTTAAATTTTTATTCTAGTTACATGTCTTATACCAGGGGTGGCCAACTCCCAAGAAACTGTGATCTACTTTCAGCAGTGATCTACCCCCGTTTTTTGGGGTTCAGCTCAAAGTTGTTTTTTGGGGGGTGTGGTGGGTGGGAGAGAGGGCTTCCCCCTCTAAGATAGGTTGGCAAGCGAACTAATAAAGAAAGAAAAAGGGGGGTGGGAATGGAAAAGTGGGGTGGAAAAATATAAATTGGGGGTGGGGTGGGGTGGGGAGAATATCTATTAAAAATATGTAGTAGTTTAAAAAATAAAAATAAAGGGGGAAAATCTTTTTCTTCTTTTCCTTTTTTTGAAAACAAAAACAAAAGGGGAAGAGAAAAGAAAAAGGGGGGATAGAGGGAGAAAAGGGTAATAATAAAAATTCAAATAGAGTGGCTGCAGCAGCTGTGGGGGGTGTTTGTTTTAAAAATGGGATTTCTCCCCTTGGATTAAAAAAGGAGGGGAGGAAGAAAAAGAGAGGGGGGTGGGAGAGCAAGGCAAAAAGCCAAAAAGCAAAAAACAGGTTTTGGGGGGGGAAATCACGCCAGGCACTGCAGCGCGCCGGCCTCGGGGCTCCGGGCCCCCGAGCCGCCCTTGGGGCCGTCTTGAGCATGTACACCGCCCGCAGCGAGTGCTGGCGAAGCACCGGTTGGCGGAGGTTACAGAAGCAGCCCGGACGTTTTCGCCGCCGCCGCCCCAAAGCAGCTCTACTTCATCCTGTCGGCGACCATCACCGCCCTCCCGTCATGGCGACGCCTGGCCCGCCTGCTCCGCCCTCCGCGCGGCCGCTTTGAAAAGGATTCCGCCCGACAGGGGCCGCTCAGAACAGGGGCCGCTACAATCGCCGCCGCCACCTCCCGCCGCCTTTATTATCCCGACTCTTTTCTCTCTCTCTCTCTTGATAACTCGCAAAGCCCAGCTCCTTCTTCTCCTCGCCCTAACACCACCCTCATTGGCATGTTCCCCTCAAACAGGAACAGGCATCCCGGCGGCTCATTGGCCGGACGAAGCATCGCTCTCCCGTGCCCGCCTCCCGTCTTCATCCTCAGTGGCTACCTCGGCGGTAAGGCCCCGGCTCCGAGCCTATGCGCCAAGGCGGGCGATCTGTCCTGCCAATTGGCACGCCGAGGTGGTAAAAGCTCAGCCCTCCCCACACGCTTATTGGTGTGAAGAAGTCGCTTCCTCTCTCTGGGAGTGGTCAAGGTGGACATCAATCTTGGGTCTGTCCTCGGGAACCCCGAGAGGGCTGAGAAAGACTGCCCAGCTGTTCAACGTTGATACGGATTATTCATGGTTTTTTTGGCCCTTTTTTGCCGATAACCATTTAATTATTATTGAAAGGGCATTGAAAGGGGGCATGCCGGAGCCGCGGGAAACCTGTCAGAGAGCCGCATGCGGCTCCGGAGCCGCAGGTTGCTGACCCCCGGGCTAGGATATTTTCTTAATGGCTCTGTGGTTAACTAGCCTGGCCAGACTGGTTTGTGTGAGCTGGTCCAGGGATTCCATGCCTGGCACAGTTCTGCAGCTTGCATTTCCTCTTCCTATCCCACATATTAGCTAGAGTCTGACACTCCAACACTTCAGTTCTATGACTGTATGACTAATTAATTTCTTGAGTTTACAGGGGCTGCCCCTCCAAACTTATAAAAGTTATGGTTTTGTGTTTTTATGTTGTGTACCACTCTGTGATCTTTGGATGAAGGGCAGTATAGAAATTTAACGAATAATAAAATGAAATAATAAAATAATAATGCTAGTCTTTTGTTTTTGTTTGACTTGCCGCAGCTAACTCCCCATGGTTTGGAGAGGAAGCCACCATCCAAAAACATGGTTTGGAATTGGCTTGTGAATCTCAGCTTGCCTTGTCAGTGGTTTGCTACTATGCATAGGGACGCAGGTGATGCTGTGGTCTAAACCACTGAGCCTCTTGGGCTTGCCGATCAGAAGGTCGGCAGTTCGAATCCCCGTGACGGGGTGAGCTCCCATTCCTCGGTCCCAGCTCCTGCCAACCTAGCAGTCTGAAAGCACACCAGTACCAGTAGATAAATAGGTACCGTTGTGGTGGGAAGGTAAATGGTGTTTCCGTGCGCTCTGGCTTCCGTCACGGTGTCCCGTTGTGCCAGAAGCAGTTTAGTCATGCTGGCCACATGACCCAGAAAGCTGTCTGTGGACAAACGCAGGTTCCCCCAGCCTGAAAGCGAGATGAGCTCCACACCCCATAGTCACCATTGACTGGACTTAACCGTCCAGGGGTCCTTTACCTTTACCTTACTATGTCTGTACCAGCTAATTGTGCAGAGTAGAAAAACGTATAAACTAGGACAACTTCTGATCTTATCCAGCAAAGCATTTCTTCTGTTCGGGCTGGAGAGAGAGGCCAGTAACTCCTGCAGCTCTCAACTTCCCTCTCCGGAGAGTTGCTGCCCTGAGAAAAATCTCACCTTTCGAATTGCTTTGCATTTGCTCCAGGAACACCAAGTACCAATGCAGACCATGGCAAAAGCCATTGCATTATGTCACGGTCCCTGCAACAAATGTGCATGTGGGTGGAGAATTGGCTGTGAAGTCCAACGTGTGAGAACAGATCCCGAGACTGTTTGAGGGATGGTAGGTCTGAGTGCCACGATGCACAGAAAGCAAATGGCGACTTTGTCCTCCCCCCCCCCTTATTACAGCTAGGATATTCTTCTCTATTAGTAGTGGAGGCAGATCCACACACGAAAAGAAGAAAAAGAAAAAAGAGCCCTGGCTTGATTTATCCCTGTAAGTAATCCAAACACGGTTTGTATAATATATCAGAAATGCACTGTATTATGAGAGAGAGAGAGAGAGAGAGAGAGAGAGAGAGAGGCAAGACAGACATTGATCTACAAATCTCAGAAGGCTGAATCACACTATTTAATATTGTGAGCGTTTATCGCTCATAGAAAAGCTGCCTTCCTCAAGAGCTGTACAAACATTAACTAATTAATCCTCATGAATTATGTATTGCCGGGGAAGGGGGGGGGGCTAGTTGCAAAAATAGTAACTCTTGACATCTCATGACATATCAGTGATTTGGATCTCGTTATTCAGCTCCGGCTGCCAAGCTGTGGGCAGTCATTAACCTCAGGAAAGTGCATTTATGTAATAGGTTGGTAAGTGAAGTCCAGGATCCAGGGACACCATTTCAGTTTTCGGTGGGGCGGGGGTGGGGGTGGGGAGCGGCAATTTGCCAACAAGGGTCCACTCTTGAAAAACACGTCAGATAAATTTGCAAAACAGCAGCGTAACATTGTGTGCCTTTGCCGGCTGCTCCCACCAGCGCAGGTAGGCAGGTTATCCCTCCAAGACGACAGCGATCCAGGAGTCTGGGAACTGCAGAAGTTTCATTTTTCAGCTCTAGGGTGACAAGAGTGCTGGCAGAGTGCAGCAGCTGCCTCAAGTGATGGATGCTAGAGGGTGGGACGAGTGGGTAGGGATGGATGGATAGATCCGTCAATTTCACTTTCTCTCCATTTCGCATTCCTTCCCCCCCCCCCGTCTTAAAGTTCAGTTTGCCACATTTGCCATTAAAAAAAAAGTCCTTATGAAAATAAATCAGCACCTTAGCGCTTCTCCTCTGCACATTTTGTCATGCACTTTTGTCTAACATGCACAATTTCCCTCAGTATAATCCATTTTCATACCTTCACTAAAATATGCATTTTTAGGCTTGCTTTCTCCCTAAAACATGCATTTTTGCACACACGTTCTGGCTGGAGAACTGCATTGCAAGATTTGAACAAGCACACCTTTTAAAGGACAGGTGTTTTGGTTGAGGTATGGTTTTGGTGCCAGGGCTTGAGTCAGGCATAGGTCAGCAACAAAAACGACAAATCAATGAAGTTAAATCTTTACTCAAGGAAAGAAACCACAGAGCTCAGGCCTAGTGGTCTCAGCAACTCTTATTAGGAGGTCTTGCCCCAATGAAGCAGTTGTGAGGACTGAAGGTCCCCACCTTCCTATCCCTCTCTTAGGCTCCTCCTCTCTGGGTTTTTCCCATGGAGTCTCAAACTGTATCTGTACACAACTGTGCACACTCTGTTTTGCTCTTTTCTTTTTTCTGCGATTCTTGGAGGCCGGGGGGAGGGGAGCTGGTTGAAGCAGGAAAGGGAGATTCCCTGGATTCATCAGAAGCCTCTTGACCCCCTTCCTCTCCAGCGGCCTCCGCTTCAGCCTCAAAGTCTGAGCTACCGTCTGCCACAGACTCTTCCTGCTCACTAAACCCTGTCACCTCTCCTGCTACTGACACCTCTATCACTGGGTGTATGGTGTGTTAGGGGAGGGGTATTACCTCTGGTGGGGGACACGTCGTGCTCCTTCTGGGGTTATTAATCCACATTTGGTTTCCACCGTGCACTCAGCTCTTACCTGTGGCTTATAGAAGTTGTCGGCATGTGACAATGGTCACATTTCAGGAACAGCTTCAAGTGGCCAGCTAAACCGGGTGAGGGTAGCCAATGGGTCTCAAACCCTCAGTGAGTTACGGACTTCCCCTTGCATGCAAAGACAGGCTCTGGCAGATGGAGTGGACAAGACCAATAGTGGGTCCAATGGACAGGAAGGTGGTTTCTGGACATGCTGCCGAAGGAAGTGAGGAGCAGGTGGGGCTCGTTCCCCTGGGAAGGTAGCCCATCTGAGAGAAGGACTGCCTTAATTCCTCATCTCCACTGCCCTTTCCTTCAAACCACTTACCCTGCCTACACCCCCTCTTTTTTCCCATAGCCCATTCTTTGCTTTTCACTCTCACTTCTTTGTCTCTGGGCGAACTTCCCCTTAACTTCTCTGTGCCCTAAAACCTCTTCTCAGTCCATCCCTGCCCCTGTGGGAGATTATAATTCCAGCCAAACTGACAATTTCTCATTCCCCTGCAGGAGCTGAACCTCCTTAGTTCACTGAGCGACGGAACACTCCATGTCGCTGCACCAGGTCAGTCAATTAAGCGTCAAGAGGCTTCACTGCCACAAGCACAAGGCAACAGAGATTACTTTGCTCTCTTGTACAGACATGTGTAAATATGCGCAGAGCACACAGGCATTGAATCTTTGCAAATTTATCTACATGCTTTCCCACCTGCGATGTCAATGGTATGTGATCGCCACCGGAGACTGGATGCAGTCTACCATTGTATATTTGTTGCAAATTAAGCAGAGTAGTTGACATTGTGTTCAGATACAGCCGAATGCAACTTAATCACGGGGATCTGCAGCCATTGATAAAGCGCCCGAGCTCTGATGACATCAGTGCAGCACCTTCCTTTCAAAGGCAGGCTGCTATTCAGCCGTATAAACCTTGTATTATTCTGAACGTACAAAAGGGTGGCAGGCTGTATCTAAACACATATTAACCCACAAGTGGATATTTGAGAATTGCCGGTGCTGTTCGTTGAGATAGAGACATATATGATTTCAGGGAGGGAGATAGAAGGTAGCGCTGCGTCTTACTTAAGGCAAACCCATAATAGAAGCTAGACAAAGCCCATCATAGATCAAAGGGCACTTTCCCCTCAGCGCGTTTGAAAGCCCTAGTGTTTCCTTGCATGGTGTTTGGTTTCTGCTGGGTCTTGCTGGTAACATGAGCAAGCCCTACCCAGAGGGAAGAGTTTGGGTGTGTTTGCATGTGTGCATTTTATGGGGTATGTTTTCATTTCCCTAAGTAGCACAAAATCACAGCTGGCAAAAAAAACACAAACCCAGAGAGACAGAGGAGAGCTTGCAAGCTTAGCAAAAGCTTAAAGGGAGCCAATGAGAAAGAATTAGGTCAACAAGGGTTAAGAGAGAGAGAAGCCCAGACAATGAAAATTAGAGGAGATAAATGACAATAAGAGGAAGACTGGATTGCATGCTGGATTGTAAAACTCTAATCATTTTCAGCTCAGCAAAATCCATACAGCAACTTGCTACTCACATGGACGGAGAGCCTTCCTGAGACACTGCAATTTTCAGCATTCATGGGGAATTTGCCAATCAACACCCCGTTTGCAGGCCCCACCGAAAGTGACCAATCAGCCTGCATGCGGCTCATTTTAATTCAGGGCAAAGAGCCACCACCATGGAAACTCCCACTCTTTATTACTGATATTAGTAGTAGTGTTTTCTATTTGCAAGATACAAACAGCATCCTTGACACAGACAGCTGGTATGAAGAGAGCCCTTGTGGAAAAGCTGCTGTGTGTGTACGCGTGTGTTTTAAAGAAGAACTTGAGAACGAGAGAGCAGGATCTCGATTCGTTTTTTGTCACACACGGCTAGGAAGCTTTTCACAGTCATTAGACTGACTTAGCTCTTCAGAAACAATATGATCTTCTAATGGCTCGAGAGGATAGCTCTTGATACATTTCAATAGCTTTCCCCATTTCCCGCATTTTAGAGTCAAGACCTGAATCCTATGGGCCTTGGAAAGGAGTTGTGTTTATTTATCTAATGGGCATAACAGCAGAGCGAGAGTTTCATTATAATCTTTCCAAACTAAGGACAGGTATATTTCAGCACGGCAACAAACAGCCCCTCTTCAGCACCCATGAGAAGCAGGGGTGTGTATAACACATTGTGCTCGTCAGCTAAGTGGAGTCTTGCCATTTATACCAGTCTCAAAGTCTCGCAAGAAGGTGATAGCACAAACAGTGATGCAAGGCGGATTGAGTCACAGCACACATTTAGGATTCCAGCTCCGAGTGTCTTCTGTTGGCTCCCTCACTGAGAGAAGTGAAGCTATAGGAAACCAGGCAGAGGGCCTTCTCGGTAGTGGCGCCCGCCCTGTGGAACGCCCTCCCATCAGATGTCAAAGAGATAAACAACTATCTGATGTTTAGAAGACATCTGAAGGCAGCCCTGTTTAGTGAAGCTTTTAATGTTTGTTGTTGGTAAAGGTAAAGGTAAAGGTACATTTGACCATTAGGTCCAGCCACGGACGATTCTGGAGTTGTGGCGCTCATCTTGCTCTATAGGCCGAGGGAGCCAGTGTTTGTCCGCAGACAGCTTCCGGATCATGTGGCCAGCATGACTAAGCCACTTCTGGCAAACCAGAGCAGCGCACGGAAACGCCGTTTACCTTCCTGCTAGAGCGGTACCTAGTTATCTACTTGCACTTTGACGTGCTTTTGAACTGCTAGGTTGGCAGGAGCTGGGACTGAACAACGGGAGCTCACCCCGTCGTGGGGATTCGAACCGCCAACCTTCTGATCGGCAAGCCCTAGGCTCAGTGGTTTAGACCACAGCGCCACCTGTGTCGTTGTTGTTGCTGTTGTTACTCTGTTGGGAGGTGCCCAGAGTGGCTGGGGAAAGCCAGCCAGATGGGCGGAGTATAAATAATAATAATAATAATAATTTTATTTTATTTTATTTTATTTTATTTTATTATAGTACACCTCGAGCTAGACAGTCCAGTTTCAGAAGAACGTTATCAAATGTAGCTGTGAAATAAACATGCAGCTTAGCACCACTGCATTAGGCCAGAAGAAATGGACACCTTCTTAAACTCCTTTGTTTTGAGGCCATTGCAGGAAATCCAAAATGGCTGTAGCCATGTGGTGCCCGGCCTCTGTAGCCTCCTAGAGCAGACCCTCTCTTCCCTGTGCCAGCATCAGCTCAAGTGAGCGAGCTGCAGTCTTGCCTCTCTCTCTTTTAAAGTCTCAAGGACCTTTCTTGGAACAGTTACAGGAACATACTGTTAGGCACAGCCCAAGCGCCGAGTGGTGTGTGGTTTCAGGGGTTCTGGCAGGTACCCTCAGTTGGCTTCTTTTGAGCAAGGTCACTGTAGGCTTGTGATGTTTCTGTGATGTACGTTGTCATTTACACTTCCACTGAGTGCCGGATGTGCCTGTACAGCAAAAACTCCCAACAGATTTCTATGGGGACCCCCATCTCTGTGGCTTAGCATAATGTTGTTCTCACAGTGTGAGAAGACAGGCCTCTTGGGATGCAAGCAATCAATAAATAAGTGGGGGGGGCACAGAAAAAGGTACAGACACAACGACAGTGGAAGCTTAGCAAAGTTCAAGAACATAAGGAGAGCCTGCTGGATTAGGCCGATGGGATTTTCCAACTCTACAATTTTGAGGTGAGGCAACCAGAACTATGAACAATTGTGGTTTTAAAAGAGGATTGGACAAATTAATGGGGAGAGGGGGCTATTGATGGTTGCAAAATGTTGGGATTCCAGTTAAGTCACGCTCAATACTGCTGGGTTCCGATAAGTAGGGCAGGTTAGACATGTGGTTGCATTTTTTGCCCCTACAAAGGATGTATAGTTCCAGGCTTGTACACAGCGCAAATTCATAGAAGAGAAGACAAAATAAAATAAAAAATTCCTTCCAGTAGCACCTTAGAGACCAACTAAGTTTGTTCTTGGTATGAGCTTTCGTGTGTATCTGGAGAAGTGTGCATGCACATGAAAGCTCATACCAAGAACAAACTTAGTTGGTCTCTAAGGTGCTACTGGAAGGAATTTTTTATTTTCTTTTGTTTTGACTATGGCAGACCAACACGGCTACCTACCTGTAAATAGAAGAGAAGGTTATTGATGTCTACAGTCACAATGGCTATGCTCTGCCTCTATGGTTGCAGGCAGCAATGCTTCTTAGAACTGAAGAGTTAGAAGGGACCACGAGGGTCATCCAGTCCAACCCCCTGCAATGCAGGAATTTTCTGCCCGATGTGGGGCTCGAACCCATGTTCCTGAGATCAAGAGTCTCTGGCTCTAAAACTGAGCTATCCCTTGAATAGCTGAAGACCAGTTGCTGGAAACCACAGATGGGGAGAAAGCTCTTGTGTTCAGGTCTTGCTTGCGGGTTTCCTATAGGCAACTCTTCAGCCGCTGTGAGAACAGGATGCTGACAAGACGGACCACTGGCCTGATCCAGTAGGATCTGCTTATGTTCTTATGTTCAGTACTCTGAAGGTATAATAAAAGCATTAGGAAAAGGCTGCACCCTTACTTGATGCCCATTTGTACAGTGGTATCTTGGTTCTCAAACGCCTTGGTTCCTAAACATCGAAAACCCGGAAGTACGTGTTCCGGTTTTCGAATATTTTTCGGAAGCCGAATGCCCGATGTGGCTGTCGGCTATTGTTTCTGGGGTACCTGCACCAACCAGAAGCTGCGCCTTGGTTTTCGAACATTTCGGAAGTAAAAATGTTCCGGAACAGATTAAGTTTGGCGCTTTTGTTTTTGGTATTTATTTTGTGTTTTTGTTGCTTTTTCGGTTAATTTGTTTTTGTGACTGTGTGGAACCCAGCTCGGCTACTGATTGATTGACGGATTGTGTGTGATGGCAGAAAATGGATAAAAGCACCCCATCCAAACAATGACTATCATCAGCGCAAGTACGGGAAAAAAATAATTTTTATTTTTATTATCTACAATACTGTATTATTTATTTTATATTACAGTACATTGATTACTGCTTTCATTTTATAGATCAATGGTCTCGTTAGATAGTAAAATTCATGTTATATTGCAGTTTTAGGGGTTGGTTTTTAAAAGTCTGGACCGGATTAATCCATTTTGCATTACTTTCTATGGGGAAGCGCGCCTCGGTTTTGGAATGCTTTGGTTTTGGAACGGACTTCCGGAACAGATTAAGTTTGAGAACAAAGGCACCACTGCATAGCGACACTTTGACATGCAAATCTATTACAAAGGGTTCTGCTCTATCATCCCAAAAGGAATTTAGCTATTTGCCTGCACCAAGTTATCGACACTCTTCAAAGGATGAAGCACGCTGATGGTTGTTGTTGTGCATGAAGCTGATGTGGAGTTTTGTCCTCAGGTTGTTTGACAGAAGGTAGAAAAGTGGACAGCGACTCTGATGCTCCGTAGCCACTCTGAGCTGGAAGTCCGGGCAGTTTATTCAAGCTTCTGTGTCTGCTGACACACCAGGCATCAGAGGAATGCAGACGGTTGGGGTGTAGGGGGTTTGTTGATGCTGCAGGTAATGAATATCACCTTCCAAATGTCTTAAAGCGAGTTGCAATGGCAATGGTCTTCCCAAAGATGTGGGGAAAACAGGACGGCCTCTTCTTCAACTTGCCATAATCCTTCATTTATTTATTACAGGGTGTTTGTGTGTTTTTAACTCCCCCCCCCCCACGGTAGCATATATGTGTGAAACTTGGCAGTTTGATTGCAATAGGGTCGTGCCCCTGGGCTGCTGTTTAGATGCTTCATATGAGACAGAGTGCGCGCACACAGGCACGCACAACCAAAACAAATGTAGTTGCTGGAATAAAAACAGGCTGTTTATCATGCTGTCTGTGTTTATCACCTCGAGTGCACAACGCAACAGTTTTGCGAAATTGAATAGTATATGCTCCAATTCTCCTTTGGAATGCTGTGATTGGAATGGGTCTGGGGGAGGCATCACAGCTCTGAACGGAAGCGAATGGAGCTTTGTTCAGCAGGGGAGAGGGATGGGGGGGGGAATCTCGCCTCGAGCATTATGATCTCTCTACGTACTCATATGTTTAAATGCAAGGGCCCATTTATAACCCACTCTGCGAGCAAACTTTCCAAAGGGAACGGCGAAGGTCTTGCCTCCAGGTCTACCTTTCCATTACCGTAGGCAGACCTCTATTATTAGCGCCATTTAGCATGGCATGTGAAACTTTTATTTAAAAAAAAAGCAAACAAACAAACAACGGTGACAACTTGTTGCTCCCCTTAAAGAATGGATAGTTTTAAGGGAGCGAAAAGATAAGATATGGAATGAAATATTCTGGACCGAGACTATTGGAAGATAAATCCTGGTTAGCAAAGAGAGAGAAATTGCTGGCAAGGTAAAGGGGAGGTTTGGAATGCCTTTGAGAACTAAAGCCTCTGATCTATGTGTGCTGTTTTTCAAACTTCAGTCGCCTCTGTGCCCTAAAGTTGGCGCAGGGTAGAAATTATAATAAGTGAAATATAGGGGGGGGGGAGAGAAACAAGTTGTATCTGCAGCAAAATTTTGCAGTGTAGGATGTTCCCTGTTCAGGATTCCAGCCACCCTTTTCCATTCCCTCCTTTAGTATCCCATGCCCACTGAGCATCTGGGAGGTGTTCCACAGAGGATTCCCCCCCCCAATTAATTTCCTGTTATTCTTCTGCAAACCTTGGTCTCCCACTGAGCCTCCTGATATGTATGGATTGTGCCTTATGGCCCCATATGGACCAGCACTCAGAGAATTCAGGCTGCTATTTGTATATGGCCCCATTTGCACTATACATTAAGCATCGCAATGCCACTTTAAACAGCCATGGCTTTCCCCAAAGGATCCTGGGAACTGTAGTTGGTTCAAGAGACTGAGAGTTGTTAGAAGGTAGCTCAGAGGTAGAGCATCTGATCTTCAAGCAGAAGGTCCCAGGTTCAAAGCATCTCCAAGCAGGGCTGGGAGAAAACCCTGTCTGGAACCTCGGAGAGCAGCTGCCAGTCTGTGTTGGCAATACTGAGCTAGATAGACCAATGGTCTGGCTTGGTATAAGGTGGCTTCCTATGTTCTTCTAATATTGGTGGCTTCAGTTTTTAGAAGCTCTGAGAAGCCCTGCAAGGGAAGGGTCTCCTAACAACTTTTTTTTTCTTGCTTTAGTTTGTTTGACTGTGGTGATTTGGCAAGTGTGTGTTTCTGATCTCTATCAAATGCCACCTTATTAATTTCCCAAAGGGAAAGGTGGTATATAAATCTCTAAAGAAAAGAAAGAAAGAATGTGGTGATGAATCTCGGATACCTCATTCGCACATGCAAATTGTCACTTGATGCTATCGCAAATGGGTCATGTCTATGCCTGTTAGGAAACAAGACCTCAGAAGCTTCAGGATCCGATGCCAGGGTGGAGATATGTGTGCCAAGAATGTCAACCCCCTGAGCCTAATTCTGTTATCTCTTCCTCTGATCCATCCATATATGTCTAAAGTCGAGAGTGAAACGATGCCACGTTGCGTGGTAGTCTTTGAGAAAACGTACCAATAAAGGAAATCAAAACGACAGTTTCATCGATGACCTAAATGTCTATGGAAGTGAAAGGAGATGGTAGCTTTTCGTTCCCCTTGTGAATCCCAGGCAAAACTTCAGTTTTTTCTTTTATTTGTGTGTGTTAATAATGACGACCTCTGCTTGAAATGCTTCGTTCTCAGCATCAGGTGACCTGACTTCATTAAGAAGCCAATGATGTCATCATAACCAAGAGGGTGGGAGGCTGGGAGGGTGGGTGTGCAGGCGGGGGGAGCAATGCCAGGCAGTAAGTAACTCTGGGGTGGATGAAAAAGAGTTCATCAAAGCGTCCAAGTGAGGCAACAGTGACAGTGCACCTGGAATAATTAATTTCACGAAAATGACTTTGATCACAGGTTAATTTATTTTGGCTGGCATTCACATACATTAGCAGCCATGCTAATGCTGCAGTCAAGCTGAGATTTATTGGGATGAGTTTATATCTTTGGGTGATTTCATTGCAAAGGGATGGGTGGGGATGTGCCTGGGCTTCAGAGGTGAATGTCTGCACCCACTGCTTACTTATTTATTCTAGTGTTTCTTTCCCATCACACTTTCCTCACGGAAACGTAAGTGTCTTACAATAAATAACACACATCGCTGGGTGAGATCCAGAGATGTCCTCCTTCTGCTCACGGAAAGATCCTTCCAGTCACAGACTCATTCTGCTAATGGAAGGACACCTTTGGATCCAAGCCAAGGTCGTTTGAAGCTGTCTTCCAGGAAATTCCCTGTGTTCCTTGGAAGCTCTTCTAGGATTCCTCAATCAGAAGGTCTCAGGGCTGGGCTGTGGGCAACTGTCTGAGGAGAGAAGGAGCCAAGACCCAAGAATCATGGGGAAAACCAGGAGGATGGCTGATGAATAAGTCAGAGCCAGAGAGTAAGCCTGAATGACAAAGCCAGCCAAAAGGCAGGACGATAGAGTTATCAAGAGCTCAAGCAAGGCTCAAATGAAACAAGAAGGCTCCCGTGCCTTGCCTGGGTGGGTGGAGTCATTCCAGGCCCTGAAGGTCCTGCACTGGGAAGCTGCCACCTGCAACTCCATGATTCATCACATGGATCACACAGATTCAGAAGCTCCTGTGGTGGATACTTTCTGGTTGGTTGGAATCCATCTCTCTCAGGAGACAATGGAGCAGTACGCTTTTGCAGGTGAAGTCAAACCATCGGAAGTTTGCAGTGTCTGCTGTGGCTGTAGAGACCAGTAAGGGAAAGACATGTTTTGCTGCAGCTGGGGCAGATGAAGGCATCCAGTTGTGCTGATG